>NC_051234.1:4192129-4512129 GCF_015220715.1 Pygocentrus nattereri | reverse complement strand
TAAGCTAGCAAGTAAACTAGCTAAAGCTAATGTGCTCGCTGTTGGACCTGTTTGAGGAACCGTCACTGTGGGCAGTCATATAGGTGGGACTTTCTGCTGAAAATCTTCACAGTGGAATCTGATTGAAAGCAAAGTAGGATAAGTTTACATACGTTCCTATTCAGTTCCAAAGCAAATGCTTACCAGATGTCTTTTGCAAACCTAAGGCTAAGGGTGGCAGTGCCCAGTCAGTGAGTCAACTAAGATCATCTTCAATTGGCATTGTAGAGGCAGGACATTGTATTTTGATGGAAGATTACAAGAAAACAAGAATTTTGTCTTTTACTTGAGTCTGATGAATCTGATGCTTAATGTGACCAGAGCAGGGTTATTATTATTAACTGAAAAATGACTAAAACAAACAGCTAGCAGTGAAAAATATGACTGATATAATGAAACTGGAATAAAAATGTAAAGTAGTAAAAATAATGAAGAATGCTGAATCAAAACCACAACATTGAAGGCAAAACTAACTGAGAATTACTGAGAAAAAAACCTTAGTTTTTTGTTTTTTCAGTGTGTTAATGGGAGTTTAGTTTCATAATGTTAAAAACTAAAATGGTTTCTTTTCAGAAAATAAAAACAAAACTGAAACTGTTATTGCAAGTCTAAATGAAACTAAACTGAAATCAAAACCAAAAGAAAAAAAAACAATAAAATAAAATAAATTAAAAACTAACGAAAAACCTTACTTACCAGGGACAGGAACTAACACATTAAAAAAGACTGAATTGATTTCAAGTTGGCATTAATGATGCTGAAAGCATTCAAATGAGGTAAACCTGAATGGTGCAACTCCTAACATCAACATTTTTGGTAGCACGTACTTTAGGCATAATTAATGATTAATAATCAGTAATAATGGGGTAATGTTATAATATTATGGCAACAAGTGGTATTGACCTAAACACTATATGCTAGTTTTCTAGTTGTTACTAAACTGTATATATATATATATATATATATATATATATATATATATATATATATATATATATATATATATATATATATTTGTAATTGTAGCAGTTACAATTGGGTGTTGGGCACCTGAGGCTCATTGATGTCCAACGGTAACAAATGATATCCCTTCTGGTCCAAATTGACAGAAGGGCTAATGAATCAAATGCAACAGGTCATAAAAACTAGTTAAAACTAGCTAATAAAAATTCTTTGAAACATAATGATAAAAACTGAGTTTCAATACATTTTAGCTTCACTGTAATTACAGCCTTGAGAGATCACACTGTGCCCGGAAGTGTAGACATAACAGATAGGAAATTTAGTTAGTAAGGTAAATTGCTAGAATTGCAAGAATTGATAGGTTGATAAAGCAGATATTATGCTGTAAGAGCTGGATGTTATATAATGTTATATAAAATGGAAAAGGGGGGCTGAAACGCCAGACTAAGGCTGCGTTCACGCAGCAGGTAAAAGTGGCCCAAATCTGATCTTCTCACCAAATCTGATTCTGGGGTTTGGCTGTTCATAGTATCTTTTAAATGTGACCTCTATGTGGCATCAGTCTAAACAGAGCAGCTCCTAAATTGACCCACATGCACAAGAACAGTGCTTTACGTTGCTTCACGTGGCTCATCCAGAGGTAAACAATCACGACTGCCAATGAACACCAATCGTTGTTTCACCTTCGCCAGCGTCACAGGAGCCATCATGAAGTGTTATTGACTGACAGCTCACCGTAAAAAGGGCGTGGTCACTTCTTTGGTTCACATCCTTGGATTCTTTAAACTTTGCTTTCAGACTTTTTACTGTTCTTTGACGCTGCAGCCTCGTTCTGTACGGCCACGTTCAGCCATTTCTCCCAGAACCTCCTCAAACATGGAGCAGTTGCGATAAGTGCCTTCTTATTATTTGGTACAGAAGCTTCAGCCTAAATGTTTATGAGGTCTCAGCAGCACAAATTTATGACGAATGTTGCGCTGGATTGATGTGAAAGTTGCATAAATTCCGATTTGGCTGTTCGGAGTCACATTGCCATGTATCAGACACGTATCGGATTTCAGTGAAAGTGCATCCAGTCGCAGTTGAAATTGTCAGATTCATTGTGTTTTCTTTGCTGTTCACGATGACAAACGGAGCCTAGCCTGTTTGTGTTACTCACATTTTTGTTGTTTGTTTTTTGGAAAAATGTAATTTTTTTATAGACGTTATTAAATTATTATTATTACTGACTTTTTACCACTACACTTACTAACTTAATACTAATTTACTTTTAGTAACAACTAGAAAATTAACATTTCATTTATAGTTTTAGGTTAGTACAACTTGTTTATGTAATATTACCACATTATTACCTGCTTAATATGGATCTATAAGGTAATGTGCTCCTGTTCTTTCTTTGTCAGCAATTTAACTTCCATTTCAGAATGGAAGATTCCTTTTGGTAAAGATCCACTTTACCCACTTTAGAAGAAACCCAGATAGAGGTACTTTCTCCTAAGTGGCCGTGTATGTTTTTGTGTGTTATGGACTGACCCCTGGTGACCCTCAAAACGACTATAGAGAGTCCTTACCTGACGGTCTGGAGCTTGGTATCCTATGAGAAAGCGGCGGTTGGGCTTGATGCGACAGGAGAGTGACTCAGAGCGCGGTACACAAGCCCTGGCTCCTGGAGAGCTTTAATCTGTCATATACTGCCATCAAATTTTTGGCAGCTATCACCTGCCCCTTTTAATCTTCTTCTACCACTTGGCTGAAACAAAATCTCTTAAGATGTGAGACGCTGTGCCAGCATATCCTGCGCAAGCTTTGTGGCTCTGATTGTTTACTTTTCCGCATTTAGCTCGCCGCGAAAGGAGATATTTTATTATGATTTGAATTTGATGGAAAGCTATTGTGGTGTTTACAGCCTTGTTTAGCAGAGAGAAAAACCACATTTTGTAAGTAAGTCAGTGTCCACTATTCATTTATTTACTTGTACAAAGCAGGGTTATTAGAGTCAAGTAAAAGTATTACTGCAACAGAAACTTAGCCTGTAATAAAAATATAAAAGTGACAGTTTCAGAGTTTATCGATTCTTTGTTTGACAGTCTGCAAGGAAAGCTTTAGCCGAGCTGAGCCCAGGATACTGTCGTACCTATTTTATTCTACCTTGTCAGATACCTGCTATCACCAAAACCCAAACTATTAATACACCCTTAAACCTAATCGATACTAAACTGCAATCAAAAACCAAAATAAAAATCTCAATGCAAGTAAAAACTAGGGAAAACTATGAAAATCCTGGTACGAAGTACAAGTTACTAGTTAAGAGATATAAGATAATCCCATTTGCATAGGCGCAATTCAAAAGAAAACAAAAAATAAAAAATAACTATTTAATACACAGAGAGAAAATTGGACCTGGTAGACCACCAAAACTTTCACCATCAGATAAACAGGACTTAAAAGCTTCTTGGAGAGAGAGGAGAAAATCAAGCTGCTTCAGATCTGAAAACATCCGCTGGTGTTTCTGTTTGTCCTTCTGCTCTGAGAGCTCAAAGCTATGATTCTAGAAGGATGTGTAGCTGTCAGGAAGCCCTGACAGAAAAGCAGACTGGCGTTCTCAGAATAATGGACCAGCCACTCTACAGTCCAGACCTCAACATGATTGCGTTTCATTACTTCGAACGAGAGAAGCGGAAAATACAACCAACTCGCGATCTCCTGATGACATGGCCAACACTTAGATGGTTGCGCCACTTGGGCTGCGCCACAACTTCTAAGACTGAACTTTGGAGGTGTGAAAAATATCCCTGCAGATTCTTTGAAAAACTCAAAGTAGGTCCATTAAAAACAATGGAAGCTGTAATAAAGACAGACTGAACACGCTAAATACTGAACATTTAGTTTTTGAGGCTTCTTCTGAATATACTATGTTTACAGTACTTACTATTAAAATGTACTTAATGGCTGTTTTGACAGGACAACAAGGGTGATACTTGACTTTTGCACAGTACTGTTAATGTCCTTAATCACGTAAATAGCTGTGTAACATAAAACGTAAATAGTGTAGCGCAACAGTAATAATAACTCTTGACATTTAAGAGCCAGTACTAACATCTTATCATTGTGTACTTTCATTTCAGATTCGTCAGATTTGTTAGTGCATTCAGCAAAAGCAATTACTATTTGCCTTATGGTTCAGATTGTTTGTTTCTTGACCTTATAGTCTTCATTTTGCTACTCAGAAATGAAGGCGCACTCATATTTCCTGCCGTTGACGGTTTATCACATCTGTCACTGTCCTTTGTCGTGCGCTGAGCCGGCTTTGCTGAATGGTGCGCTTTCAAGGGCTGCTGGGGTCAGTCGATGCAGCGTGGTCAGGAAATAGGCTCCAGCCTCATAACGAGCTTCAATGCCTGACAAACCTTGAGCCGAGGTGCTGGTTTCTAAAGGTAGAAACAAAGATTGCTGTGAGACATTGGAAGGGAATGTCACGGCAGAGGCATCTGCTCGGTGCAGTTCTTACTGGAGAGAATTCTGACTTGTCACAAAGGGTGAAAGCAGAGCGAATTTGGACAAAACAGCTTTGTCACCAGGGAATTTTAGAGATGCTCTGATGCGTCATTCATCGGTATTTGGAGATTCTAAACTTAGAATTAATGATGCACTGAATTTGATATACTGCATGGGTCCTAGAACATACATTGGACCATTAACTATACAAAATTGATATTAGTCAGATGTGACCAGTTCACATTCGGTACATTTTTTTAAGCCAGCTGTTGCCCATACCTCAAATGAAAGACTTTTAAAGGCCAGTTGACGTTGTTTGGGCTGGAATAATGCAGTGATTTGAGTCTGTACAGTTTTCAAAGCACTAAGTCGTGACCCACCATCATGTCTTCAGAGCCTCGGTCATAACTGGCTGCTCCAGCGGTTCTCAACACACTTCAAATACCAGTTTTTCACATTGCTGGTCTTACAACAGCTCTGTGAGGAGAACACTCCCACTTACTGCAGACACCCCTGAGATCAACTGAAAAGTCATTAAGTTGAAGATGATACTTGTATGTAGCCTACAATAATCCAAAAACCAGCAGTAAAAAGAATGGGATGTTGAGTCTTTTCAGTATTTTTTAACTATACATTAGTTTTTAAAAAAGCATATTTAATGAAGGCAGGAATAATCAGAAAACATAAATTGCTGTAATACAATTTCACATAAACAATAATGTAGAATAAAGAGAACTCTTACACGGCGCTTGTCTTATCTACCCCATAAAAGTTCTTTTTATTCATTTGTGGCTTTATATTCAGTAACATAAACAGCTGAGCGTAATGTATATATGCATATATAACATATAATTCATTCAGTTCGGTTCTTGCCATTGTTTACACTAGAGCGATGTCAGTGATGAACCTTGTGGGCTTCCTTTAACTTTTAGCTTAGAAGTTAAGCCACCTACATGAAGCTTTAAGGATCCAGCTGCAGAGCTTCAGATCACAATTCAAGCCTCATTGCTCAAATCTGATTTTTGGCCCAAATCTGATCTGTCAGACTCGATGTTTCAATAATGTGAACGTCCTGAAACTAACCACATGAGCTCATCCTACTCAGCAACGTAGGTAACAGCACAAAATAACGAGCAGAACGAGCTTCTCTGAGAAGATCATTAACTCTGATCAGCTCTCAGCTTCATTATTAGAGCCAGACGAAGGTGAAAAAGGTGAGATGAGCTGCTTTTCCACCGTTTACAGGCTTTAACCTCTGTTCAACGCTGCTGCCATGGTAACGCTGAATAATGACGCAGCGGAAAAAAGAGTGTTCTTATTAAGGTCGCATGGCCACGAATGGGATACGTATCCGATCTAGGACCACATATGAAAGCGGCTCAGGTTGGAGTTGAAAAGATCAGATTTGTGTCCACACAGCCCTGAAAACACATTTGAGTCACATTTGGGCAAGAAACCAGATTTGTGCCTCTTCAACATGGCAATGTGAACGCAGTCTTAGACCTCCCCCTGACTGCAATGGGACCACGTGGTCACATGGTTGCCTACATCACTTGTAAGGACGGGGCTTGTGCCTGTGCTGCATGTCAAAAAGATATAAACCGAGTTGTTTTAAGGACTGACAAGGTAGGCGCGTCTAATAGAGTAGACAATGAGTGGAAAAACTCCAGCAGCACTGCTGTGTCTGATCCACTCGTACCAGCACAACACACACAAACACACCACCATCACACCAGTGTTACTGCAGGGCTGAGAAGGATCCACCACCCATATAGTACCTGCTCTGTGAGGGTCCATGGGGGTCCTGACCACTGAAGAACAGGGTAACAGAGTATCAGAGAAACAGATGGACTACAGTCTGTAACTGTAGAACTACAGAGTGCAGCTATACAGTAAGTGGAGCTGATAAAGTGGACAATGAGCGTAGAAACAAGGAGGTGGTCAGAATGTTATGCCTGATTGGTGTACATCCTATATTATAAAAGGTTTATCTGCTCTCTTTTTAAGAAGACACGTGTCCACTCTTCTGGCAGTTTATCACAAGTTTAACAAGTGGAAAGCAAAAAGCTGTGAACAGCACAGTGTGTCTGCTCATCTGGAACACTGGATAATTAATGCATCGTCCCTTCAGCACTGGATTTCGACTGAATCCGAATATCAAACAAGTACTTTTTGTCCTTTTGGTTTTGTTAAGTGATTATTCATCAATGAAATTATTCCAGCATTACTGAGCATCTCGAATGAACACTGCCATGCAAAACGACAGTCCTGTCCGGCATGAATGACCACCGCGTGTTTGGTATTCCTGGCGTGTCTCTTTAGCTGCAGGCCGATGTTAGAGTGTGTTATCAGCAAGTCTCAGTCTCCCTGGCTTGTCTTCTGCCTCTATTCTAGAGGCTGCAGCCCTGCTCTTCTAATTGAATATGTGCACGCAGCACGGCAGTGCAGTCCCAGTGGTGCGTATCCTCTCCAAGAGGAAAAGGAACGGAAGGGTTGTCAGGCTAAAGCTTGACGCTGATCTCTCTCCTTCCTCGCCACATTCTGTGCACGAGGCTGCGCAAGACATGCCATTCACCAGAGGTACAGGACTGTACACAGAATGCCAATACAGGCTATTTCTTAAAGCGATAGCATGGCAAAAAATCAGTTACCCAGGGCCCAACTTACTCTGATGGCTGTTTGACAGCCAAGACATGTTTGGTGTCTGAAGGTTGTGTCTTTAGTTCGGGGTCTGTGGAGCTGCTGTAGCTAGCAAGTAATGGAAGCTTGTGCTCACCAATTAGCATCAAGCAAACTGCATCCCTAAATCACTTGCCTCAAAACACTTCAGTGGAATTTGACTTAACCCCTTTCATTTCCAGGGCCGACGGGCCCAAAGCTTTATTACACACTTCTAGAGCCTAGGAATGGCTCAGCCAGTTTGCATTACTGAATAATACGCCTTAGTATGTAATAAGCCTCGGATTTTAAGGGGTTACACTGTGTTGAAAATCGGAAACAAACTAGCAAATGTGTTGTTTGACCAGGGTTCAAGCAATAATATCAGCCAATTATAAGACAAAACCTTGCCCAGTGTAAGGCACCCCGTTTTAATCTTAAAATCCCAGGCTTATTACACACTAAGGCTTATTACTCATTAACTATAGGGACTTCATTGCAAACTGGCTGAGCTATTCTTAGGTTATAGACATGTATAATAAAACTTTGGGCCCAGCAGCGCAGCAGTATTGACTGAACTGGTAAATCTCTTAAAATCTCAATGGAATTAGAATACCCAAAAGCATGTACCCAGACCTAATCTTTAGTATGAGAATAACATCATAATACAAAAAGAGCCTTTTTCTATAAAGAGAACGGATTAAAATAAGAAAAATATGACATAATTAACAGATATTAAAGTGAAAGAATTATAACTATTGCTACAACCCAGTGCTGGAATATTTATATTATACGAGTTTCTGCTGTTTATTTGAGAAATGTGGCAGTTGAGAAGTAACAATCAAATCAGTCAGTAGGCACTGTTTTACTAAATATATATATATATATATCAAAATGTAGCACCTTAACTCTTTGTGGCACGGTGTTGCTTTAGGGTAACAAGCCCAGTTTCTTCACTTTACAATAAAATTTTACACTTTTATCTACAGTAAAGGGTTAATAATGAAGGCAAGTGTTTGAATAAAGCAATAAAATGCTTTTTTACACTCAGTATCAAAAAATGATCTTTATGTTCTGAGAAATTGATTAAATATACATGTTGCCTAGAAGCAACATAGAGTGACAGTGGAATGGATACAGGCAGTAGCAAGAGAGCAAGCCACTTGTGGGAGCACTACAGTGAATGTTTACATTTTCATTTAGAAATTCTTTATTTAGAATCTTTAGAATGTTTTTGTTGCAATATTCTTGGCCAGACCAAAAATGGTAGATTATGCAACATTACGGTGTTGCCTAATGGAAACATGGTTTCTTTGAAAAAAATAATTTATTGTTATTATTTAAATATTGCTTAGTAACTTGGTGTTGCTCTTTATATTTAGATCAAAAATCCTGTTTTTCACATGACACTATCGTTTCTTTGTCACGGCAACGTACCGCAAAATTGACTTTGATTAATGCTATTGATTAATAAAAAAATTTTGTGTACAGAAAGTGATTCAGATATTTTAGAAACATTGCTTTTTCATATTGGTTGAGCTTCTGACACTGTATGATATACTGTTATCTATAAAAATGAACAAAAGTGTGTCACATATTGTCACGCATCCAGAGAACCCCCATTCAGACTCCATCTCCCAGGAGTCCGTGCAAGACCAGGTGACTGTGGACTCTCGCTCACACACCTATCAGCGTTCACGGTCTCCCGAATTCTAAAGTGAGTCATCTGTGTGTTTGTCATGTGATAGGTTTAGTGTCGTATTTAAGCCCTGGCTCAGCCCAGGTATAGCGCAAAGTATTGCATCCGTGAGATCATACCGAGCGATTGTCTTGACTACCTTGTTTCCTTTTCCGACCTCTGCCTGTATTAACCGTTTTTTCGCTTCTTGGTCTTTGCCCCTCGGTGCTGTCGCCAGTGTTGCTGGATCTGTGTATCGACTCTTGGACTCCTTTTCGACCACGTTTTTGCCTGTTTCCTGTGTTTATATTAAAACCCTCTGTTTAGGATCTGCATGCATCTGTGCTCTTTGGCCACGTCACACATATATGAAAACAATAGTATGTTTAATGTCTGGAACCACAAGAACAAGCCTTTTTGAGAACACCCAATGCAGCAGATGTGTGACTGAGGTAAATGTTATTTAGAGATTTTTTATTTGAGGGGTATAAGTTTCGATGAGGTATCAGCTGCCTTATCCTTGTAGCTCCAAAGCTGAACTAAATAAGCTAATTTTGTCCTATAGCTTTAAGATGTGTGTCTATACAGGCTATACGGCTTTAAACACAAGGATTCTTTCTATACACGTGTTTATTCACCTTCTCTGTGCCATTTGTGTGCATTGGACCCAGTGTGTGCACCGTATGTGTGCATTGGACCCAGCGTGTGCGCCGTATGTGTGCGGCGGCACGTGCACTCGCGTGGCACTGCCAATACGGACATGCTGCCAGCATCACCGTTTACGCTCCAGCCCTGGCACTCTGCCTAGCCAGGTGGCACTGTCCATGTTTCAAGTGTGTCCTCATTTCCCCATCATCCCTCTTCCATGCTTGAACACTGGTCTTTTTAAACTGCTTGCCTGAATTTTTATCTCCACTTCTTCCGTATTCATCTTTAATTCCTACTTTCTTTATTTCACATTCACAGTATTCTGAAAATCACGTCTGACTCGTAAGCCTGAAATTATGCAAGTGATGTGTCTTAATAAGTATTTAGTAAGTACTGTAACTATTTAAACAGCTATTGCAGAATAATTTAAACAACATGAAATTGTCCATAACCCAGCAAACCAAAGTTAGGATTGAATAGGGACATGATTCATAGTTACACAACTTCACTGTGCAAAATGCAACCTGCCCTGGCTGTTGCAGGATTAGACAAGCTAAGCTAAGACAAAACGCCCATTTAACATAGTGGGAACTTGTTAAATGGGATTTATTGCCAATTATACCTACCAAATTCCGAATAGATAAAACAATGTAGTGGTTGCTCAGTAACATTTTAAGGAGAAAAGGAAGGATTTTATATTCTGTTATAAACATGCTCACTCCCATCATACAGTGATGTTGCGGTAGGATCTAGAGTGAAATTTTCATAAGATAATCCTGTATTAGTCCCACATTTGGGGAAATTTACAGTGCTCCAGCAGCAAAGGGATAGCAAGGCACCGAAGACAAGAAGTATCAAGAAAAGAATTAATACACAACGTACTAACCTTGCTAAATAAGGCCACAGGTGAGGTTTGTTACTTATACACTATATTGCCAAAAGTTTTCACTCACCCATCCAAATCATTGAATTTAGGTGTTCCAATCACTTCCATGGCCACAGGTGTATAAAACCAAGCCCCTAGGCCTGCAGACTGCTTCTACAGACATTAGTGAAAGAATGGGCTCTCAGGAGCTCAGTGAATTCCAGCATAGAGATGTGTTCTCTGGAGTGACCAATCACGCTTCTCCGTCTGGCAATCCGATGGACAAGTCTGGGTTTGGTGGTTGCCAGGAGAACGGGACTTGTCTGACTGCATTGTGCCCAGTGTAAAGTTTGGTGGAGGGGGGATTATGGTGTGGGGTTGTTTTTCAGGAGTTGGGCTCGGCCCCTTAATTCCGGTGAAAGGAACTCTTAAAGCTTCAGCACCAAGAGATTTTGGACAATTTCATGCTCTCAACTTTGTGGGAACAGTTTGGGGACGGCCCCTTCCTGTTCCAACACGACTGCACCCCAGTGCACAAAGCAGGTCCATAAAGACACGGATGAGCCAGTTTGGTGTGGAAGAACTTGACTGGCCTGCACAGAATCCTGACCTCAACCTGATAGAGCACCTTTGGGATGAATTCGAGCGGAGACTGTGAGCCAGGCCTTCTCGTCCAACATCAGTGTCTGACCTCACAAATGTGCTTCTGGAAGAAAATTCCCATAAACACTCCTAACCCTTGTGGAAAGCCATCCCAGAAGAGTTGAAGCTGTTATAGCTGCAAAGGGTGGACCGACATCATATTAAACCCTATGGATTAAGAATGGAAGGTCACTCAAGTTCATGAGTGTGAAGCCAGACAAGTGAATACTTTTGGAAATATGTGTGTGTGTGTGTATATATATATATATATATATATATATATATATATATATATATATATATATATAATTAGATAGCTAGATAAATAAATAGTACTAATGACAAAAATATAAACTCTGTCCTTATATAAATAAAAAAGCACAAAAATCTTTACACTAAAATGGTATTTTACACATATTGCACATGGATTATTGGTTATATTGCACACGGGTATACTGATGAAATTCACGCTTTATCTTCTGTTGATGTGTGAGGTCTAACAGAGGTAGGAGGGGTTCTAATGGAAGCAGTGCTGGTTGTACAGTCTAACAGCAGCAGGACGGAAGGGCCTCTCCAGTGCTGCCAGAGTCTCCTGCATGAGGTGGGAGCTGTTCTCCAGCTTGGCTAACATCCTCTGGTCTCCCATCACCTGCACTGGGTTGAGGGGACTTCCCAGGACAGGGCTGGCCCTCTTTGTTTGTCTAGTCTTTTACTGTCCGCAGTTGAGATGCTGTTGCCCCAGCAGACCACTCCTTAAAAGATGACTGATGCCACCACAGTGTGCTAAGCAGGTCGAGTCTGCACTGGCCTTTCCAGTAAACTGCATTAATGTTATCTGACCAGTCCAGTCTATTGTTAAGGTAAAAAAAAAAACAGATACTTATAAGACTTCCAGTTTAAAGGCTAAGACACTCTTCTGATGGTGTATTTTGAAAGAATACAACAGATAGCCAGAAAGCTACCATTACTACCAGGAGGCCAGATACCTTCTTGGAACCAGGTAGCTGTGGCTGCTGTCTTCAGCTGCCTTCATGGTCATAACAATAAAGATAATCGATCACTCAGTCAACAGAAATGACTCATCAGATTAGGATGAAGTTAAAACCAACAGTTAGAGGGTAGCTACCTGGCTATCTTAGATACTCCGTTAGTTTGCTTCTTTTCTCTGAGTGAAAGGGTAAAAACTTGTGTCTGGCATCTGGTTTGTACAATAAAGCTGTAGACTTACTGCGTTCATGAAAATTTGCTGTGTTGGATATGACGCTGAAACAGCTTTCAAAACTCTCTAGTTGTCCTTTAGTTTTGAGGTTCTGCACTTTTCTATATGCACGTCAATTTTGTCCTTTGCAGTCACCACTAGCCACGTTTTACGCAAAGTTCAACACATTTTTTAAGGAAAACTGAAAAAACAACAGACACTGAGATGCTCTGCATATTTTCCACATTCAGATAGACTACACCTGGCAGGCCTTGTTTTATTGAATTGCTTCTTTGATAAAGAACCAAGGTGTCTTGTTCACTGACCAAGATAGGAGTTGCTCCAGTTTACCGCTTTGGTTGCATTTATTAGCCTTAGTTCAGTGTCTAGCAGTCAGGATTGGGTGACACCACATGGATTCCCAGTTGTTTTGTGATGTATTTACATAATGCATGATGGACATTGTAGTGGGAGAACACTGATGAATAAAGGCAAGATAATATACAAATATCATAATATGGTAACATAACAAAAACCAAATTTTGTCAAGCTGAGGCCGAGGGACACAATGCCATGCTGTAAAATACTACATCAGATACTGATTTTAGGCTGGAATGCCCCTTAAAACTCTCAACCTAGCATTATGCAACGATTCTAAGCAAGGATTGCTGTAATTTCTCATTAGATCGAATGGGATTTATACTACTTTTTGCTGGAAGAGTTCCCTAGGACCAAGTAGATGACATTCCAGTCCGTTCCACTTAAGGGAAGACGTGATGGCTAAAGTCAAGATGGCTCATCTCCCTTCATCTTTTTTGAGCTAGAAGGCACAGCATCTGTAATGGGGCTTTGAAATAGAATAAAGCCACAAACGAATGTACTTGTTGCACGTCCAAGCCCATCATCACAGATGCCCTCAGTGCTAATGTGTGTAAATGTCATAAGTAATGATGTGCTCTCCTCATAGCTAAGGAAAGGTCAGAATTCGGGCCCTCATTGGTTTGGCATCCAGTCTGGAATTCAGTTCAGTCGCTGCAATTCACAGACTTCCCTCCCCTCAAGCTGCAGTGTGCGAAGTCAGTCAAGGTTAGAAATGTGGACCCAGATTCCCTTAGATCTAGCATGTGGGTAAGGGTGGGCTTCACGGACTGTCCACTGGGGGGAAAATGGGCAGCAAACAATGCTAGCGAGGTATTATAGCAGCAAACAGTGCCAGCACACCGTTTTACTGCTTTTCTGTGCTGTTAGTAGTTTACAATGTCAGTTTATGATCATCTGTAGAGAAAGGTGAAAGAATTGGATTCCAAAAGGAAGACAGTAGCGTTTTCAATCAAAAATGCAAACATATCCAATCATGAATTAGAAGTACACACTTAAAAAAGATGGTTCTTCAAGGGTTTTTTAGTAAAGGCAGTGGTTCTATTTTAAACCATAAACTCTGTATAGAACCACATCAAGTTTAGATGTTTTTTGCATGGTGAGATCATTCTTCAGATTGACAGAAAATCTGTGGTTTATGGTTGTCTGTGATTTCATTTTTTTTTAAAAAGGCATTTGGTCTGTTTAGAAAAAGGTTCGTAATAGATATGTTGCCTTTACTAAGGAACCCATCTTTTGTAGTGGCAGCATTGTTAATTAAGCAATAAAACACGAGAGGGACTGTTTGATAACTCACTCCTCGAGTGTTCTATTGCTTTATACAACAGTTAAATAAATAAAGTAAGAAATTAATAAACCGGGCCGTGAACACGGCATTTAATGTTTTAATGTTCGCAGTTCCTTCTGCCAAATTATAGTTCCTTAACAAGCAGCTTGTTGCTACCATAGACATTGCTACGAACTCTGCTTGCTCTGCACAATATCAAGTTTAGCTCAGTTTTGTACTTTTTTGTCAATTTTTGCCAGATCAGTATTTATGTTGTTTTGTTCCAGCCAGTCTGTAAAACATCTTACAGCCCATTTTGTTTGGCGAATGGTGTTGGGTTCATTTCTGGCTGATTCCAGGTTGTTTAGCTGCTCTTCTGTCACAGCTGCCGACTGAAAAGCTGCTCAGTGTTGATGACACTTCGTCACTGACGTCTCCTGTCAAAGCCGTTGCTTAGCAACGGCGTCTCAGTGGAGTGATAGTGTTTGTGGAAAAAAATGTGATGTTATAGTGAAATAACAGCACAGTTACAACGCTTCTCAACCAATCAGCTTGCGTGGCCGGAACTGTTGTATAATGTGCAGTAGTTCTAAATGGTCTCAGCTAGCATTAAAACCTTTACATTCTATAGCAGAGACACGTTGTATCTATACCAATAATGCATGACATGTTCTGGTGGAACTACTATAGTGTAATAGAGCACTGCTATTTAGTTGTATGCGTACTGGTAATGTACATATCACAAGGGTATATTAATTCCATCACATTTCATGCTTGATGCTGAGGTTGTTAAATGTGGTCTTTGTAAGCTATGCAAAACCAGTAGAATATAGACTCCAGCTTGCAGAGGAAGGGAACTAGCCACACTGGCTTTGATAAGCATTCAGGAACATTTCATTTGAAGGCTGCCTACAAGCATTGAATCCATCCATCCATCCATTTTCTAAGCCGCTTCTCCATCAGGGTCGCGGGGGGATCCTGGAGCCTATCCCAGCAGTCTTCGGGCGGAAGGCAGGATACACCCTGGACAGGTCACCAGTCCATCGCAGGGCAGACAGACAGACAGACACAGACAGTCACTCACACCCAGGGGTAATTTAGCATGTCCAATTGGCCTGACTGCATGTCTTTGGACTGTGGGAGGAAACCGGAGAACCCGGAGGAAACCCACGCAGACTATTCACAAACATGCAAACTCCACACAGAGAGGACCCTGGCCGCCCGGCCGGGGAATCGAACCCAGGCCCTCCTCGCTGTGAGGCGACAGCGCTACCCACCACGCCACCGTGCCGCCCAAAAAAATCAATACTTGTGTGTTTGTGAATAGTTTGTCAGTATTCATAAGATGACATGAAATGGTACGAAGATAAATATGCTAAAAACTATGGCCAAAAACTACGAGCTTGTTGGACATCCCGTTCCAAAACCATAAACCTTAATATGGAGTTCACTCCACTCATCTGGGAAGCTTTCCACAAACGTTTGAGGGTGTGTGTAGGAAATTGTGCCAATTTAGTCAAAAGAGCATTTGTGAGGTCAGATGTTGGACGAATAGCCTGGCTCATAATCGATGTACTAATTCATCCCAAATGTGTTCAGTAGGGTTGAGGTCAGAGCTCTGTATGGGCCACCGGAGTTCCACCACACCAAATGCATCAAACCTGTAAAGGGGTAAAGTCATCCTCGTACAGCAAAGGGCCTTGCCCAAACTGTTGCTGCAAAATTGCTGCATATAATAGTCTAAAATGCATGCTGTAGAATAAACATGACCCTTCACTGGAACTAAGGGGCTCAAACCCTGAAAAACAGCCCAGATCATAATACCTCCTCTGCCAAACTTTACTGTTTGCACCATGCATACCTGTACATGGTGTTCTCCTGCCATCCAGGAGAACCCATGCTTGATATTATAGACCAGTTTGCAGTGGGTTTAGTTGAAACCCCTGAACTCAATACTTAGACGAGCTGTCCACATACATTTGGCCACATAGTATACATTGTATTGACATGAGAGGGTCTTAAACTAAAGTGGTGAACCTGTGTGCCATTTATAAGACTATTATGATGCGCAACTAAAGTGATAAAGCTAAAATTACAGGAAATGTGTATGGAAATGATCCCTTTAGCTGCAGGGCATCAAAGTCTTTCATAGTACTCATATATGGGGTTCTTAGCCCTCTGTCCTATAAGTTCAATAAGCTCAATTGGACGTATCCCTTCCTAAAGGGAACAAATGTCTGTGTAGACCCTGGTCATTTAATGTTGACCTGCAATTACTGGCACACACTCAATACTCAAGTATTCCTTTTTTAAACACGTCATTCAGTGCTAATGCATGTGTTGTGATATCCCTACGTAGGTAGCCACCAAATAAAGTGTTACCACCCATTCTTAGTAGCGATTCGATCACAAAAGGCTTTTCTGAATCTGTATTGTGGTATTGTGAAGTCATATTTAAGTTGTATCACCCACTCCTGCCTCTTAGTGATAATGTGTCTGCGTAACAGTTCCAATGTTGGCAAAATCTGCGGCGTCTGTAAATGTGGCTTCTAAAAGTGCCGTGTGTATTCCGTTCCTCTAATACCCAGTTTCCCTTAACAGCTGCTGTTGGCGACCCGCAGGGCTGTCAGACTGAAGAGCTGCATGTGTTAGTCATGGACAGTATGAACAGAGAAGAACAAAGGCTGGAGGATGACACTGCATGACTCTAAAGGCTTTAAATCTGGAATTTGCTCAGTTTCAGAGACAGAAATCCAAGGTCTTTCGGAACGTGGCGAAACCATGAACGAAAACCTGAGGTTGTCCAATTTCCGTCCAACTGTCGCATCAGCATTTTTAAGTGAAGCATTCCCTTGGCTTCCATTATCGGCTTTGTTATTATGCTGGGCTAGACCTTCCGTACCAAATTACACACGGACGGTATTGTGCGGCGGTGTTTATCAATCTGTTGTGCCACGTTACACGGGCTGCTGTAAAGGAATCAATTCTGTCCTGTACAGAGGGTGAGAGAGAAAAGAGGTTGTAGTTTGCGTGCCGCTCTCAGATGTGGGTGAGTAATTGTATGCTAACGAGCACAGTCAGATGGAGAAAGTGAAAAAAGCGGAAAGGGAAAAAAAAACAGAGGAGAGAGGAAAGACACATTTGTACACCAGCTTAGTCTCACATCTCTAACGGTAACCATGGAAATAATTATAGAGCAGACGCAGACGGTTGGAGCGAACGCGAGAACGAAGAGGGAGAGGAAGAGTTGAGGAGGAGAAGCGAGAGAGAACAAGGAGGATGAGAGGACATGAGAAGGCTAAACGTTTAACACAGTTGGGTTTTCTGATGGTTATAAGCTGTTCAGTAACACTGAAGTAATTTGTTTGATCCCACCTCTGATCCCTACCCATGTACACACAGTACGCCCACTGAATCTGTGGTAGCCAGAGGAGATAGAGGATCATGTGTAGTTTCTCTGAATTTTCACAAGTAGCCTGAATCGAGAGCCTGATTGTTAACTTCAGCATTATATGGCAGGCCCATCACTCAATAACAATAACAACACTCCACACAGGCGTATTTATTAGCAGGTTCTTTTTTATTTCACAGGCATGTAGTGGATTGCACTACTGTTACTGAGTAGGTGACTCACATATATACTCAGGATAAATGAAAAGTTTTTACATGTAGTGTGTTAAAATGCTTTAATGGTTAGGTTAGCTTACAGGTACTTATGACTTTACATATAAAGACTATTGCCTTAGTTCATTTTTAGCATTATGAAGTTGATAAAAAGCAGTTTTTGCTGATACTAAGTGACAGTTTGTGCAACAGTTTGCAGATTTGGTGTTTGTTTTAACAGTGACATGTAAAACATCTATGAATGGCTGGTCTTCTTTGTAATGAGCTTCACTGGATGCTTCACAGTTTACCTGAATTGTCTAGCTAGCATTGTCTTTTTGTGTATTTGTGTAGTGATGCTAGGTGTTTACCCATGCTATCTGTCATGTTTGTCTTTCTGAGGAGGATGGGGTGGAGCAGTTGAGGAGTTCTCTCAGCTGTATTGCACTGATGATGTAACTCAGACTAATTTTTCATGATATTAATTTATTTTCTTTTTATTAGTGAAACATTATTTTGCTTAGCTTGGTTTGACTAGAGGAGTTTAATTTGGTGGAATTTGTCTGCCTATTTGTACAGGATAGAGTATCTGTAATTCCACAGACAACCTGCATTGAAAGGTCATAGCTGGGATGTTCACATCAGCGTTACACGGCAGACACCACGCTCAGTGACAGTAACTCACCGCAGTGCTGTATATATCAGCAGGATTTGGTATTTCATTAGCATGAAGTGGATTGGAACAGAACTAATACACATATTTTCAGGTTCAATGTGATTTTTGTTATTTTGTGTTAAAGTGAATTGATTCTGCCCAGACATGGACTGGCAACCTGTCCAGGGTGTATCCTGCCTTCCGCCATATGACAGCTGGGATAGGCTCCAGCTCCGCTCCCCCGAGACCCAGAAGGATAAGCGGTTTAGATGTTTAGTTGATTGTTGCCTACTGATCTTTAATATAGACTGTGAGGTGTTAACGCTTTACATTGTAATTCACTGTTTTGAACATTATTTTTAAAAAAATTCAATACTGTACTGAAATTGTTACACTCGTATTACTGAGGGAGCTCAGGGCTGTTCCATTCACTCCGCAGTTATTGCTGTCAGACTGTTAAAACAACAAATATTAACTGGAATGAAGTCGTGGATGTCGGGAACTGTAAAGGCACTTTCCAGGCAAAACCAAAAATGTAACCATTGCTGCATCTTTGTAAACATGCCACCTTGCCTCTTATAGTGGTGGCTGAGTAGACTCTAGAGTGAGAGATTTCGGTTTAAAGACCATGAAAATCCCCTGTGAGGAATCTTGAAGGTGGGAGGAGCCGTTGAAAACTACAGGAGCTTTTGAGGACGGAGGACTGAGTTTGAATAGCTGAATATCACATATTTATTGGGTCTTTTTAGTGGCTGTTTGCGTAATACATGCTGAGTATTTTAGTGATGAATTTTAAATTGATATACCTTTCAAAGTAATGTAGCTTGTTAGGGGTTTATAGCAGTGCATCTTCAAGGAATTTGCGCATCCAGTGTACTAGTATTGTTCTGATACTCGGCTTTGTGGACTTTTGCAACTTCACTAAAAACATTTCAGCACAGGAATCTCAGAATGCGTCCAAAAGCCGGAGGCTGGCTGCTGCTCTCCGCGGCCACCGCTGCTTCCTCCATGTGGGCATAGCTTGCGGTTGCCATGGAGACGCCCGTCTCTCTCTCTCTCTCTCTCTCTCTCTCTCTCTCTCTCTCTCTCTCTCTCTCTCTGGGCACGCTGGTCCCTTAAACATGAGCACTTTTGCTTTGAATTGTACTTGATTAAATGAGCGGCTGAGCCATTAAAGTCTGCATTACGCAAATAAATAAATAAATGTGTTCGTTAAAGCGTCCCGCACTTCGGCCGACCACTCCATACCGTTTTTATAAAGGCAGTTTTGTGTGAGAATGACAATAAGGAAGAGGCTACGACAGAAATAACCGAAGCTATTGTGGAGAGCCGCATCTTCATGGTCATTTGAAGAGCGGGCGGAGTGCTTGGCGTGTGTATGTGTGTGCGTTGTACTGTTACGCCGATTCCTCCCACACATAACCTGCCTCTGTGAACCTCTCCTGCTAATGCCTGTGAGCGTTAGCGTGCATTGTGTGGAAAGAGGGTGTGTATTTGTGTGAGCGAGTCTCTGAGTCTCTGAGAGTGAGCGAGAGAGAGAGAGAGAGGGAGAGAGAGAGAGAGAAAGAGAAAGAGAGAGAGTCACCCCAGGCTTCATCTAAAGTACTCTCCATCACTCTCCATCCATCTGTACCCCACCCACCTCCCCCTGTCTGCTGCTCTGCCCCCTCTCTCTCTCTCTCTCTCTCTCTCTCTCGCTATCTCTCTCCTCTCTTGCCACACTGTCAGGGAGACTGAGAGAGTCAGAGGCAATAACAGGAGCTGAAAGGACCAGCGATGCTCGTTTCAAACCGCACCTCAGCCAGCCAAGCCTAGAAAGCCATTCCTGGCCGTTTCCTGATCGTTCCTGACCGCGCCTGACGGGAGTTACACATTTGTGAGCTCGTCCTCCACTGCCACCCTCGCTAAGTTCTCGCCGCATGCATCTAGCCACTTGCAGAGCATGTGGACGGTTTCCCGCGGATCTTCGTCCATCTGATGTGTGCATCCCGTCTGGTGCAGGAAGAACCGGAGTGACCGGCGTGAGCTTTCCTCTGAGAGAAAGCTAAAAGAAGCCCGAGCTTGGACGCGTACTGGAGCTGAAGATTCCGCCTTCATGCTGTAATTACAGTACAGCAACGCTCACTCTCCCTCTCCCTAGCTCTCTTTCTATCTCTCTCGCCCTTTTTTATTCCTCTCTTTATATCTGCTTATCTCTTCTTTTTCTGTTATCTCTCTTTCTTTCATTCTCTCTTCTATATCTCCCTTTCCCTGTGTGATCTCTGTCTTTTCTGTCTTTCTGTCTCTCCTTATCCTTCTTTCCCCCTCTCTCTTTTTTCTTTCTGTCTTTCTAACTCTCTCCCACTTTATCGGTACCTTCCTCTCGTCTTCTCTTTCTCTTTTTCTTTTCCCTCCTTTCTTTTTCCGTCTCTGTCTCTTTGTATCTCTCTCTTTCCTTCTGTTATCTCTCTCACTTACCTACTTTGTTCGGCTCTTTCTGTCTCTCCTTATCTATCCGATCTTTTTCTCTCTTTCTTTCCTACTATCTGCATTACTTTTCTCTTACTTCTTTTTCTTTCCTTTTCTATCTTTCTGTCTTCATCTGCCGTCTCTTTTCTTTTCTCTCTATTTCTTTCTCCATTTTCCCTACATCCTCTCTCCCTCTCACCTTATTTTTCTCTTTTTGCCTTTATCTCTCCTTATCTCACTTTATCTCTCCTTCCTTTTCTGTCTCTCTGTCTTCTTTTCTTCCTTTCTTTCCACCGTCATGCTCGACTTTCCTGTCTGCTCGCATCGTCTCCGCTTAGTCTGCGCACTCTAAAGCTGACCTGTTCCACTGGCACGTTTACCGCGGCCAAATTTATTTTTATTCAGACAAATTAAATTTTCATTACGCTCTTCTCCCTCATATCTCCGGCTCTGAGCCATGAGCGGATTTCAGCGCCGGGCGCAGGGCAGCGGGACGGCGGAGGCTGAGAGGGCTCGGGGCCGCCACAGCTGGACGGGGCCACATGCCCAGGAGGAGGCGGGGCTGGAGGGTGGGGCTGAGCGATGAGCCACGCCCCCTTCTGCCAGGTCATCCAGGTTCACTCCATATGAGTGCACAGTACTCAAATATAACTACAGCCGGGCTTCTTTTATACTCGAACATAGTTACAGTAGAAAGCTTAGCAAACTCTTCCTAGTCGTCGTGTTACAATACGTCAATCTTAGCCTTACTAAAATGTAGTGCCCTATTATAAACCTTATGTAATTGCTGTAAACATTGTGTTTCTTAAGAGTTTAGTCTCAGGTTCATCAGCAGGTTTCGCTGCTTTCTTTAACTTGCTTAATTATTCTTTCTTACAGACTGTTAAGTACCTGACCTGTAGTTATATTAAGGTAGTGCTGCTTCAGGACTGCTTAATGGCTCACAACTGAAAATAATTAAGCATTTATTTAGTGTCTCTTCAGTATCTATGGCTTCAGTACTTCATTATTCATTGTATACACTTGCAGTGGTCCATGATCTCATTCAACCATGTTAGATGCTTGTATCATACACACAAGCACACTGTGGGAATGTAACCAGAATAAAAAGCTCCTCAGAAATCAAGACATCAAGTCACCTGGAGTAAAGACTGAGAAAGGAGCGCTCCTGCGTGTCTCTCATGGGCACTCATAGCCACTCATCCGTCCAGTGGGCAGCAGCCGAGGACGACTGAAGGAATAATTTGCAAAGACTGAAGAATCATATCACATCAGCACCATTTCTCCTGTAGGTAGGAATCCAGTGCCTCATTAATGTGCCTATTTGTCACTGTGCCGTTGTAAGTCTGTCAATGCAGTTTTCTAATGCAGAATTTTTCAATGATTATTAACATGGCTCCAACATAGCTCTTTTTGCTTTAAGAGAACTACTTCTCCTACGTCTCTTCTCTGACAGAAATTGGAACCCACTTTGTTTTTCTAGCATGGGTACATGCCAAACCAGGGGCGCCCAAACTTTTTCTCTTGGAAGGCAAAACAGCTTCAAAAACATAGATTTCAAATGTGGTTACATAGCTTTTAAAAATACAAAACATTTTTTTTATTTAACTAAAACACTTAAAACATGCAGAATTTAAAATATCTATGTATAGAAAAAATATATTGTATCTCTGAGGGGGTGAAGGGTGTAGGATTAGGGTAATAATTTCATAATTATTAAATAATTTCATAATATTCATAATTTCTGGTCGTTTCCTTTAGGTTTTCTGATCTGAGATTTCATCCTCACTTTTGAAAAGGAAGCATTCTTGATGTTTATTTTTTTATTAGTTTATTCATAATTTTTTATTGATGCTTTCTTAGTCATTACAGAATCATTGTGTGGTCTAGGGATCTTCAGAGCTAAGTCGTCGGGAGCAATACGCTACTGGTAGGGTCTCCCAGGGCGAACAGGTCTGGAGTGAAGGCCAAGACTAACACGATCCAAAAACCCACCATGAAAAACGGTCACCGGGACCTACCCCTGGAGCCAGGCCTGGGGGTAGTCTCCCCCGGCAAGCGGCACCCGCAAGGTCAAGCACGGGCTAGCGGTGCAGTGCTGCACAGGCAGTGGAAGATGGCAGGGGGCCCTTGGCGGCCTAGGCCCTCGCGGCAGAAACTGACTCTTGGCACATGGAATGTAACCTCACTGGGGGGGAAGGAGCCAGAGCTTGTGTGGGAGGTTGAGAGGTACCAACTAGATATAGTTGGGCGCACCTCCACCCACAGTGTCAGCTCTGGAACCAAACTCCTTGATAGGGGTTGGTCCTTCTCCTACTCAGGGGTTGCACAGGGTGAGAGGCGCCGGGCGGGAGTGGGGATACTCACGAGTCCCCGGCTGGTGGCTGTGCAGTTGGAGTTTGTACTGGTGGATGAGAGGATCACCTCAATGCAAATTAAAATTGCAGAGAGGAAAACTCTGACTGTTGTGTGTGCTAATGAACACCAAGTTCGAACACAAGGATGTTCATAAGTGTACATGGTACCAGAGCTCCTTGGGTCAGAGGTCAATGATTGACTTTGTTGTCGTTTCACCTGACTTGGGTCCATATGTTCTGGACACTCGGGTAAAGAGAGATGCTGAGCTGTCAACTGATCACCATCTGGTGGTGAGTTGAATCAGATGACCAAGAAAAGTGATGGTCAGACACGGTAGGCCCAAGCAAATAGTGAGGGTGTGCTGGGAACGACTGTCGGAGGCCCCTGTTCACAATGATTTCAACTCCCATCTCCGAGAGAGCTTTTCTCATGTCCCGGAGGAGGTAGGGGACATGGAGTCTGAATGGACCCTGTTCAAAACCTTCACTGTGGAAACTGCCGGGCATAGCTGTGGCAAAAAGCTTGTGGGTGCCTGTTGGGGCAGTAACCCAAGAACCTCCTGATGGACACCAGTGGAGAGGGAGGCTGTCAAGCTGAAGAAAGAGGCCTTTAGGGACTGGATGGCCCGAAGGACTCCCTTCTCAGCAGAGAGGTACCAACAGGTGAAAAAGTTGGCAGCCGCAACGGTGGCAGAAGCAAAATCCAGGGCGTGGGAGGAGTTTGGCAAAGCATGTGATGAAAAAAGTGAATGAAATGAAAAAAGACTTTTGGTCGGCTTAAGGAGGTTCTGGACAACTGTCCGACGACTCTGGAGTGGTTGGGGTGGCTGCGCCCAAGTTGTATTCGGCAAGGGTGGAGAAACTCTGACTGCAAATGAGGATATTGTCGGTCGGTAGAATGAGCACTTGGAAGAACTCCTTAATCCGGGAAACATGCCTCCCTCACAGGAGTCAGGGCCGGAGGCCTCTGGCGGGTCAAGCTCCATTTCCCTGGTGGAGGTCACTGAGGTAGTTGGCAAGCTCTTCAGTGGCAAGGCACCGGGGGTGGATGAGATTCATCCGGAGATGCTTAAGGCTCTGGATATTGTGGAGCTGTCGTGGCTGACGCACCTCTGCAATATTGCATGGACCTCAGGAACAGTACCCTTAGACTGGCAGACCAGGGTGGTGGTCCCCATTTTTAAAAAAGGGGTCCGGAGGGTGTGTGCCAACTATCAGGGTATCACACTGCTCAGCCTCCCTGGGAAAGTCAATGCCAAGGTGCTGGAAAGGAGACTCCGACCGATAGTTGAACTCAGATTGAGGAGGAACAATGCGGATTCCATCCTGGCCATGGAACAATGGACCAGCTTTTCACCCTCTCACAGATTGTTGAGGGAGCATGGGAGTTTGCCAATCCAGTCTACGTGTGTTTTGTAGATTTGGAGAAGGCTTATGACCAGATTCTCCGAGATATCTATTGGGAGGTCCTCTGGGAGTATGGGGTACTGGGGCTACTACTCCGGGTCATTCGATCTCTGTACTCCCAGAGTGAGAGCTGTGTTCGTATATTCAGCATTAAGTCGAACCCTTTCAGTGTTAGCTTTGGGCGCCGGCAGGGATGTGCCCTGGCAGGGTTGTGCCTGTCTCCACTCCTGTTCGTGGTATTCATGGACAGGGTGTCAAGGTGTAGCCAAGGTCAGGAGGGCATTATGTGTGGAGGCCGGAGAGTGGCATCTCTGCTATTTGCAGACGATGTTGTTCTTTTGGCTGAATCACATGGATGCCTCCAGTGCTCACTGGAGCAGTTTGCAGCTGAGTGTGAAGTGGTGGGTATGTGGATCAGCACCTGCAAATCTGAGTCCATGGTCTTAGCCTGGAAAAGGATGGCATGCCCACTCCAGGTAAGGGGAAAGCACTTGCCCCAGGTGGAGGAGTTTAAGCATTTCGGGTTCTTGTTCACGAGTGATGGGAAGAGGGATTGTGAGATCGGCTGCAGTAATGCGGTCACTGTACCGGACTGTAGTGGTGAAGATGGAGCTGAGCCATAAGGCAAGCTCTCTGTTTACCGGTCGGTCTACATCCCGACCCACACCTGTGGTCATGAGCTGTGGGTAATGACCGAAAGAATGAGATCACGAACAGAAACGGTGGAAATGAGCTTTCTTTGCAGGGTGGCGGGCTACACTCTATTTGATAGGGTGAGGAGCTCAGCCATCCGGGAGGAGCTTGGAGTCGAGCTGCTACTCCTCCGCATTGAGAGAAGCCAGCTGAGGTGGTTCAGGCATCTGATTCGGTTGCCCCCTGGACGCCTCCCGGTGGGGGTGTACCAGGCACGACCTACCGGGATAAGACCCTGGGGTCGTCCTAGGACCTGCTGGAGCGATTACATCTCTAAGGGATTATATTTCCCTGGCCTGGGAGCGGCTTGGGGTCCCTGGGAATTAGCTGGAGGAATTTGCGGGGGACGGTGTCATCTTGGATTCTCTGCTCTCCCAACTGCTATCGTGACCCTATCTGGATTAAGCGGTTAACAACGATGATGATGATGATTATGTTCTTCTCCTGCAGTCATCAGATCAGAACGTTTATTACTCCTGCAATATATTAAATTTAGATATTCTGTAAAATTCATGTTAGGGGACCTAACATTAGAACAGAAAGCTCTGCTATGTGCACAAGTTTGTAATAGGCCTGGGTTTGTTACAGTACTAGTCCTATTGCTAATGAGCTGTTCACCCTTTCTTAATTACAGTAAAACTTTTGCCATCCCACCGCACTCTGTACTTTACATATTAACTAATACACAGCCTTGCAAATCTTTCAAATGTTTTAGCCAATCGAACACAGATTTTTTATCTTTAAATGTCACTGATCTGATAAATTTGATAAATATGGTCTGCGTCCTTCTAACTAGCCCATAAGATATCAACTGTATGTTTGAAAACAAATTTTTTTGTTGTATTAATTTGAATCTATTATTCAATATTTATTCATATTTATTATTATATATTAATGTTAAATGGTGTTTTACAAGCAATTTTTACAAACAATGTGCACTATACTGTATATAATAGCTGTCAAAAGTAATAGCTTGGCAGATTAAATCACCGTAATTCTAGTTGATGTATCTAATATTTCTCATTTGAGATTTCAGTGAGAATATTATAATGATTAAATGTATTTCTAGATATATTTACATGCTTTAAGTCATTTTATTCTGGTGGCAAATTTTAAACCTTTTTGTTGACACAAGCTAAACGATAAAGCCAGAAGAGTGAGACCATTTCACTGGATAAAATGACATGAATCAAGTCAAAACATCTAGAAATAGGTTAAATAGAACCTTAACATGTTCATTATTTCAATCTCAAAACGAGAAACATACAACATATTGACTAGACTCAGTTGCCAAGATGGCTTTTTTTTGTGCAGTCATGCTAAAATGGAGGTGTGGATTACTGTTAGTAGTACCATCCAGAGAAAAATCCCTTACAATAACAGTAGGTGGAAGCATTTAAGAGAAATTGCTGCTGGTGGACAGGTTCACTGCTAGTGAATTTGCATTTGTTTACTGATTGAAAATTGAATTTGTGTGGAAAATCTTGGATGCATCTCATGCTAAACTAAGTGTAAATGGACTCTATTCAAAGTTCATGCCATTCTCATGGCTCTGTACAGTGTATTTTTTTCCTGATGTGTCCTAATTGAAGAGCGGTAGATGAGCTTAACCCCAATATTCTGCCCATTCCTTTTAAAAACACAGTACGTGTAATGTAATCTCTTCCAGCCATGCAAGAGCACTCCATCTTTCTGTGTCTGTCTTCTTTTATGGTTCACTCTCTCCCTTTCGCCTGCCCGCTCTCTCTCAAAGGGAGTAAGCTGGGAGCCGTTTCCACCCACACACTTGAGCTTCAGCTTGCAGCTTGACATCAGATTTACATTGAGAATGAAAAAGCACACACACACACACACACACACACACACACTCCCTCCCACTCTCATCCTCACATGCGCACACACTCTCTCGCAGCAAGCACCTACCATTGTGGCGTATTAAACACTACAAGACTATCAGCAGCTTCATCTTTCCTCAAACATTGTTCGGAGCGCTATCCCGTTATGTCCTTTGTGCCAATGAAATGGATATGTCATTGCCTCTGCAGAGCATGTGACATGGCTTATTTGATAATCATCTTGGGCGATGTTAGAACTGCATGGTGCCACTTCCCACAGCACTCAAAGATAATGGCAATGATGTGGCTCTAATGTACTGACATACCCGACAACACAGTCATGGAGTCGTGCTACCTGCCTTTAGCCTCGCCGCTTTGCGTTGGCCGTCGGGCTGGACTGTAAAAGGTTCGCCTGTCATCCTATCCGCCTTCACTCCTGCCTTCTATTATGTGTCTCCGTAAGTCAAATGTAAGGTACCAGGAAATGTTGCCATGGCAACCAAATAAAGAGCCTGGATTGATATCAAAAGGGACTGAGTGAGAAATTGAAATAAATGGACGCGATGAGCTCATTTTACTGGTGCTGTTTTTGGCATAATTAAAAGGATTATTAAACAGTGGCTTATTATGCGGACGAGACCTTTTGAGCTTGACAGTTCTGTAAGAAGAAAAAAAGCTGCAGTTGAGCCTTACCAGGTGTTCCTGCCATGTCTGTATCTTTTGTATTAACATCACTCTTGGAATAGACACTGTATGGGCACCCCATAGAGTTTAGGGGTTTCTGCCTCACCCATTGCTAACAGGTGTATAAAATGAAGCACATTACCATTCAGTGTCCGTAGACGAACATTGGCAGTAGAGTGGGTCATGCCGAAGAGCTCAGCGGCTTTAAAGGTGGCACTATGATAGAATACCACCTTTGCCACAAGTTCATGTTCATGAAAATTCTGCCCTGCTAGATCTGCCCTAGTCAACTATAAGTGCTATCATTGTGTAATGGAAGTGTCTAGGACCTGTGAAAGCTCAGCAACAAAGGGGTGGATCACACAGACTTACAGAGCAGTGGTTCCAAATGCTGAAGCACATATTGCCTATACTTTGTTGCATCACTCACTACAGAGTGCCTTTGGAAGCTACATAAGCACAAGGACTGTGCATTGGGAACTTCATTAAATGGGTGTCAATGGCTGAGCAGCTGCACACACGCCTAAAATCACTGCGCAATGCCAAAAAATAGCTAGAGTGGTGACCTACAGAGAGCCCTGACCTCAAACCACACCTTTGGGATGAATTGGAACGCTGACTGTGCTGATTGTCCAACTTCCGTGCCTGATCTTTTGACTATTAACACTAATTCCTACAGGCACACTCCAAAATCTTGTGGAAAGCCTTCTTAGAAGAGCAGAGACTGCTGCACCTGCAAAGGGAGGGCCAGTTCCCTATAAATGCCCATGGATTGGAATGGGACGTACAACAAGCTCATATAGATGTCATGGTCAGGTGTCCACATACTTTTGGCCATGTAGTGTATCTAGAATTTAGAATTCTGCGTGGACGAGTGCTATGCCTGTCTTAAAAACATCACCTAATTTTCCTCATGTTTATATCTGAATGGGTTGCAGTATGTGACCCACTTGCTACCAAGTTCAGAGCCAGCGTCATTAGTGATGAAGGATCGCATTAATCAAAAGAGATGCAACAGATTAGACACAGGCAGGAAGAAAATCAACTGCAGTCATTTGACTTTGCAACATATTTATCAAAGTCAGTTACATTAATGACCAATGGCACAATGTCATCATTACTATTGGTTATAATGAGCTTTTCATTTTATTATACAATGGATTGGATTTCCTGCCGATAAAGCTGCTTGATCCTTCTGAGAGCTCTGTTGCGCTAAATTGCTCTGGATCAATGTAAAAGTATTCGACTTGAATTCGAATGCAACTGGTACAAACACGTATGCTGTTGAGACACTGACCATGGATGAAGGAAGGCATACTGGACACTTAAGTGTCCATTACCTGCAATTCAATGGTCTAAAGTGAGGTAGCATTAAAAGGGTGTGGCTTCTTTTATGCTTGTGTAGCCTAACCCGACAATAAATACAAACTAATGGCTGTTGGAGAAAAATGTTAAGCGCTTGACTTTAAGATGCCCAATTGCCAGTATAACAGTTCTGATACTACAGTTAATCATGATGTGATCGTTCACGTTTTTGTACCCATGCTTTGCACCTTTGCATTGAACATTGATTTATCTGTGTGTTCATTTCTGTTGCTGTAGTTCAGTTAATGCTGGTGAAGTACCTACTTAGACCTATAGATCCCCAGGTAGTTGCTACATATATAATCACTGCTGCACTGCACAAAGTTTACATTTACATTTATGGCATTTGGCTGACGCTCTTATCCAGAGCGACTTACAATTTGATCATTTTACACAGGTAGGCCAAGGTGGTGTTAGGACCCTTATTGGTATAGTGTAGGGTGCTTGCCCTGGTCGGGGATTGAACCCCAGTCTACAATGCAAAGGTGTTAACCACTACACCATCCAACCACACAAAATTATATATTGGCTAGTGAAGATATATTAAATATAACTGATATATGAAATATTTCTTTTTGTGATTGTTGTAAGAGTGTTATAAGATCATTCCACTTATTTCAGTACATTTTTACTTGTTTTAAGTAAAATCCAGAGTTTTCCATTTGTATTCCACTTGTTCCACGTTCAGTGTTCAGAGGACTGATCGTTTAAGCTCCTGCCTTGTTGGAATAAAAATGATTTGCATCTGCACCGGCCCTTTGCCTATAAGATTGGACACCCCTGTTTTAAATCATCAATTAGATTCCAGGTCTGAATTTGAAAACCTCTGATCTGTTGCTTTTGCACACGGCTTAACCTTTCCTACACATTTGCCATGGTTGGAGACATGATCAGCATGATGAGTGTGAGCTAGATAGCAGTACCCACCCTAATTTGGCACACTTTATACAAGTCTGTTCTGTCCAGTGAGACATTCTTTTGGATCCATTCATAAGCATCATATTGGAAAGTGGAATCTATAAGTTGAAACCAATCTGCAGGGTTTACACCTACAGCGCTAGGCAGTACTAAGTGCGAGTGCCTTCAAGGGCATCCAGGATTGTTGATGATTACCAGCTCTGTCTAGGCAGTGTGTGGAATGCTGATGCAAAATGTGAACTCCAGCAAGCTCTTCTTGAGAAATGGTCATGGGAATTTTGGAAAATCTTTTGACTGATAACCTACCGCTAACTGGTATTAAATCATTAACCAAAGCAAAGCAAAACCTAAAATCACAAACAATTCCTATCAAAACAACACAGAGCTGAGCTTTATGTCCTTTATGTAAACAAGGCCTTAGGCTTTATTGAATAAAAAATGCAGCCTAACAAAATATATGACAGTAACATAATACAGTTCACTTGCGTCCATTTACCACATACACTACATTGCCAAAAGTATTCACTCGTCTGTCTTCACACGCATATGAAATTGAGTGAGATCCCATTCTTAATCCATAGGGTTTAATATGATGTCGGCCCACCCTTTGCAGCTATAACAGCTTCAACTATTCTGGGAAGGCTTTCCACAAGGTTTAGGAGTGTGTTTATGGGAATTTTTGAGGTCAGAATTTGTGAGGTCAGACACTGATGTTGGATGAGAAGGCCTGGCTCACAGTCTCTGCTCTAATTCATCCCAAAGGTGTTCTATCAGTTTGAGGTCAGGACTCTGTGCAGGCCAGTCAAGTTCTTCCACACCAAACTGGCTCATCCGTATCTTTATGGACCTGCTTTGTGCACTGGTGTGCAGTCATGTTGGAGCAGGAAGGGTCCGTCCCCAAACTGTTCCCACAAAGTTTGGAGCATGAAATTGTCCAAAATCTCTTGGTGCTGAAGCTTTAAGAGTTCCTTTCACTGGAACTAAGGGGCCGAGCCCAACTCCTGAAAACAACCCCACACCATAATCCCCCCTTCACCAAACTTTACACTTGGCACAATGCAGTCAGACAAGTAATGTTCTCCTGGCAACTGCCCAACCCAGACTCGTCCATCGGATTGCCAGATAGAGAACTGTGATTGGTCACTCCAGAGAACACCAATTGCTTCCACTTTGTTATAATCCCACTGACAGTTGACTGTGCAATATTTAGTAGTGAGGAAATTTCACGACTGGACTTGCTGCACAGGTGGCGTCCGATCACGGTACCACGCTGGAATTCACTGAGCTCCTGAGAGCGACCCATTCTTTCACTAATGTCTGTAGAAGCAGTCTGCAGGCCTAGGGGCTCGGCTTTATACACCTGTGGTCATGGAAGGGATTGGAACACCTGAATTCAATGATTTAGATGGGTTAGTGAAAACTTTTGGAAACATAGTGTATTATTAGCCCAAGTTAGCAATTATATATAGCCATATATGGTTCTTAAGCATAGTTTAATCAACAGTCAACATAAAGTCAAAGTTTTTAGGCTAACCTTCAGCTAATGAACATTTTGTTAGTCTATAACTTAAGGCAGGCATGTCCAATCTTATTCGCAAAGGGCTGGTGTGGCTACAGGTTTTCACTCCAACAAAGCAGGAGGTCACCTGATGGTATAATTGAAGACTAAGGCCGACTGATTTAACAAGCAGAATTAGGTGTGCTTCATCTTGTTTGGAGTGAAAACCTGCAGCCATACCAGCCATTTGCAAATAAGATTGGACATGCCTGCCTTAAATCACATCGTCCCTCTACAGATAAGACTGGACGCTCCTGGCTTAAGGCTACATTCAGCAGAAGCAACATGATGTTTAAAACAGTCAGTTCTAGCCAACCTTAGCATTATGTCATAGCTAATGTCCTAGTTGTGATAGTACTGTAAACCATGTTTTGGTGGTTTAATCTCTGCTGTATCTTTTTTATCAACAGCTCTGCTGCTACTAGTTCAAATTAAGGCAAGGATTCAGCTCCATGCAGCAGGAATTGAGAGTCTGGGTGAATTTTTTTGAAAACCCATAGTTGTGCATCTCTAAGTAGGGGTACCTGAACAAGTTGCGCACTTGCGCCCTCATGAGTACAATTCAAGAATGGTCCTCAAGTTGAATGAAAAATCCAGCTATTCCAATACCACGTTTATTCTAAATTAACTCTTTAAACAAAAGCATTCATAAAATCTCAGTCATACATAGTCCTGTTGGATCTCAGTCATACGTAGTCCTGTTGGATCTCAGCCATACGTAGTCCTGTTGGATCTCAGCCATAGGTAGTACTGTTGGATCTCAGTCATACATAGTCCTGTTGGATCTCAGTCATACGTAGTCCTGTTGGATCTCAGCCATAGGTAGTACTGTTGGATCTCAGTCATAGGTAGTACTGTTGGATCTCAGTCATACGTAGTCTTGTTGGATCTCAGTCATAAGTAGTCCTGTTGGATCTCAGTCATACGTAGTCTTGTTGGATCTCAGTCATAAGTAGTCCTGTTGGATCTCAGTCATACGTAGTCTTGTTGGATCTCAGTCATAAGTAGTCCTGTTGGATCTCAGGCATAAGTAGTCCTGTTGGATCTCAGTCATACGTAGTCTTGTTGGATCTCAGTCATAAGTAGTCCTGTTGGATCTCAGTCATACGTAGTCTTGTTGGATCTCAGTCATAAGTAGTCCTGTTGGATCTCAGGCATAAGTAGTCCTGTTGGATCTCAGTCATAAGTAGTCCTGTTGGATCTCAGTCATATGAAGTCTCGTTGGATCTCAGCCATAAGTAGTCCTGTTGGATCTCAGTCATACGTAGTCTTGTTGGATCTCAGTCATAAGTAGTCCTGTTGGATCTCAGTCATACGTAGTCTTGTTGGATCTCAGTCATAAGTAGTCCTGTTGGATCTCAGTCATACGTAGTCTTGTTGGATCTCAGTCATAAGTAGTCCTGTTGGATCTCAGTCATACGTAGTCTTGTTGGATCTCAGTCATAAGTAGTCCTGTTGGATCTCAGTCATACGTAGTCTTGTTGGATCTCAGTCATAAGTAGTCCTGTTGGATCTCAGGCATAAGTAGTCCTGTTGGATCTCAGTCATAAGTAGTCCTGTTGGATCTCAGTCATAAATAGTCCTGTTGGATCTCAGTCATATGTAGTCTTGTTGGATCTCAGTTATAAGTAGTCTTGTTGGATCTCAGTCATAAGTAGTCTTGGATTTCAGTCATAAATAGTTCTGTTGGAGCTCAGTCATATGTAGTCTTGTTGGATCTCAGTTATAAGTAGTCTTAGATTTCAGTCATAAAAAGTCCTGTTGGATCTCTGTCATAAATAGTCCTGTTGGATCTCAGTTATAAGTAGTCTTGTTGGATCTCAGTCATGTAGTCTTGTTGGATCTCAGTCATAAGTAGTCTTGTTGGGTCCCAGTCATAAGTAGTCCTCGGAAAAGGTTTGGCAAAGAATCAAGTATTCAAATACTGTGATAAACATTGCCATATTTGAAATGCTAAAAATACATCAAAAATGTACCCAAACGTTTCCCATGCAGTGAATCATCACTCTACATTTAAAGGTTATACATTTGAATCTATAGAAACATGGAGTGGCCTGCAGTATTTTGCCAAAATTCTTTGTTTATTGGATCATGCGAATGATTCGTCCAAACACCCAAAGAACATCTGTGTTTGGTCAGCGTGCTCACAGCATACAATTAAACATTCAGTGATTGGGTAGAACTTCATTTGCATATTATACACTGCTAAGAATTCAGGTTTGCAAAGGCCAATGCTGTAATAACGATTAAGGAACAATATTAATATTGTGCAGTCTTTGTCGGGTCAAGCACAGCTGGCTTTGAGTCACCACTCTCAGAGACCGCGGTTTGTCTAGTCTGCTGTTCATCGAGGCCAGTGCCATCATTCTGGCCATAAAGGTTTAGGCCACTGCTCTCAGGTGGCACTGAGAGCGAGCTTCCAATGCGGCCACACTGTGTCATAAGCTCATCTAAGCAGGTCATCAATCAGCTAAGCCTGAGGACTGAGCTTGCTGAAGCCCACTTTAACACCCAATTTGGAGGGAGCAGCAGTGATGCTATGCCACAAAAATGGATTCACTGTCTGTGTGCTGTGCAGATGGGTTTTGATCCCCACCATCTTTGCTATCAATCCAGCATCTTTACGGCTCAATCGAGAGATTCAGTTTGGTTGAGGGCTCATTTGCTCTAATTTTACCATTAGAAGTGATAATAATTGATCTTATGTTTGGCTATGTGAAATGCATTAATTACTGTTTCTCATTATGTAATCACAGAGGTCAGAATCATAATAAACTATAATACTGAATGTTATTCAGTGATATGAATGATATACAGCAATGTGCAAACATCAGAGACAATTAATTTAATTAATCTGCACTCAAAGTGGCCATTAAGTGCAAGTTATAAATTTTTCAGTGTCAGGAACAAAACGCTATACATATATATATATATATATATATATGTGTGTGTGTGTGTGTGTATGTCAGATCAAAACCTCATATCTCCAAAATAGGAACTTTACAGGGGAAAAAAAACATACTTTAGCTTTAATGTAAGTCAATGGAACCAGACATCTTATCACATCATTTTGGACTGTTTCTTATGGTTCGTTTATCAAGAAATATACACACAATATAAAAGGCAACATGCATTTTCACATTATGTCAAAAACTGAAAATCCCAAAAATAGAGATAAAAGGTTTTGTTCTGACATCAGTGAGATATACAGTATATCTAAATAAATATTAGGGGTGTAACAATATACAAATTTCACAGTATGATATGTATTTTTTTTGTGATTCATATTTTTGGTTACAGAATCAGAAAAGCAATGCTAACATAAGTTTCACATTTATTATTTCATTTTTTTGGCAATTCCATTTTTTTTCCTAAAAAAGCCAGTGGTGCTTGCTGAGGGTCTAACAACCCAATGCACTGTAAAACAACAACAAAAAATCTGCAAGCACAGAAAACACTTTATCAAAATGACCAAATTAGACCTACAGAAATTCAGCTTCAGTAACGCTGTCAATCATAACACAACTGAAATGTTTCCAGAGGATGCATAAAGGGGAATCAGCCGTTCTACCTTTTCAATTCCATGCAGCATAAACATTTACTGGTAAAAGTAAATTAACTTCTGTTTGAACAGCTAACTAACGCCACTGAGAAGTATTGGGAATTAGCTGTCTGTAAACTAGATAGCAATAAAAGATATGATTAAAAACTAGTGTAGTATAGCTATGACATAATCAGGTAGTCAGATAGCTAACTAGCCAGACAAGTTAACCACAGACTAACTGGAATGTGAGTCTATTCCATCCCCTTCCACAGTCTGTGACTGGCCTCGCAGTGTTTCTGAAGTTGAACGTGTTTTCTGAATTTGTAGCACTTTTGTAAAATGAAGGTCAGATGTAGTTATGATGAAAGTGGTTGCTTATTTTGCAGCGTGTTTATGAGTTTGTAACGTGTTTACATGTTACAAATGCAGGGCTCATAATAATAAAAGTAGACAAACAATTTGTGGACCATAAGGCTACATCTCATTATTAAGTGAAATGAGTTTACAAGTTTTTTACAGTCAGATCTTGTGTTTGTATATGAAGTCTGGCTGTTCTGGCTGAAAGGAGTGAGAGGGGAATTCCTAACATGGCTAAATTACTCCCAGCAAACTGCAGAATCCAGCACTCTACAAGCGAGTGGTTATCAGAAGCTATAAACATCCCTGCTGAGTTATTTGTTTTGCCCATTCAGAATCGGCACTTTTTAGCTGCTTGAAGTGAGGAGCTGATGTTTCCCGTATTTTCCCTTCACTCTGGTAACTGAGACGTTTGGGTGAGGTCTTTGCAAATGAGTTAGCGTAGTTGAGGCGTTAGTACTAGTACTTGTACAGCGGCAGCCCCCATCACCAATCAGTCAACCACTCTTTGCCTGTCATTGTTGCTTTTTGACTGAGAAACCGAAGTGTTCCCAAAAACGCACACACCTGGTTAAGCTGGGTTGCAGGGGGGTACTGGACCCTGTCCCAACGGTCATTGGGTGGAAGGCAAGGAAACACCTTGGACAGGTCACCAGTCCATCACAGGACAGATACACACACAGACATATACAGCCACATTCACAGCTAGGGGCAATTTAGCAACTCCAATTTGCATGTCTTTGGACTGTCCAAGGAAACCCACGCGGACACAAGGTGATCATGCAAGGCCTAAACAGAAAGGACCCTGGTTGCCCGGCCGGGGAATCGAACCCCAGCCGTTCTTGGTGTGAGGCGACACTGTGCCACCCTCATTTAAAACAGCATGGTTAGTTAACCATCCGAGGTCGACATTCACATTTTCCTTAGACACCATAGTGTAACTGTTACACCGTTTAAGGTGGTGCAGAAATTTCCAAGCTGCCTAATATGAAGCTAACTTCAGCTTAGCTCAAAGTAGCCTAACCAAGCCAGTTTTTTTGAGAGAGCTGCACAGTTTTCTGTTCATGCTTTAATTTGTATCAGTATCATGGATTGTGTCGAACAGATCTGTCAAACACATTGGCGTCGTTATATATTTTACAAAATGAAATGTAGCTATATTCGATTCACGGCGTGTCTCATGACCCCTTATCGAGATAAATTAATATTTTAAATGGCACCCCTACTAAACATAGTATGAAAAGCCCGTATTTAGTCTGTTCACTCTTTGCCTTTGTTACAGCTTCCATTCTTTTCAGGAGAGTTGCTTTCAGGTTTTTCATCAAAATTTGGAGGGATATGTTTCCTCTCCTCCTAAGTGTTCCTAAACACATTCAGTGATGTTGAGGTCTGGGCTCTTGGGTGGTCAGTCCATTGTTCTGTAAACTCCAGCAACCTCTCTGTTTGATTAGCCAATTCTATTTGTGTTTGTGTAGTTCGTTTGATTAGTAAGGGCTTCTTATCAGCTTCACATACTGTAGGAACCATAGTGTTGAGTTGGACAGAAGAAACGCTTGTGGATTTTTAATGTTTGTGGAGCTTAATTTTCTCTCTCTCAAAGATGAGCTCTTTATCTGATAGGTTTGGTGCTTTTACAAAGTGTTATATATATATACATATATATATATATATATATATATATATATATATATATATATATATATATATATATATATATATATATGTATATATATATATATATATATGTGTGTGTGTGTGTGTGTGTGTGTGTGTGTATGAAAATGAAAAAATGAATAATATGTGCTTATTTAATGGTGGTTTTGAATTGAAATGAAATAAATAAGGAGTGGTCTCTGACGTCTGTACAGTGTGGTAAAAGGCATCCAACACTCAGGGAGGTCCCAGGTCCATTGCCATTATCCAAATCGAAATTATTTCCAAAAAGAGGTGTACATTCACAGCGATGTATTTGCAGCATTACAGCAGTTCATTGCAGTGATGTGGAGAAAACACTGCATTTCTCTGTCTTCCTTTGTAATATTTTGAGCTGGTGATCTACTATAGCAGCAGATGAAAGATGAAATACAAAGTAGATCTGATGCCTATCACTGCACAAGGCTGATGACACCCAGTGTAAGCCAGTGGGTGAACGACAGGGCTAGGTAGTTAGCCAGCAGATGTGCAGCATGGAATTACGAGGGATCCGTAGGAGAAAGCTTGCTTGGGGCTGTAACTGAGCAGACTCCTCTGAAGGGAGGAAAATTGAAGCACTCTTTAAGTCCGGAAGCAGAAACAGAACATGTCCAAATGGGGTGTGGGCGAGCAGGGCATCCCCCCCAAGTGAAGATAGCAAGTGGTGAAAGGAGTAAACAAAGACATTTTCATTTCATAGGCCTCATGTGCTTAATTGCTGTCCCTTTCACAGTGGTGCCAATAGGAACCAGACGTCTAAAGTTTTTTTTAAGATTGCATGAAAATTATAAACGTGTTGCCTGATGGATGTGACACTGTTTTACGGTTTTATCAGAAGCTTTTGGCCTAAAATGTATCTACAAAAATATTCATGCTGTAGAGGTACATTCAAGCATTGTAAGGCAAAATAGTTCCCAAAACATAATTATTTGTAACGTTAATACATTACCACAGCTTTCTGCTACTGGCTGGCGCTGATGACTAAGATTTTGGAGGCGTGGCTGTGCAGATGACCACAGGCGAAGGCTCATGGCAGCACACGTCCTCCGAAAAAGGGACTAAAAGTTATTGATTCTTGCTATGGTCAGTTAGTTATAGTTATGTGTGTATATTACTTGTGTTGTTTGGTGTCGGTGACCGTGGCTTGAACAGAGCTCTGAGGCTGGAGCAGGTGCAAGGTGACCCAACAAAGGGGTGGAGGCTCGGCAGTGGAGGCACATCAGTGCGCCCGGCAAGAGGCTGGCGCAGTTGTAACCACTGAAGGTTTCAGTGCAGGAACACCACAACGGAGCAGTTGGTAAGTCAACGCTGTGAAAGAGAGGACGGTGCGTGAGCTTGGACTGTCAGGTGGACAGATGCTGGCCGAAGTGGTTCAGTGGTTGCCATGGGCAGCACCGGACAGCAGTGAGCAGAGAGGACAGGACAGGCGCTGCTGTTGCGTCACCCCCAGCTGTGCAGGACTTGACACGCCGTACTGTGGGAAGCTCTACCATATGCCAGAGGAGCCGTGGCAGCGGGGGCGTAGGGAGGACTAGGGTGCTTGCTGCCAAGGGGACTGTACATGTGCCCAAGGACTTGGCTCGAGCTGCTAGGTTGCTGGGGACCAGCTGACCTTTGAAGGTGGAGCTGTTCTACTACTGGCTGTCACTGGTACCTGAGACTTTGGAGGTGTGGCTGTGCAGATAGCAACACGCAAAGGCTCAATCCAACAAAGGGACTATAGGTCGTGTTATAATGTTGTTATATGTTAGTTTAAGTTATGTATTATGTGTTTTTGTGTGGGGGTCACCGTTGGCGCAAAGCACGTGGCCCCCTTTGAATTCAGTGCAGTTGAGTTGGTAAATTTCTCTATAATGAACCTTTGCACTCCAAACCTCTCTGAATGAATTTGTTTACAGCTTCTTCTCAATGACTAAGTCATGCAGACATTTTTAAAAACCAGTGGAGTTTCTCATAATTTATAGTAAAACCTTTAGCTTTGAGCGAAAGCCTTTGTTAAACATGTTCCATGTTCGACTGCACGGCCGTATCACTCGCTACAACGTGGTGAAACAAAAAAAAGGTTTGGTTTTTGAGGTGTGCTGTTCTTTTTGAGGTGGAGAACAGAGGGAAGGGACCTGCCCACAAAGGGAGTGAAAAAATTTTGAGAGGCCTGCATGAGAATGGAAAAGAAAAGACCAGCTCACATCAAAAAGCAAGAGAGGTAGAGAGAGAGAGGGAGGCAGAGAAGAGGCTGTAGAGGAGAGATGGATAAATACACTATTTGAATTATGTAAAAGAGGTGCGTGGGTGAAAGCGAACAAACTGTATGTGTGTGTGAAAGAGGGAGAGGGTGGCAGAGAGTCAGAGAGAGAGAGAGGGAGAGTGGGGTGAGGAGAGAGAGAGGAGGGAAAAGATGGAGGGGAAGAGAGTGCGAGAGAGAGAGAGAGAGTGATAGCTGAAGAGACAGTGGGTATTTACAGTCTGATTTATGTAAGGGTTAGCATTGATCGGTTGGTGGAAAAGAATAGAGAGGGAAAAGCACAACGCCAGTGGGTTGATCCTCTTTGCTCGCGTTCGCGTTCCAGCCCAGTGGACGAGCCGGCCTGCTGCTGGAGCTCGCCCAACCCCTGACGCCTCCACATTCATTACACTGCCCATTCATTTGTTTCCGTTGCTCTGGACCTAATGGTTTTAATGCATGCTCCCGAGCAACAAGCAGATCTCAGCATCCACATCCATCACATATACAGCACACGGCATACAGCTACGCCTCTGGAAGCAGACACAAACTCAAGGACGCTGGTCAGCTAGCGCTTTGTTTGCCAGCAAGGCCACTTGTGACTGCAGTTAGATGGCAAAACAAAACTTACATTACTAGCATGGTTGGCGGCAGTGAAGTGACACAAAAGTGAACATAATTTTGTCTGATAACCATAAACTTGCCACAACATAGTGCTACACACCTGTAGCAAAAGGCGTAGGTAACTGACATGGTTGGCAGCAGTTGGGTGACTTCTATGCAGCTGCAGTTAGCCAAAGAGCTAACATTGCAGTTAGCAGGCTGGCTTACTCGTCTAAAAAAACAGTAAGCTACAAACTTGATTGACTGCATATCATGCAGTCTGTCTTTCAGTGCTTATTTATAGCCAATGGGGCAAAGGTAAAATGTTCCTGTTTAGACACTAGAGTGTCTAAGCATGACTATATTTTGGTTTTCAAAAATAAGGACACGGGAGGCAGGAGGGCAGCATGGGGAAAACTGTAGACAGCCAAATCCTTGACATTTGGTGCAATTTTTACGTTCCAAGAAGAGAATATGTCCTGGAAAAAGAGAATTTATAGTCACCCTAGTTAAATTGGCATTTCCTTTGTTTTGGGATAGCTACTCTTTCAGAGGTCAACACAGCAAAATAGTAGTGTTACCAGTCAAACACTTAAAATTTGTAAGTTGAAAATTTAGCATGCAGTGTTTATTGATGTCATGAAATTGAAGGAAATTCTTCTGAAATTTATGTAATTTCACATGCAAAAATTCGCTGACAACAACATATGACTGGGCATTAATTCAATCGCTGAGGTGTAAACCTGGTAAAGATGGTGCATTCCCTTTTTTGCTTAAATGGTTTCCAGTGCTGTATGTAACACTTGGAGGCAGGGTGTAAGTGCAGTCATATTTACTGGAACACATAGTAGTTATCTAGAATATTGGTCAGAGTACAGTCGCTGTTAACATAGACTTATTTTTACTCAGATAACTTCAGAACCAGGTAGACAAAACTAGGAGACTGGAAGAAGTAGGAGACATGAAGCTAGGAACGCATTGTATGGCTAGGAATAGGAAGACTTGCCCAGACAAAAGGACAAACACTGTGCATGTCCACAGACTAGATTAGACACAAATGGATATAGACTAAGAAACAAGACACGCGAGGTACAAATGACGAGCAGGAAGAGCCAAGGCAGATCCAGTGTGGAACGTTGCAAAATAAGCTCAGCATGAGAGAGAGTCTGTGATAGATGCCCACCTCTAAGATTGTGCTCCCGATACCCATAAAACACCCTCAGGTAATTGAGGAGGCGGGGCAGTTTAAGGATCTGGATCCTGGCCAGAGATGTACAGTAAATCTGGAACCAACTCTGGAATTGGCTCGTGGACAAGACAGTTTGGAGTTGCATCAGGGATGGATGCCAGGTCAGGATCATGGATGGAGAGAGGAACAAGAAGCGCAGAAGTAGAGACAGAAAGAAGAGCTAGAGAAACAGTAGCTAGAGCAGAGACAGCGTGGGAAACAGAAGCAACGGGGTGAGGGGCCAGAGACTGCGACTGGGACAGGGAAAGAAGCAAGAGATGGTGGTGAGTGACAGAGCGGGCAGCTAAATTAGGCATGAGGTCTGAGACAGAAGCTAGTTCAGAGAACTGGGCTGGCTCAGAGAGAGTAAGACAAACAGGAGTAGAGAGGGAGAGAGAGGGGGAGCAGGTTTAGCAGTATCATCAGTAGAGGCAGAAATAGAGGCTGACACAAGGGCAGGACATGTGACTGGTACTACAAAAGCAGGATAGAATCTCTTGCAAGGACAGGATGGGTCTGGGGGGGTTGGGTGACTCACTTTCAAAAGAAGTGGGGTAAAATTTATTGCTTCTGAAATGAGGAGAAACTCTGCATGACTTGGCTAAAGCTTGCTAGGAGAACAGTGATGAGAGGAGGCTGTCTGCAGTACCCACCAGATATCGAAAACCAAAACACTTGTAGTCCATGTCATATCTATAATGTAAAAACGTCACAGCAAATCTTTTCATGAACAGTCGTTCTTTGGACTCTGTGTGCCCTGCTGGGCTCTGCTCAGATAGCTAACTTTGTCAGCCTCTACTAAAATACTGCGTTAGTGTGTTCTTTGTAGTAAAAGCATTTAGTGGATGGTGTGGGTTGTGACAGTTCTCTTCCTGATCACAAAGTCATGCAGATTTCACTTTTTGGAAGATGTCCCACCCTCCAGGCTGAAATGGAGACTTTAGCTCAAATATGCTGGGGTGGCGGCCCAGTACTTTGAAAAGTGCCTGGTCAAATGCCAGCTCACCACAGTTGTTCTGGTGATCAGGGGACTGTGTTAGAGACTGGACATGCTTGACAGGCTGGATACTGCCCTGTGGCTTGATGGACATGTATTGGACACAGGAGCCAGTGCAGGATTTGGACTGGAGTCTGTTCCAAAAACGAAATTTGAGAATTGTGTCACAGCAGATACAAAACACTGATGTTCATGACTTTATTCTGGAGCACTAATTGATAACTCGGTCTGACACAGGGTCCTTCAGCAGGACAGGAGCTGGATCAACAGTGGGACAGGAACTCAGTTAACTTCCATGGCTGAGTGGTTGGGGTCGACATCAGAGGCTGGATAGGATTCACAGAGTCATCAGGAAAGGAGGCTTGAACCAAAGGGTCAAGGAGCAGTGGTGGAGCTGCATTATTCAAAAACCTTGGAGAAAACTAAGATATGTGATGTGCTGTTGCTCTGGAATAGGTGCTTGCTTTTGGAGTAAAATGCCAGAGGTCTGTCGGATTAGAGTACTCGTAGGCTTGCTGCAGTAGTTGGTGGTGCAGGGGACTTAAGGTCAGTGTAGCATCCGTGGGTAGCTGTGCTGTCTGAAGGCAGTGCTTAGGTTCTAGGCAGGAAAACAGAGATCTCTGGAGCAGCCATGGGCATGCGACATGAACTACAGGAGAACCCTGGGATGCATCTGAGGACACCTTGTCATCATTTCTCTCTCTGAGGATGATCTCAGCTTGTTCCCAGGACGCCTTAACTGCTGCTTTAAGTTTCTCAGAAGAAGGCATCTTCAAAATAGACTGAAAGTAATTGGCAGATTGCATTATGAACAGTCTATTATGATAGACTGTTCAGATTCCCCTTTGCAGCCCAGTACCAAATTATTAGGTTTAGCAAAGACTTCTGTAACACTTTGAGGCGTTAGGCAGGTTGTGAGCACACAGTCATTTATTTGAGAACACAGTTACTATCCAGAGCAGTTGGCAGTCAGGTCAGAACAGTTCAAGTGGTCACGGTCAACAAAGGCATATCCATATTTAAATAAGCAGAGAACTAGACAGACAAGATCACCACCAAGAAAACATGAAAATAATAAGTACTGGTGACTAGGAGAAGCTAGAAAATATGAAAAAGGGAATGGCTAGGAATTGCAAGGCAAAACCGCATACTAAACAAGATAAAAGCAGAACACTGGGACTTTATGTACACAGACTCCAAACTAGACAAAGTGAAACATGCAGCAAGCAGACAAGACACAGGTGGTACAAATGTTGAGCAGGAGCTGCTTATTTGCATATTCATATGACAATCTTTGCTGAACATGTTGCCCTTCGACCAACACTTCATCATGGTGTTCAGAAATTAGTGCATTTATTGTGAAAAGGGACACAGTTGGACATTTAAGGGAAAAAAAATACACAAAGCTGCAAAATACACAAAACTTTGGGACAGGCCGATACTGTTGAATAGACCTGGACTCGAGTGTGGTTAAAGTTAAGAAACGGGAGAGACTAACCTGAAATTTGCATTTATTACTTTATCCACACATATAAAAATTGTTCGATTTATTTGTATTACACCTGGAACTGTAGCTGATATCAAACTCATTTGGGATGATTGCTGTTTCAGGATAACACTGATTTGTTCATCTCTCTCTCTCTCTCTCTCTCTCTCTCTCTCTATCTTTCTCTCACTCTCCCTTTTGCACAGACCAAGCCCGTCTCAGGAGGAAGAGCATTGCCACCGGCAGGCAGCCCAGCATGGAGACCCCTCCCATTGCCCCCCCTCAACCCTTCCGACAGTCCGTGAGTACCCCACCTCCCTCCCGTACTCGCTCGCTCCCCCCGTCCCTCTCTCTCTCCCTCCCCCCCTCCGCCTCTCCGCCCGCCCTCCAGCGCACCTGCCGAAAGGCCGCGGGGACCCCACCTCTCTGTCTCCCTCTCTCTCTCCCTCTCTCTCTCCCTCTTTCCCTTTCTCCATCCGCCATTGCCCCCCTATCTTGGTCTCAACACCCCAAAAGGGGTGCCACCACCCCACCCCTTTGTCTTTCTCTACCTCTGTCTCCATCTTTCTCTCTAACTCTTCCTCCCTCACTCCCTCCCTCCTCTCCCATCGAGCCAGGGGACTGGAAGGTTGCACCTCTGCCCTCAATTGAGGTATGTGATACTGAAACTAGGCCTGGCCTTTCACGAAATGATTAAGCCATTCTGTTCTTTAATCTAGATTGGTGGTGATATTGGCATCAGAGTCTAGGTGTGCGCCTTTAATTTGGAGGATAGGCGGGTAGAAGTACTCTAGCCATTCACATCCATCACTGGGTGGAGTTTTTTAAAATCACCATTTTCAGTGGTTTTTTCATGTGGATGGGAAAACACAGCTTTTTAAAAAAAAAAATACTGACATCACTCAATTAAGTGTGCGTGTCTGAATCTCTTTGTTCATTGGGCTTGCAGCCTGAAATATAACACGACTCTGTTGTTTCTAAGTGTTTAGCAATCTGAGAGTCATTTGGGAGTTCATAACATGATAATATGATGATGTTGAGATGTCAGAATGTACTGCGACTAGATCTCAGAAATGAGATGATTACAAAATACTTCAGTAGTTCTAAAGATATGTGACTTAATGATCATTAAAAAGTCAGAACTCTAGGACTGTGTCAGTGTTTCAGGGTCATAACCGTTGCAACCCTTGGCTTTCTTTCGCTTTTTAAAGTTTATATTTTCTGGCAAGAATCGGGCAGTTACGGCTTTCTGATGGTGGGCAGGTCAAAGTCTGCTGTATTTGTAACACACCATTGTCACATTATTAGAAAATCTTTGCTGTAGCTGTACAGCTCTGTATTTTACACAGTGCACATGGTCACAGTGTTATTATTACCACCTACAGGGCTGTCATACATTTTCAAGTAACTTTTGCATTCTGAGATTTTGAAAACGGAGGGGGAAAACTTTTTTACAATACCTGGATTTGTGCACAAGGTCTCAGACTCAAACCTGAGAAAGAAAAAGGTGTGTAATTATCAGTGATTCTCACTACCATTACGATTTTTGCCCAAAATCGCTCAGCCCTACCTGGAAGTGCTAGGAGCCGTGTGGCGCGGCGTGTGGGGCCTGGCCGTTCCGGACTCCAGCATGATAGAAAAGCCTGCATGTGGCTCTGAGGTGCCAGACAAACACTCTTAGTCACCCAGGAAGCTAGCATGTTCAGTGGCTCCAGAGCCAAAACCTTAGTCAGTCTTTCAAATGTGATGTGTCGCTTAATCCTGCTGGCTGGACTGTGTTAGCAGCTTGATCTCTGGACCTCACCATGTATTGCTTATTGGTATCTGTACTTTTTTCTTAATGAATGTCTTAAGAATGATTACTGTGGTTATGTGGTTATGTACTATAGTCTGAAGGTTTATTTGAAGGAAGTGACCGACACGCCAGGTTTATGAAGAACACAATAGCATGAATTAAGAATTCATCACTTTACTATGTAACCTGAAATCCCCTTGGCTTTCTTTGCTCTGAGTGTTTCGTAAGCTGCAGTGCATGAAGAGATGAGGTTAAAAATGCTAAGATGCTGAATTAATGTTAATAATATAAATGCATAAATTGTTTCTTCATGCCCTCCTCCACATTACCCTTTATAAACGTATACCGTTTTAGATTGCATAACAGAACAGAGATCGGATTTCTTACAGATCCTTTGTTCCTCACCAACATGAATTGGCCTCTCACACTTAACTCATGTTACGTTATGGAAATCTCCCTAAAAGTCTCTCTAAAAAGAAGTTCCATAGTTGTTTTGATATTTGTGCATCTGCTGTGGTTTTGCATAAGAGACAAATAGATGGACAGAACATTGGAGAACACTGGAGATCAGTTAAGCCTTTACTCACTTTTTACTGTGAACACTGCTCAGTTATTGTCTTGGTCTTGTGGAAGTTACATGGATTTCTTTCAGGCGGAAAAGTTTAGGAGAAGTAATAGAGGCCTTCACTTTTCTGAATTGAAATTGGGCCAGTGAGATCCTGAGATCTGTCATGCAAACTGCTTAATGCTGAGATACAGTTATTTCTGTATCTGATGTGCTCTTGAATGGGAATATTTCTGGAACAACACTCCCCACTATTGGCTATCCAGAGATATTGCAGGACTATCTGAGTGTTATGTCATACTCTGTAAGGTACAGTAGGAATACAGTCATGTTTAGAATATAAACCAAAGGTCCGCTTTCCAAGTTTTACAGTTATTGAACCTTTGTTATATTATTATGACCACATAATTCCTCAAAATATCAATTTCCCCTTACAGTTTTCTCCAAGATAGGACATTTATATGAATTGTTTGTCAAACCTTATTTCGATTGTCCCTGTAGCTTTAGGTTGGCTAGGTTCCTATTGTTTGTTGTCTGCAACATCGTTTCTGTGCAACTGGACATTGTCACAAATCAAAACAATCACCCAACACTTCTAGCCGATGCCCAAGAGAGCCAAATAAGCAGTTAATTTTTTATATATACTATTGTTCTTGCTATAAAGTGGTCCACGATGTATAACTTGACATAGTTGCTGCATTGGAATCAACTTTATATCAACTACCTTTGGCATCCTTCTTTCTGTATCTTTATAACTGTCATTTTTCAGTCTGTTTAGGGTTCCTGTTAAGCCTTTGAAAATCATTGTTTTAGCAGCCGTTTTGGTCATAACCAGTAGTGAATCGAGGGTCCTTCTCAGCTGCCAAATAAAGGACCTTTTGTTTTGGTCTATTGATCATGTTTCACGTGATGCGCTATTGCCGTTCTGTTTGCTTGTTTCGTGAAACTTGTTTTGACTGGCTGAGTTGCAGGATGCTTTACGTTGTGCAACTCAAATTAATTTCATTAGGTTTCATACTTGCTATACTGTATGTTTGTTTTTTGAGCTTTAAGATGTAATGTTGATCATTATAATGTAGTGGCAAATCAGAAGTTTTCTTTGGAGACTATTTTGCTTTATTGTTTTTCAAAAAGCCCATCCAGTGGTTAAAAAAAGGCTTATGGTTTATAATTGTTTTGTGTAGTGATGTAGCTTCTAGTAGCATTAAAAACACAGATATCTGGTTTCTGTCATCACGCAGCCTCCAGAATCCCTTGTGGAAATGGACCTGGGATCTCCTCTGGGAGATCACGTGACATCACAGGTGACACAACACCTCTATCAGCGCTCCAGGTCTCTGGAATATTGATGAGCATCACCTGTGTGATGCACTTGGGATGGTATATAGCCCGGGCTATAGCTTAGAGACGTTGTGATGTATTGATTCACTTTGTGTCGATTTACTGAGCGGTTTTCTGTTGTGATATCTTCCGTGTCTGACCTACTGCTATTCGTTTTCGGGTTTATGCTCTTTCTGCCCCGCTCTTTGGATGTGTTTACTGCTTTCTCTGATTTTGGACTTGAACTCGGCCTGTTTTTATGACTACGACTTGGACTCTGTTTATATCGGTAAAAGCCCTTTCGATAACAATCATCGGCAGGCGTCTGACTGTGCTGGAATCCTTACACCTGTCTCCACCACCATGAACAATTTTGACAGTTTCTCCAGAGCAGAGCATTTCAGATCAAACCCCAAGGAATTCCTTTTTTTTTACACATCTTAACAGTTTAATTATGCACACTTTTTTAAAAATAGGTGGAATCACCCTTGAACATACTTTTTGGTGAAACTTAATTGTTTCTCAGCAGCATTAAGGTTAAGGTTAGGATTAGGACCCAGCTTGAGGTTAGAGTTTTAAGCAGGAGTGGAAAGTCCTCACTTAAGCAATCCTACTTGTACCTACTTGATTGAGTTCATGATTCTTTCAGTTATGACAATTCACAGCTCCAGACCATCATACTACCACCATCATGTTTGACTGTTGCTGTGATGTTCTTATGGTGGAATGCAGTGTTGTCTCTACACTATTTAACCCGTGTCTTCAAAACTGTTCCACCTCTGACTCATCAGTCCACAGAATATTACTCCAAAGCCATGAAGGTCGCCTAGATATTTTAACCTTTATGTTTTTTTTTTTTGGTTAGCAGTGGTTTGTGCCTTACAACAGCTATTTTTGCCCAGTGTCTTTATTATTATGGAATCATGTACCTTAACTGAGGCAAATGAGGCCTGCAGTTCTTTAGATGTTCATCTGGGTTCTTTTGTTACCTCCTGGTTGAGTCATCTATGTGCTCTTGGTAAAATTTTGGTAGTCCGGCCACTCCTGGGGAAGTAGCTCTCATTGTCCCTAGCCAAGGCTTTGTAACCCTTTCCCCTTAATATTTTCTCCAAAATAGGACATTTATATGAATTGTTGGTCACACCTTGTTTTGATTGTCCCTGTAGCTTTAGGTTGGCTAGGTTCCTATTGTGTGTTGTCTGCAACATCATTTCTGTGCAACTGGACATTGTCACAAATCAGAACAATCACCCGACACTTCCAGCGGATGCCCAAGAGAGCCAAATAAACAGTTAATTTTTTATGTACAGTATTGTTCTTTCTAGACTAGTAAATATCAGTGAATTTGTTTGGCTTCTGTATTTGAATCTTTTTAGAATGTGGCATCATGTGCTGCTTTTTGAGACCTTCTAGCCTGATTCACTTGCCAGACAGGTTCTGTTTAAGTGATGTTTAGATTCAGCAGGTCTGATGCTGAAATTAAACCCAGTAGTTTGTTGAAATTGGTTAGTTGGTTGATTTAGTAGCAAAGTAGGCAGTTACTTTCTCACACAGAGCCAGGTAGGGCTGAACAGCATTTTTCCTTCAATAAATGAAAGCATCATTTAAAAACAATATTTTGTGTTTACTTAAATGCAGAAAATGGAAGTAATTAAGAAGGGAGCAAATATTTTTTCACAGCACTGTATATACCTGGCAGTGTTAAATGGATTCTAATAAGTGCAGCTATTGCAGCTTGGTATATGCAACAGTTGAAGACATTAGAAGATATATTGTTGAAGCATTAAACATATTTAAACCCATTTCATCAGGATCCGGAAATTCTTCATATAGAACGCCAAAAATTATTTGGCACTTGCGTAACACGACAGTCTTCAACACACCACCAATTCCATTAAAAAAAAACCCCCAACATTTTCTACATTTGTCATGGCAACGCAGCCAAGGTGAGATCATCTATAAAAGTCTCTTGTGAAGCATCTATAGTGGACTACCAAAATAGGGTCAGTTTCCCACTGTCTGTTCTATGTTATGTGTTTATTTTGTGTATGTTGTGTAGAGATGTGTTCATGCTGCGTTCTTGTGTTCTCATTCCAGAGTTTCCTTGGTAGAAGACTAAAAGGGTCCATAAAGCGGGCGAAGAGTCAGCCCAAGCTGGACCGCACCAGCAGCTTCCGCCACATGATCCTCCCACGTTTCCGCAGTGCTGACCAAGACAGGTACCCTCTTTTATTTCCATCACATGCTTTTTGTGTGGATGTGCTACAGCAGGGGCTTTAGTCCAGCACAGTCTGAGGATACACTGCTCAAACACACCTGATTCAGCTCAGCAGTTAGTTACCAGGTTTGGTAGGACTGTTAGAGCAAGGAAATAACCAAACTCTCCAGGGATCTCCTGGACCAGAATTGGCCACCAGTGGTGCTACAGTGGTGGAGGCACCTCAAGGGCCATTTTCTTGGGTTCGTTTCATGCACATGAAGGAATTGTCAGCTGCTTACATACATACAGCTGCCGCAAATTAAGTTATATATCACAGCAACCTTTGCTCAAGCCCGAACCTGAAGCTACAGTATGATTGTAGTAGATGACTGTTGACTGCAAGATAGCCAAGTAATCAGAAACGAGTGACCTTGTGTAAGGGTGAATCCATGTTGCAGATGGTCCAGCATGAATCTGATTTGATGCAGCTCAATCTGTAAAGTCATTACAGCATCCCATCAGCAGAACTTGTCCTTCTCGAACTTTCTTTGGCCAGGTGCTACGGCCCTTCTGTCATGACTTATTCATTCTTTCATTTACCCTCAGCGCAGAGCAGTTTTCACCCTTGGCCGCTCTGAGATTTTGTGTAAAAAGCAGGTCAAGGATTTTCCAAATGCTTGCTGTTTTGACAGAGCGGCTGTGCTGTTGGGCTTTAGAGCAAAGTTTAATGTGATTTTAGAGATTTATTCTCAGATGAAGTAGATACTGTTGTGTTAAGCTTCCTCACACAGGGTTCCAGTTATGTAAGGCGAGGAGGAATTTCTTCAGTTAATGTATGTGCTGCAAGTTGTTGATAGGTGACCACAATTAAATTAGTAGTGCTACTTTTTTTTAACCCTTGTGTGGTGTTTGGGTCTGTGGGACCTGTTTTTATTTTTATGTTTATTAGAAGTAAAACTAATGCTATGTATTATTATTTCAACCTCAGATTATCAGTCTTTGCTCATTTTCTGTGAAGAACATATAAAATAACTCATTTTCAGGGCCTTCACTCTGTTCACCCCCCACACATTTATATTACACATGTGGTGTTGGGATGAAGCCACGGGGAGTAAAAGTGTGGAGGTGCTGTGTCCTTCACTCTTCCTACATGGCCTGCTGTTAGTGTATGTTTGTGTGTGTGTGTGTGTGTGTGTGTGTGTGTGTGTGTGTGTGTGTGTGTGTGTGTGTGTGTGTGTGTGTGTGAGGGTGGACAACATGGACAGGCTACTGACTGGCTACAGCTGCTAAGGAGAACCCTGCGCTGGCCACTTACGGTATTTTAAACTTCTAGTACTTTTGTTTTGGCTATAAAAGCACTGTGGTGGGTCACGAGACCACTGAGTAACAAACACATGAACACCACACAAGAGTTAAAAACCACAGCCAACATAATCGTACTTAGAATAAGTGTATTTCACATGAATACTCTTCCGGCACCGCTGTGAGTGGCAGCCTTTCCAGTAGCTTTGTGTTTTTGCACTTTTTTTCTTAGTTTTTTCTTTTCTGTTTGCATATATTACTTTTTAGTGACAGTTTTTTTGCTAAATTTCCTTCGGGATCAATAAAGTATCTATCTATCTATCTATCTATCTATCTATCTATCTATCTAACTGTCAATCTATCTATCTATCTATCTATACATACATTGTGACTTGTCATGTCAACATTTTTATTATTTCATATACACCAATTACTTATGCAGTATGGATTAAGATATAACAAACTATTCACAAAACTGTTTAATGAATTTGGTGAGGAAATGAATGAGATGATAAATAATATAATGTAGTTCTCTATTTGTGTTCATTTTTGTCATCCTTAAAACATTACTTTTATTATAATGTATGTCTTTAGATACAACTTTCTCAGTCATTTTAGAACATTTTACATCTCTACGTCATCCTAGACACATCAAGCATTTCTTCATTTGCAGCTTCCTAATAGTGTCACACTAATTATTTGAAAACTGTGAAGTTGCACAGGACAAAAGTGTTATAATCTGCAACCCAGTAGATTTTATATCATTGAAAACATTGATTCCAAACTGTTAAACAGCGCTACCAAACTTTTGCATTGTAGTGTACATTATGGTACCCACTGCAAGCTGAGGATCTCATTAAATGCACCTCATTATGCAGTTTTCTCAGGGCTTCCAGCATGACTGACTGCAGCTGCTGTGTAGTCCAGTCACCTAGGTTTATATGAATATAATAAATCCTGTTTCAGTCATCGTTCACTGGACAAACACAAAACTGGCTAAAACACTGAATCTGTACAGATGCTGAGTCTGCTATGGCCTACATGGAATTATCATATTAACAAAATGATATGAGTTCAAGAAATCAAACTTGAGAAATCTAATTTACAGAGTTTCCCATTTGCCCCAGATGCAGCCTATAAACCATGACACGTTTGGTGTCCAAAGTTAGCTTCTTTAGTTTTCCGAGACGAATGTATCCCACCCCAATATTTAACACTCTGCAGTCTGCATGCCTTAATCATGACTTGCCTGTGTTGAGATTATAAGGGAAAGATCTAAACAAGGTCACTCAAAGTGGTTTTATGTCAAATGTTTTGCTAAAGAGGAAGATGCATCTGAAACTCCACCACGTCAGTGTTACTGCAGTGCTGAGAATGACCCACCACCCAAATAGTACCTGCTCTGTGAGGGTCCATGGGGGTCCTGACCACTGAAGAACAGGGTAACAGAGTATCAGAGAAACAGATGGACTACAGTCTGTAACTGTAGAACTACAGAGTGCAGCTATACAGTAAGTGGAGCTGATAAAGTGGACAATGAGCGTAGAAACAAGCAGGTGTTAGTTAGTTAGTGATACTTTTTTGATCCCACAACTGGGGAAATTCCACCTCCGCATTTAACCCATCCGTGAAGTGAAACACCACAAACACACTAGTGAACACACACACTAGGGGGCAGTGAGCACACTTGCCTGGAGCGATGGGCAGCCCTATCCACGCCGCCCGGGGAGCAGTTGGGGGTTAGGTGTCTTGCTCAAGGACACCTCAGTCATGGACTGTTGGCCCTGCGGATCGAACCGACAACCTTCCGGTCACAGGGCCAGATCCCTAACCTCCAGCCCACGACTGCCCCATGTCATAGTAGTCATAGTGTTATGCCTGATTGGTGTATTTGATGAAGTATATTTTTACTTATAAAGTATTTTTTCAGCTGTACTGAGAATGGAGTTTTGCATGGTGGGTTTGTTTGTGATTCTGTGCATCCTGTTGTTTTGTCCACCTCTGTCAGCCTTGGTCCTTCTACCTGCTACCCCACTCTCTCTCTCTCTCTCTCTCTCTCTCTCTCTCTCTGTCTGTCTTTGGCCATCTCTCCCACACTCTCTGCCCTCCCTGTACTTGGATCCCACAGCTTACATAACTCCTTGATTTCCTTTGAGAGGTTTTCTCTCTGTCTTCTCCCTCTCTCTGACTCTGTCCCTGTCTTTCGTTCGGTCTCTCTCCTCCTCCCCCCCCTTTCAATTCTTTCGTTCTGACTCATTCCTTTGGGTCTATTTTTATGCTTCTCTCTCTCTCTCCCTCTCTCTCTCTCTCTCTCCACTGTATGTGTTTAACGCCCTGATGCACATTTTATTGCTGAATGTATACAGTAACAGTGACACTAAGAGGATACGGAAGAGACAGCCACAGCTCTAGCAGGGATCTGAGGATTTTCAGTCCTTTCCTCATTTCTACAGGCGTAATCTATCACTCTCCTGCTTAACCTCATCAGTCTTCTCTCCGGGTCTGCTGAGATGTTCAGTGGAGTCTGTGTTTGTATTTTAGTGATGCATGTTAGAAGGTGCTGCAGGTGTAGGTCTTTGAATGTGCTGCTCTTTTACAGGTGTTTCTCCGTGTAAGTCTGCGATAATGTTCTGCATGTTATCATCGAGAGCTTTCCTCTTCATTTGAATTCCATTTAAAAGCCGTTTAAATTTTCACTGGAAACCGAAATGTCCAATTACCTGCGACGGTGCTTTGCGAGCAGCTGCTGATAGTTTCAAAGGTAAGGAGTGAAAGTGTTGCTTTCTGAAGTTTTCCAGCAGCGTCTGTCGCTGTGTAGATGTCTAACGAGATTGGGAGCTGCTGATATCAAACAAAAAACCCTCGACTTTGAGCGAATTATGTAGCTTTGTGATGTGGCAGCACCGCGCTTCTGGGATTTACACCCGACCATGTCGCTGGCTGTCTCCTCACAGGACCCGTCTGATGCAGAGCTTCAAAGAGTCCCACTCCCATGAATCCTTGCTGTCTCCCAGTAGCGCGGCCGAGGCGCTGGACCTCACGCTGGACGAGGACGCCATCATCAAACCGGTTCACTCCAGCATCCTAGGGCAGGAGTACTGCTTTGAGGTGAGGCTGGATTTCATGGCCTTGACCTGTAGGCAGGTCACAGCTAGACTGGTGTCAGTTTTAGCCCTTAATTTATTTAATGTCCAGTCAAAGAAACAAGTGAAATTTTTTTTACAACTAAATATATATGAGCTTTTTCTGTGTTACATTCTTTTCAAGACCTTGCTTTCAGTTTTCAAAGAAATCTGCAGGGATGTTTTTTCCACACCTGCAGAGCTCAGTCCCAGTAGTTGGTTGCATTTTCTGCTTCTTACAATCCAAGTCATTTAATCATGTTGAGGTCTAGCCTGGGGTGGTCAGGGGGTCATCTTTTCAGACCCATAGCATTGAGTTGTCTTCTCACAGTGGAAGGATGGACAAAAACACCTGTGAATGTTTATATCTGAAGCAAGAGTGGAGCTTGATTTTCTACTACCTTTCAAAAGTTTAATGAAAACTTTAAGTGCTGTTTGTCTAGTGCTGACAGTTTTGGTGGTCTACCACGTCTTGCACAGCTGTCTGGGGTCCCATTATGTCTTCTTTTAATCATTTTTTGGAAGCTCCTGTTTTTTCACTGTTGACTTCCCCCCTCCTTATCCATAAAGAGTTTCTTATATCAGATCTCCTCAGAAGTTTCAAATGAAGATTAATAACTTAAAAATAAAACATGAATGATGGGTGGTCTATGACTTGATTATGTATTTTTGAAACTGAGTGACATACTGCAATCTATATAAATGCACAGAAGTACGTTGAAAAATAAACTTCAGGCAGCAAACATGTTTTGGCTGATGGACTTTGAAGGTAAATTTTGCAGATTCTTTTTGCTGAATGATTCTTAATATGATGAAAAACTTGCAGCGTATAGTTCGAGGAACAATATAAGCAAGTGTCATTAATTAGGATGACATTGTGCTGCCATTATTTATTGTTTATTTGGTTCAAAGTCATTATCTTGTGCCTAAGGTGACGACTGCTTCAGGGACAAAGTGCTTCGCCTGCCGGTCGGCTGCAGAAAGAGACAAATGGATCGAGAACCTACAAAGAGCAGTCAAGCCCAACAAAGTAAGTGTAAAGAAGAATAAAGGAATTCTCAGTTTATATCATCTCATTACTACATCACTCTAGAACAGTGGTCACCCACCCTTGTCCTGGAGATCAGCCTTCTTACAAAGTCTAGTCCTAGAACGCTTTTGATGTTGGAGTGTGTCTGTGGGAATTTTTACTCATTCAGCCGCGATACTTCCCAAAGGTGTTCAGTGGGGTAGAGGTCAGGGCTCTGCGCAGGCCACTGGAGTTCCTATATATGGTTTAAAAGAAGTTTGTATGCTGTAGCAATAATATTAACCTTCACTGGAACTGAAGGGCCCTGAAAAAACGCCCAGATTCCTCCTCCACCAAACTTTACTGCTGGCACTTTGAATTACAATAGGGTGGTGTACTCCTGGCGTCCACTGAGCCCAGACTTGTCCATCCCACTGCTAGTTAGTGATTTGTGATTCAGTACACTAGAGAACACGTTTTCACTGCTCCAGAGCCAGTTGATGCTTGGCATTGTGCACAGTACTCATAGGCTTGTGTGCAGCTGCTCAGCCATGAAAACCTTTTTCATTAAACCCCCGACACACACCTGTTGTTTCTTCTGGATGCTTCCATTTTACAATAATATCACTTACAGTTGACTGGGGCAGATCTAGCAGGGCAGAAATTTCACAAACTAACATTTAACAAGTAACTGAGCTTTTCATTGTAACCCTTTCAGCTGCCAGTATTTGTCTATGAAAATTGCATATCTATGTGCTTGATTTTATACACGTGTTGTGATTAAAACACTTGAACTTAACAATTCAGAGGCATGTCTACATAATTTTGGCCGTATAGTGTGAGTAAGAGAATGTATGTTAAATGCAGCTTGAAACAAAACTCTACAAGAAAAAGATTTTCATCAACAGCAGCAGTTCCTTACTTCTCCATGTTCTTCATCTCCCCCTCTGGTGTTTTCATCACATCAGTATAAAACAGCCTCCATCTGCTATGCAGCCATCAGGAGCAGAAAGGCTATGGAAGTCTGGCAGTTCCTTTTAAATTCTCACCTGTCATCCAGATTCACCGTCCACTGTTTTAATTTTTCCATCCGTGCTTGATCATGTCCCGAAGGTTATAAAGCTCCTTCAGTTCTCTACACGGTCTCGTATCAGAATATGAAAACTTTTTCATAGTCTCCATCTCTGCTGGAGGAAATCTCGGAGGTCATACCGTTCACCCTTCAGTTCTCTGCATCGTCTCTTATTAAAATGACTAACTGCGAGTGTGAATGAGAGTTTTGAGAAGGAAGTTAGAGCTGTGGGATCACCAGTGCGGTTTGACTCATCCAGATGCTCAGCCGGCAGGAGTCCAGACTGAATTATGTTGTGAGGAGGACATGACACAAGCTTCTGGAAGCCATCAACGCATTCAGGATTCATCTTAGCAGATATGCTGTTAAGAGAAGATAAGAGGACACAGCAAGGGTACTCATTAGCCTTGGGTTTGCTCTGATTAATTTACTTTATTCATTGAAGCTTGAGGGACAGCAACAGTGCTGCAGATGTACAGCACCAATCCAGAGGGTTTAATATGTTTTTATTTCCTGTGTTTTTATTAATTTCCACATAGAGATAACAAATATATAAAAAATTGAAATAGCTTGTTTGGAAGTGTGCAGTGACCAAAATTCTGACCAAAATTAGAACAATTTTGTTCTGAAGATTCTTCAGTGTAGCCCCTCTTTGCCATGCAGCTTTGCATACTTTTGGCTTTCTCTCAAGCAGCATTATGAGGAGCCACCTTGGATGGATCTCTGAAAGCTCCATCTAGGCTGAGACAGTGTTGTCTGGTGAAAACCATTTGTTTGGGGGGATTTCAGAAAAATAAGATTTACATGAAAAAATGTTGAAATTAATTAATACCTCAACTTCACTGTTGTCTTGTATTTTCCTTAACCCTTTAATGTTCTGCTCAAACATTTGGTAGAGTACATTTTGAGTTGCTATACATGCCACAAAGTGCCATCTCATATTGCTAGACGCGAATATTTAAAAAATTGTGGGGTCAAAAAACGAAAAAAAACAAAAACCTTTTTCTTGGTGAGGACATTAGAAACAAACTGTATTGGCTCACTCAAGAAAATATTAACTCAAACAGCTATTTACTGTTAATTGCTCTCAAACAGAAACTAGATTCCTTCCTGGAAAAATATAGTGTCACTACTAATTACTTTACTTTTGAGGTATTCTTTATAATCCTACACATCTGTACCATCCAGAAAGCCCAATAATTTAGTACTTTATTTAGAAAGAAATAGCCAATCACAGTAAACATCATTTCATCCAGTAAACGTCATCATCCCTGAGTTTGCTACAATATCAGTTATGCTTGAAAATGCTTAAAATTATGAAAGTAGATATTATTAGAAACAGTCAAAAGCCAGAAGAAACAGGAAAAAAACAGCTGCCTTAAAGGAAAGTCTGTATGAATAAAATTTAAAGCTTACAAAGCAGTTCTCAATTTGGACCAGCAAGTGAAATACCAAATGTAGACACAGATTAGATGCTATTAAAGGGTAATTCACAGATTTTTCATAGATCTTTCTACATAATTAAATGGTTGAGCTGCAATTAAAGTCATTCAGAGTGGTGTGATGCAAAATGCTGTGTTCTAGAGAAAGAACTGAGTGAGAATTATTCACAGTGGTGGTGATAGGAACTAGACCACTCTGAATGACTGAATTATTCAGAAGGTTTGAAAAAACTGGTGGAATTTCTCTTTAAGAACTCTTATTGTGAAATGGAAGCATCTGAGAGCAACAACAGCTCAGCCACAAACCAGGCAAACTCACACAGCAGAGCTGCCAAGTGCTGAAACACATAACACATAAAAATCTTCTGTTGCATCACTCACTGCAGAAATCTAAACTGCCTCTGGAGGCAACATGACCACAAGAATGTGTGTCAGGAGCTTCATGAAATACGTTTCCAGCCGACTCTCCAAGCAACTGCACTCAAGCCTAAGATCATTGTGTACAATGCTAAGTGTTGGCTGGAGTTGTCTCTGGACTCTGCACCACTGGACTCTGGAGCAATCTGTGCTATTTGGGGAGATGAATCATGCTTCACTTCATTTGGTGGGTGCCAGGAGAACATTACCTACCGGAATGCATAGTGCCAACAGTAAATTTTGGTGGAGAAGGTATAATGGTCTGGGCTGTTTTTTAGGGTTTTGGTTGGGTTCTTAGCCCCAGTGAAGGATAATGTTAGTGCTACAGCATACAAAGACATTTTCGACAATAATGTGCTTTCAACTTCGTGACAACAGTTTGGGGAAGGTCCTTTCCTGTTCTAGTATGACTGTGTCCTTGTGCGCAAAGCAAGGTCCATAAAGACATTTTGTCAAGTTGTGGTGTGGAGGAGCTCCAGTGGCCTGGACAGAGCCCTGACCACAACGCCACTGGGATGTGCAAAAAGCTCTTGTTAGGTCAGTAACTGTAATGTAATTACAAGAATTTAAACAGTAATTCCTTCCACTACTGACAGGAAAATATCACTGTAATGTGTTCCTTTTGTGTACCGTGTCTCCCCCAAAAGTGGAAAGAAGCGTAAGCTTTTTGATCTTCAAGATTATGGAAAACATACATTTAACATTCGAACAGGTGTGTCCAAACTTGTGACTGGTACTTTTCTTTGATAGCTTGCTAGCACACCAGTTGAGCACTCTGGACAAGACTGCTTTTGAAAACAGGTATATTTAGTTGATCTAAATATGGCAGTGAGAGCAGGGCAGAGTGATCCAATGGCATTTTGATCTGCTTAAATGACTCACCCTTTGCGAAAAACATCACTCTCCGCAATCAGCCCAGCACTTTACCCTCCCAGTGGGGATTTCAAATATAGTTTGTTTTTTTTTTTTTCCTTTGCAATCATCACACTGAGTGCTGTTCTTTCCTGAAGCCTGGCCAACTTCATGCCCACTCACTCCATTTCTCTCTTAATTTTTTCATGTTTTTACCTCTCATTCAGTACCTGTTATTCAGTTCCTGCTGCGGTCAAATATACCTTTTTCTACCAGTGCCTCAGTTTCTTTATTTTATTCTTTTGCCTTGTGGCTGAATGTTTTGCCCATTGCCCAGCAGTCCTCTCTGCTTCCTCCTACACAGGACAACAGTCGGCGAGTGGACAACGTGTTGAAGTTGTGGATCATCGAAGCCCGGGAGCTGCCGCCCAAAAAGCGCTACTACTGTGAACTGTGTTTGGACGACATGCTGTATGCTCGCACCACCAGCAAACCCCGCACCGACACTGTCTTCTGGGGTGAGCACTTTGAGTTCAACAACCTTCCGGCCGTCCGCAACCTCCGCCTTCACCTCTACAAAGAGACAGACAAGAAAAGACGCAAGGTGAGAAGAAAGGGGTACTGCATCCAGATAACACTTTTTAATAATGCTTTATTTGGAGATGTTCTGCACTCTAAGCCTAACTTTAGTCTCCACCCAGAACATAATTTAACAGTGTGCTTCTAACAAAATATGGAAGTATTTGCCTAAAATGACATGTTGGTTTGAGTTTGTATGGTGCAGTGTGTGCCGGCTGCCAAACAGAACTGCTAAACACAGTGTCATTTGTTCTGAGGCCTCCCCCTGACTGTTCATGGTCCCTGTCCATCACGCCAAAGATGTGGACTTGAGTCTCAAATTGGATGACTTCAGACTCAACTCTACAAAAATAAAAACCTGCAATTCAGCTTTGACTTGAACACAAGTGACTCAAGCTGAGAGTTGGACTTGAGCCTTGCGCCTCAAAAACAGCTCTAGACAAGTGGAAGAACCATGGAGAGGTATCTGTCTGCGGACTGGACTCTCTAAAGTTGGCTACTTTTTATGTGAATTGATTTGTTTGCTGGTGTAGGTGTGACAAACCTGGAACAAATGTAAGTTTAATGTAGTGCAGCATCTTCAAATGCTTGTTACTGTGGCTGTATTACCATTTTCATCATTTTGATCTTCAGTGGTAAAATCTCAGGACTTGATATTTGACTCGGGGCTTGACTTGAGAGTTGCCTGCAGTGACTTGTGAATTGATTTGAAACTTGCCTATAGTGACTCGAGACTTGCCTGTAGTGACTCAGGAATTGAATTGAGACTTGCCTGTATTGACTCCGGACTTGAATTGAAATTTGCCTGAAGTGACTCAGGACTTGAATTGAGGCTTGCCTGTATTGACTCCGGACTTGACTTGAAACTTGCCTGAAGTGACTCAGGACTTGTAATGAGACTTCACTGCATTGACTCAGGACTTGAAACTTGCCCGTATTGACTCAGGATTTGAACTTGAGGACTTAACTGTATTGACTTGGGACTTGAAACTTGCCTATAGTGACTCTGGACGTGAATTGGGACTTTACTGTAGTGACTTGGGACATAAATTGAGAGTTGCCGGTATTGACTGTGGACTTGACTTGAAACTTGTCTCTAGTGGCTCAGGATTTGAATAAGGACTTGACTGTCTTACTTGGAACTTGAGTGCCAAGACCTAAGAATCGTCAAATCTGTGATTCCCGTCTCTGCCCAATGGTAATGGGTTTCACCACATAGCTTGTCAACTGATTGAACATCTAGAACCTGTCTATAGATGACCTTCTAAATGAAGTGGACCTTCATTTTTAAATAAGATGCCGCCGTTGAAAAGATCTGGATACCAAGACCAATCTGGAAGCCAAAGATACAGAGATTTGTGTGGTTCCTTAAAACTTTTGTCCTGAATAAAACAGTACTTTTCTGCATTGTCAACAACTTGCACATTCTTTTATTTCTATGCTGTCTTGTTACAACCTTTACCTGTCTTTGCTTCCTTAACAGGAAAAGAGCACATACCTAGGACTTGTCAGCATCCCCATTTCCAGTATCACCGGTCGGCAGTTTGTAGAGCAGTGGTACCCTGTGATTCAGCCCAGTGTTCTGGCCAAGGGAGGGGGAGTAGGAGGGGGCAAAATTATCAATGCCTCCTTACGGCTCAAGTCTCGCTTCCAGACCATGAGTATCCTGCCAATAGAGCTGTACAAAGAGTTTGCCGAGTACGTCACCAACAACTACCGAACACTATGTGCCGTCTTGGAGCCACTGTTGAGTGTCAAAAGCAAAGAGGAAGTGGCTTGTGCGCTTGTGCACATTCTACAAAGTACAGGAAAGGCAAAGGTACACGTTAGCACTACCCTTACCATTTTTCTGAGTGTTTTGGCCTGTGCCAGTTGATGGTTAACCAAGTTACTGTGAGAGTGATTGTAAAATTAGTTTACAAGTAGTTTAAAAAATTTTTCATTTATTGATTTATGTCATGCAAACCATAGCAAGACCACATAACACGTATGGGTGTTGTGATATCCCATATTCATTGTATGTAAAATACATCAGACTGTCGTAGAAAGGTGGCTGTTGAGTTGAGCTGGTTAAATATGCTCAGTACTGCAGGCAGATTATGTCTGTACAAAGTGCCAGTTATATGGTACTGTTTACATTTTACAACATCTTCAGGCCTCAGCCTCAGATTTCAGACATCTGACAAAACAGCTTCTGGTCCCAGGGAGTAAACATTAATAAAAACATATCAGCTTTCATGAATCAGGTGAAACAGGCCATTTTAAGCAGACAAAATGGCTTCAGAGGAGAAGGTATCAAGCTAAGCAAGTTTACCTTCACATTCAGAATTTTGTTAATTGTTAATTATAGTTTCCTGATCAAATTATCTATATAACCACAAATAAACTGCTACAATCTAAGCTGCATTAGCAGTTTGGCTTTGCTAATTATTATGAAGAAATCATTGGGGATAAACAGTTACAGCCTAAAATATCTAGGCTATTTAAGGGAATACTGAAATAAACACCTTCTTTCCATCACTAATGTTAGCCATACTGTAAATGCCCTCAAGGAAAAACAAGAGACAATGCAGGCTGTTAAATAGAACTCAACTTTTAAATATATCGCATATCTTGAATGTGTGTATCTGGTGATCTCATTGCTTACTTTGAGGTTCTTTTGTCAAAAATACATATGAAATGAAGGAGATAGAAACTGATCATTCCTATATGGCCTCTAAACAACAGGCTGCCTATTAATTTTCATAAGAAACATTCAGTATAATGTTATTTTATTAATAATAATGTAGAGTAAATGTACATTAACAATTTAAGCAATAAATAGACAAAAACAATCAATACCAGTAATATTTCTATTGATGAACTGAGCTAACTGATAGGACTCATTGAAAAGGGCCAGAATGCTCATCACTTGCTCATCACTTGCTATGACTGTTTGCATCCACGTTTGGTTCGCTGTGAGTGGCCCCCCACAAAATTAAAAGGCGAAGAAGTCATAGCAAAGGACAAAATACCTCTCTCCAACCCGGTTTAACTGTTTTGAAAACAGTTACCTGAATAAAGGGACCCTGTTACTGGCACAGGCCTCCTAAGCATTATGTTCCCTTTCTTTTTGTCACTGGTATAAGTGTTCAGTGTTGTAATGTTCCCTGTACCTTTCTTCTCTTAAAGGACTTTCTTTCAGACATGGCAATGTGTGAGGTAGACAGATTCATCGATCGTGAGCACCTTATCTTTAGAGAGAACACCCTGGCCACCAAAGCCATAGAAGAGTACCTCAAACTCATTGGACATAAGTACCTCAAGGATGCTTTAGGTGATACGTTCTTAGTAATTTATGAGCGAAACCTTTTGATCTACCTGCTATTTTCCTGAGGATCTATCAGAGTCACTTGTGTTCTGTATTGATGCAGTGCTGCTGTAAACTGATGTTCGTTTGTGTGCAGGTGACTTCATCCGAGCCCTGTATGAGTCAGAGGAGAACTGTGAGGTTGATCCCATGAGGACGCCACCGTCTGTTCTACCCGACCATCAGGCCAACCTCCGCATGTGCTGTGAGCTTGCCCTCTGCAAAATCGTCAACTCTCATTGGTTAGTGTTTTTTTGTTTGTTTGTTTGTTTTTGTTATTGTCTTTCAACAAAGATTTCCACAAAGCTCTGAAAGTTTATTTCTGTGATTCCAAAGATGATTTTCATTGATTTCAGAAAATGAATGTATGCGTCACCTAGACATGCTCACAACACTAATAACTGAAACAAAGCTAGTGAGAAAGCGAGAACAAGTCATCCTGATCTCCATTTATGATATTCTCTTAGGCCGACACTAGCTTTCATTCTTTATTAGCATTACTGGTTGAACCAAGGGGTCACCAGTCTTATCTACAGAAAGGTAGGTGTGGTTTTGATTCCAGTCACACACATATGATTTCAGTTGCTTAACCAGTTGGCCTTAGTCTTCAATGAATCGATTAATACTGTACAAAAGTCAGAGACCACCTCTGCCGCTAAATGCCCATTATGTACACGTTATTCATTTTTCAGGAGATATTTCTGAGGAGATTAGATATAAGATAATCCACTTATATAGAGAATTGGAAAGTCAAAGGAAATTGGGTGAAAAAAAAACAGGAGTTCCCAAAATATATATATTTTTAAAAATTGAGATAATGGGATTCCTAGCAACCAGGCAAGATCTAATAGACCACCAAAACTGTCATTAAACATCAGACGATCAAGACCTAAAGCTTTCCACAGGTGCTTCTGTTCCTCCCCCTATAAAACACAATGCTGTGAGAATAGACAAAAAGGAAGGACCACCCAGAGCTCAGACTTCAGTATTGTTAAATTAAAAGGTAAAAATTCAACCAACTTCTGTGACTGAACTTTGCAGGTGTGGAAAAATATCCCTGGAGATTTCTTTGAAATACAGAAAGCCTCCCCATGCCCCTGAAGTTCTTGAGGCGTCTATGTAATTTCAAATTCATGTTGCCTGCTGACTCTGAAATATACATGAATAACTTATGAATGGTGGTTTTGACTGGAAATTGAATAAATGAAAGGAGATCTGACTTCTGCACAGCAAGGTATTTATGAGAGTTAGAATATAGATGTGACCACACATACAGGCCATTGTAAATTAGAGGTGAAACAGTACATACATAAGGCTTAATGAACGCCTGCTGAAATACTTGGTTGTCATCTCTTTGTGTATACCAGTGTATTTCCACGAGAGCTGAAGGAGGTCTTTGCCTCCTGGCGAGTCCGATGTGCCGAGAGAGGGAGGGAGGACATCGCTGACCGCCTGATCAGTGGCTCCCTCTTCTTGCGCTTCCTCTGTCCAGCCGTCATGTCCCCTTCCTTATTTAACCTCACCCAGGAATACCCAGATGAGCAGACATCGCGCACGCTCACCCTCATAGCCAAAGTGATGCAGAACCTCGCCAACTTCTCCAAGTCAGTGTGAACAGTTAGCTGTACTGAATATTTGTGTCCCTTGCTTTGCACATTTTGCTTTAATGAAGCTTGATAACAAACAGAGAAGTGCAATAAACTGTTGCATAAACTGATGATAATCATGGTGTTCACTAATATTCATACTCTACAAATGAATGCGACAGTCAGTAAGTACAGTCACTTGTATGTATGTTTATTGGCCATTTCCTCAGGTACGCCTACCACATCCAATCATCGGGTAGCAGCATTCTGTAGACCATTGCTGAATGTTTTTTGCCACTGACTTGAAAGAGTTTAACATGCCACTAGCAACTGAAACTTCCCACTGAAATAATTGTTAAGTGCTTTCTAACACCTTATTTAAGTCATGAATGCAATACATGTTTGTTTTCTATGTAGTTAATTGGGTAGAGCCTTTAATTTAGCAGCTAACTAGCTTGCAGTCATTTAACTACAGGCTAGCAGTTAAACTGTGTAGGCCAGTGTTTTCCAAACCGTCCAATTCTTGCATCTAACACACATCACACATCATTTGAAGAAAAGCGATTTGTGGCAAGGAATAATGGCACAAGTGACACCTGCCAGTAAGGAGTGGGACCTGGCACTGATTACTGTGACCTACTAGTGAGTCTCAGCCGCTGCTCTGTAGAAAATGCCAATTATAGGCAGTTCAAATCTGTAGATTTTGTTTTGGGATGTTGTAAAGACAGAGAATGTTGGGCATGATCACAGCTAAAGGGTATAAAGGAGACCTGTCTAGTCAGCTAGACTGACCAATGTTGGAATTAAAAATGGCTTATTCTGAATGTTTTGCAAAAGAATTCATGAATAATTCTAATCCGTTGCTTACTTTACGGTTATTGCAGCCACCAGCCCAGCATATAAAAAGGCATATTGTTAGCAAGTTCAGTCAGTCCTCTGTTCGGTCCTCAAAATTGCAGCTATTATACAGTGTGATGTCAGGTGAAATGCAAAGGTAGTTGCATGTGGTGTAATATAATAATTACTAACTGTTGCTGCACAATTTATCAGTCCCACTCTACCCCTTCCATCAGTGGAAAGAGACCACTCTATGACCACCGCTGAACAGTTGTTATATAGGTGTTGGACCATTCTCAGCACAGCAGTGATACTAAAGTGGTACTGGCAAAGTTGTAACAACATAGTCAGTTACATCTGTTTACACACTGTGTACACTAACTGGCCACTTTACTTGAAAGTCCTACCTTGTCGATTCACCTTGTAGGTGTACAGTTAGAGACTTTATCCATAGACCTTTTGCGTTCGTCATCCGTTGGCTCTTCGTCAGTGGTCAATTTCTGAATGTGGTTGGGTAGTGTAGTGGTTAACACCTCTGCCTTCTGCACTGTAAACTGGGGTTCAATCCCCACCTGGGCAAAGCACCCTACACTATACCAATAAGAGTCCTTGGGCAAGACTCCTAACACCGCCTTGGCCTACCTATGTAAAATGATCAAATTGTAAGTCGCTCTGGATAAGAGCGTCAGCCAAATGCCGTAAATGTAAATGAATACAAGACCGCAATGGACTTTCTCAACAGCCAGAGATCACAATGAGGTGCTTATAAATAAGTGCTGTGGTCCTGTGGTGGCTGCTTTCCAGTAATGGGCAGGGTAGGGGTGGCTGGCAAGTAACCTGGCAGCTCATTGTATATTCAAGTTTTGCTTTGGTTTTACTGTTCTAGGTTTGGCAGTAAGGAGGAGTACATGGGCTTCATGAATGAGTTTTTAGAGATGGAGTGGGGTTCCATGCAGCAGTTCCTGTATGAGATTTCCAACCTAGACAGTGTAAGCAATGCAGGTGCTTTTGAGGGCTACATTGACCTGGGAAGAGAGCTTTCAATCTTACACAGCCTTCTGTGGGAGGTTATGGCCCAGCTCAGTAAGGTAGGTACAACCTACCCCCAGCCAGAGATGACCAAAACAAGTGTTGGTTTTCTTATTGATGTTTTCTTATTTATTATTAATTGTCCGTTTTTTTTACATGTGCCTGTCTTAATTTGTTTTGGCGAAGGATGCCATCATTAAACTTGGACCATTACCCCGCCTCCTGAACGACATTAGCATGGCCCTCCGCAACCCACATCTCCAAAGGCAGCCCAGTCACCAGACAGACAGACAGCCTCCAGAGAGACAGACCGACAGGCTGCTGTCCCGGCCCAGTTTCAACAGAGGCATCTCCTCTGAGTTCCAGAATGTCATGATGAGGGACCTCAACAGGTAGTGGATCTATGCCACAGCATTTAACCTCCTTGGGCTGAGGGAAAGATATTTAATTCTGCCTTTTAATGAACTCTTCTTATTAAGTAACAATCTCTAAAAACGCTGTCATTGCACCTGTTTATCACTGAAAGGAAAATGGTCTTAGAAACTGCAAATTTGTATATTCAGTCACTTATTCACACAGTGATTGTTGGAACAAACCAAAAATAAACTTACTGATTGCAATGTTGATAACTTAGAAATTTCATATATTGAAATAACGATATATCAAAACAGATATCAAATTTCAGCTATTAAATTTGACTGAAATGTCCATCTCTAGAGTGTATGCTCAGATTTGTCCAGGTGCTGCCCACTTTGTCTGATCACAGTGGCTGAGGCAACTCTGGTGTTATCGCCTTTTGCGTTTTATTTGTTACTTTAACCAACATTTAAACGTCACAACCACTAAAATGTGTAATTGAAGTTTACAGACATTCTCTTGAAAGTTTAGACACCAGCATCTACACCACTAGAGGGCCTATGAGACGAGGCTCCGTCTCTTGGAGGAGTCTCCAAGAGAAGTTCTAAGAAGATCTGAAGATCAGTAAACATGTAAGGGTTCTGCTAATCTGCTGTCCCGATCATATTTTGTGTTGACCCCACTGCAGTTCCATAGATATCACTCGCTTGCCTTCCCCGACCTCTGCTATGTCCAGTGGCGGGGTACCTCCTTCGCGAGCCGGGATGGGGGGTTATGCAGATCGGGATCATCCTCATCGGGCCTCTTCTAAAGACGTTTTCTATGTTACCCGTCCCCCACTGGCCCGGTCCAGCCCTGCATATTGTACTAGCAGTTCTGATATTACTGATCCTGACCCAAAGGTAAGCTTGCAAGGTAAATATATTTGGAATGAGTGGGTGGGGGAGAGGCAAGTCATGAGATAATGGCCCATGTCAATAAGAAATGCTTTACTTGTGGTGAAAGCTGTTTGGTTCAAAATGTCCATTTGAATGGCAGCTTGCTCCTCAGCACGTTTCCCCCCCATCTTTGCTGAGGGTCTTTGGCTTCCCTTTGATCCAGTGGGAAGACGAAGCGCTACAGGCCTGCTTACTGCATGGTTCAAAATACCACCCAAGCATGGCGAAAGAGGGCAACAGGATGATGTGGGTGCTGTTAATACATATGAAAGTGATTGTGGTGTATTTTTAGACAAAAATATAAGTAGATAAATATGTTTGTAATGTACATATACATGTATGTACTGTTTTAATGGAAGAAAAACTTACTTTAGCTGGTTTATGTGCTCATACATACTAGTAGGAGTGCAAAGGGGCACCTGACTGCAAGCCTTCTCCCCTGTAAATTGTGACTGTTAATGAAAATATTTCTATGATGGACCTCCAGGACTCAAGAATGAACAGCGTCTCTAACCTGCAGTCTGTGGGGGACATGCTCAACTCTTCCCAGGCCTCGCTTGCCGGCCTCGGCAGCTTCGGTGCAGGGCTCGGTGGCTTAGGGGGAGGTCTCGGAGGTCAGCTGCGTGCCGGCGGAGGACGGATGTCGGCCGGCTCGGGTGGCTCCAGCATGTCCGGTGGCCTGCGACTGAGTCAGCTGAGCCAGATGGGGACCACTACGGACTCGCTGTCCCAGCAGCAGCAGCAGCAGGCAGCCGCGCTCCGCTTCCCACTCTCCTTCCAGAACCCGCTGTTCCACATGGCTGCCGACGGGCCCCAGCTCCACCACCAGCATAGCCGAGCCCAGCCTCCTGCTCCCCACCTGCTGGCCCCGGAACCCGACCCCTCTCACCCCGCGTACTTGCCGCAGTTTGCCCGCGGTGGCTTCTCCCGCAGCGAGGACCTCTCCACCTTACGGCCTGGTCCACACCTGGGCCAACCCAGCATCATTCACTCACATAGCTACAGCGACGATTACAGCCGCCACAACCAGGGCGACTATGGCCGTCGGCAGATTTCCATGCACATGCAGGTACATTTTTGCTACTTGCTCTTTTGAGCCATTTCCATCTTTCAGTATAAGAATTATGTTGTTTTTGACAATAGTTGCTGCAGCAGAAGCTGTAACATTTACAGCGATTCTTTCTTAACGGTGTGAATTAGAAGTCATTCAGCTCAGGCTGAAATGTGTAGACCAAACTATTAATTTCAGATTGAAATCTCCAGGGGTTAGCCACTCCTTTTGAATGTCTAAATATTTTATGAGGCTTTAATGATACGTTTGCCTCCTGACAGCCATGAACAGCGCAACGTTTTATCATCTTCCACTACAATAACTCTGCTACAGACCATAACAGCACTCATTATCACATCAATGTGAATGGGTGAGCTAAAGTGCTGCATATGTGACATCAAAACAATGATTTTTGATGCTCAGTCTGCGGAGTGAATTGTTTGTTTTGACAATTTAACGTTTACATAGTCTAGCTCTAACTCTTATTTCAGAAAGTTTGTGGCATTAGGAAAGTGTAAGGTTAAGTCTAGAAAGTTTAAGCGTGTATAATTTGTATCAGTGCATCCCTGTCTGTCTTCTGCACATGCCAGGATAACCTCCAGCAGCAGCAAATGATGGGCATGGCCTCCCAAACAGGCACATCTCATTCCTCGCTCGCATCACCCCCCTCCACTGTCCAGCCTGTCCGTCAGAGCTCCATGGCTCCGCCTCCCATGCAGCGGATGAAGTCGCAAACCTCCCACCAACTTGCTGTTAGCTCAGCAGCCGGCGCCACGCCTCCCTCCAAGACGAGGCCGCAGAGCGGGAACCTGCTTCAGTCGCCCGAGTCTGGCTTCGGGGGCCGGCAGCAGGGACCCCGCCAGCAGCTTTCTGTCAAGGACAACACGGCCCCCGGCCTGCCTCATCAGCAGAGCTCCACCAGGGAGAGCCAGGGATCACAGGGCTCTCAGGGGGGAACGCCGCAATCCACTCAGCAGTCTCAGTCACACCAGGAGCGGCAACACTCACAGCAACACTTACTCAAGCCTTCCATCAGCAAACAGGTGCTCAGCGGTTGTAGACATGCTGTATGAGAAATAGACCTTTTTTCCTGTCCAGGCTTCAAACGTGCTTACAAGTTCCCATGTAATTAATTATAAAAGGACTAGGAGGCAAATGTAAATAGAACGGAACTTTGATCATGCAGTGTAATGTAGTTTTTTCCATTATTTTTTATGTTTATTTTTTAATTTTGTGTTTTGATTGCAGTTTGTGATTCAGTTCTCACTGTTAGAGTCACCATTAGCTTAAAGCCCCAGGGAACCTGAATTTGTGAAGTAGGTTAATCTTGTTCTTGTGGGCAGACAATGTACATGTGCAAAGTATGTCCTGTAAATAACTTTCCATTTTCCACTGGCAGTCCTGATCTTGGGTCATGCATACGTAAGCAGTACTCTCACCAAACACAAGGCTGATAAGGATTGTCTCCCCCACACAGCTTTAACAGAGCAGTCTGTCTGTTTAAGTTGGTGAAAGAGAGAGAAATCTAACGGCCAAGCAAAAGCTAACCTAGCAAGCACAACTGAAGAAGCAAGCTAGCTCCCGTGTCTACCTGTTGTCTGTCTTTTGTTCGTTCGTTCATCCGTTCCTCCAACCAGCCGCGTCACGCTGCTGTGTTTTATTCTGGTTCAGTAGTGTAGCAGGCTGGGAGTGTCAGACTGAGCGCTGTCAGTCAAGCCTGCTCATTAAAATATTAGGTATAATACAAATATTTTTAATATTTCATGCTGTGTTCCCTGGGACTTTAAAGTAAAGGACTGATGAAAGAACTAATTTACAGTTTGCCCCTTACTCCATATATAGCCAAGACAGAAGTTTGCTGCTTTAATTGTCTTTGAAAACAAAAGTATAGCACACAGCTTAAAACTGAGAAGGCCTAATGATTTTTAGGGTCCTAAATCCCAAAGTACAAAATACATGTTGTACTTAAAGTCTTATATCACTGGTAAGGGTTGGTTGGAAACAAATAGGTTAAAGTCCTGAAATACACAACAAAAAATTGGCATATTCACTTTTTCCCCCCATTTTTTAACATACTCCATTAACTACCAATACTAACTATAACTACTTTCTATAATTAGAAAGTAAAAGAAATTAACTAGTCACATCTTGATTTCCAGTGTGTGTCCCAATTCCATGTCCCAACAACATTACTGTGGGCCTTCTGAAATTCCTAGATACTTTGGATACAAGACGTTCTCTAACCAGGTTTCAGTTAGTTGTTAGGAATAGAAAGCTGTGGAATCAGCTCTTTAAAGGACTCTAACAGAGTCAATGTCAAACTGCTAATGCAATGTAAAATATATGTTGATGTCTATTTTAAGCCACAGATGTTTGTGTTTAGTCTAGAGCAGCCAAAAAAATGTATGTGCGCCAGGGTTAGCTTAGAGCTAACACACTGTTAGAAATCCCATAGCGGATAATTAGCATTTTTTGTTGTTGTTGTTGTTTGTTCCAGGTTTTGATATTTATGCCTCAAGCCAAAGCTCTGGTTCTAGTAGTTCTCTAGTAGTTATGGTTGGCTACTGGTGTATGTACGGATATTAGCCTTGTAGCTCCAGTGCACAACTAAAAAAATCAAACTTTGGGGATTATGACTTTTTTGCTTGAGGTAAGGGGAAAACATACTTCAACAAACTGTTCCTTTTATGAGTTATTTAATATTGACAAGGTATGGTAGAAACTACTGTCTCTAGGGTTTGGCTTCTTGAAACTTTATTTTTTCGTTCTCACAGCGAGTCTGCAGTTGATGTTCTTCAAAGAAAATCTATTTTAGCTCATAGCCTTCATATTAAAGATATGGGCGTACAGCAGAAATGTAAACTGATGATTCAGTCAAGTCTGTTATATTATTATTCTGCAATATCTCTTCTCTTTTAAGGGCTCATCTCCCAATACCCTGAACCCACCCACCCCTGCCTCAGAGAGAACAGTTGCCTGGGTGTCCAACATGCCACACCTTTCCGCTGACATCGAAAGCTCCCGCATAGACAGAGAAGAATATAAGCTGAAGGAGTATTCCAAAAGCATGGATGAATCACGTTTAGACCGGGTAATTGTCTTGAGCTCATATATACTTGTTTTGTTCTTCCTCGTGTCCTTAGCAGCATGCTCTGATTAATGCAGCTTTTCTAAACAATATGTTGACTGGATTGGAGGGGGGGATAAAAATAGCAGCAGAAGCAGTTTAGCCAACTTTATTTTGTTAGACTGTATGAGGCTACAGAGAACTGCTCATGCAAACCAGTCAATGCACCATATGTATCAGTGCTATTGTTAGACACTGTGGGCCCCATCTGGCAGCTATACAGTTTGAATCTTCTTTGCTGATGAGACTAAGGTTGTTTATCAAGCTTAGACGTTCATATTTGTTGTTTTCTTTTTACTTTTATTTATTTATTTTTTTTTTTCATTACATTTTCCCTTTCAGGTCCACTTATGCCGTTTGTGTGGGTTTCTTTACCAAAAACATAATTCATTTTTACATGACCATTTTCAGTCTATTTTTATCCCTTAAAATTAAACAGTTTTTTGTTACTGTACCCTTTGAGGCTGATATATGTAAATGACCACAGTATATATGTAAACGACTGGCTGCCTCATTCAAAAAGATGACACACCTTATAACTTTAGTGGGAGAAGGAGAGTGATGGGGGGGTGGGCAGGGGTTGGGGGCATCCTAACCACCCAGAGGGAGCGAGGCTAGTTGTGCTGTCTTGGACTCCCGGTTATGGATGGCCATAGCAGCACCAGGGATCTAACTCACGATCTCCTGATGATACGGCCAACGCTTAGACGGTTGTGCCACTCGGGCGCCCCAGCAATGTTTATATACTTTTATTAATAAAGGGGTAAATATGTGCCCATGCGAAGCAGCCTGCTTCTTTATTTTGGTTTTGAATAGCTATTTCTGCAAGCGCTGGTTTTAAACCAGGCGCAACCAAGCACAGCTTTGATTTTCACACCAGTCACAACTATCCTTGTGAGAATATCTTTGGTACATGGTTTTGGCAGAAAGTAGAATTGAGGTTAAATTGTTTTGTTCTGACAGATTATTTGTCCTTGTGCATTACATAAGTTACCCCTGTAACTTAGACTCTAAGTCTTTCTGGATAAGAGGGTCAGTTTGTAAAAATGTGAATGTTCTCCCAGGTGGTTGCTAACGTGTGGCTAGGCCATTGCTTTTATATCCCAGGTGGTTGCTAAGATGTTGCTAGGCCATTGCTATGGAATAAGATGTAGAGTATTGTATTATAAGTATTCAGTTATGTAAGTGGAGTGATTCGGCTTCAGGATGTTTTAACAGTGTAGCTTGAATCAGTTCATAAGTACAAGCAACATATTCTAGTATAAGCTCTGCTATCCTGCTAAGTTTCGTAGTTCTAGCTCCAAAGCTGAGGAAAGAGTAGTGTTTCATCATGTTATGATATTTTGACATTCTCTCAACAGTTTTCTTTAACAGTGTAGTCTTGAATCAGTATGTGTAAATCCAGATCAACAGATTCTCTGCATCATTCAGCCTTTCCTACAGCAGCTTCTTAATGCATGGTGCAGGTGTCAAGGAAATGCAAGTCATGCCCATCACTTCCGCAACAGATGGTGTTGCGGGGGCTCGTCTATGAATTATTGAAATGAGAGCTGAAGGAAATGAACTTGAACAGTCATTTGAAGTAAATAAATTTGAACAGAGAATAGAGTCGCATTATGTCGCAGGTGTTTGTCTTTCACCCACATTCTTCTTTTGGTAGATTGCATATATAAACAGAAAGGAATGAGGACCTCTCACTCATCGATATTGGAGTTACTGCTAGAAATTTCTTATTATCAGAGCTGACATTTGAAACTATGCTATCTCCTCTTCCTAATAACAGTCTCACTTGTTAGAAGTCCAGCATTATTACTGTAATTTTTTAGCATATTTATATGTAATGCATTACATTTAAATTCAGTTTACATTGACGAAACACCTTTTAAAAGATGTTTTTTCTTTCCACAAAACAAAGCTGGATGTACAACATAACGTTGTATCAGATTCAAATAAAAGTGAAATCTTCTCTTCTACCTGTGATACAAGTTGCACATTCAAAATAAATTCTCTACTTGTTTTGAAGAGATATAACCGAGAAATAATTCATATAAAATTATAACATGCTGCTGTTATAGCACGTGATAATAGCAGCATCTGCGGTTTAGAGGCACTTCTTCTCCCAGCCCCGTATGGAGTTTGCTGTATGTCTTATTGTATTGTCTTAAAATGATAGATAGATATCGAAAACAAATTTTTGTGAAGCTAGTAGTGTTTCAGAAGTTGAAGCAGTTCCTCAACATAATGACATTTAATTGAGTTTATATAATATTTATATATGTAATTCCAGGTCGTTGATATGGTGTTGCTAAGAGGTTTCTAGGGTATTTCAGCTTGTTGTTAGGGTGTTACTTGGTTAATAGGTGATAACTAAGGTGTCACTAGGCTGTTACTGTGAAAGCTCAGGTGGTTGTTTATAGTGTTGTTAGGCTGTTGCTTTAGTTTCCCAGGTGGTTGCTAAAGTGTTGTTGGACAGTTGCTGATGTATCGCAGGTTTTTGCTAAGATGTAGCTAGACTATTGCTATGGTAGCCAAGGTGTTGCTAGTCTTTTGCTGTGGAATAAGAGGTAGAGGTATAATATGGCATAGTGGTATAATATGGCATTATATATTATATGGAGCCATCGTATTATATGGAGTGACTAAATTTTTTTCATTGTATAATAATATTAAGAACATAACAGGCACTCACTTGGCTTTTTCACTTTTATTTTTCTTAATAACATTTATATATAAAAATCTGTGGTCCCTATCTGTCTCTCACTGTGAATACAGGTGCGAGAATATGAGGAGGAGATCCATTCTCTGAAGGAGCGACTGATGATGTCCCACCGCAAGCTGGAGGAGTATGAGAGGAGGCTACTTACTCAGGAGCAGCAGACCAACAAAATCCTGCTGCAGTACCAGAGCCGGCTGGAGGACAGCGAGAGGAGGCTGAGGCAACAGCAGCTGGAAAAGGACTCCCAAATAAAAGGAATAATTGACAGGTAATAAAACACAGGGGTGCAGAAGGTCCTATAAATGCATGGAGGTACTTAGTACAACAGTGAAGTATGATATGAGAAGTCAAGCATGGTCATTGATTCAAGCAGTAGAACTGCATGCTCATTTATTTAGACAAGGGAGTTTGTCATGCACCTCTTGAGCTATGAAAGTGATGAAAGAGGCATTCGTATATATCACTGACTTTATTTCTGGTTTCCTGAGGAGACATTTAATAAAGTCTGGTATACTATGCAGTGGATGGCAGTATGACAGCATTTAGCCTATTTACACTGAAAGTCTTATTTAGTAGGTAGAATGCCTTATTGTGAAATATAGTCTGTTAATATTTATAATATATGGCTTTGGTGCTTGTAGTCCCATACTGTATACATGTGCATCCATGGTCATAGTTATGGACACAGGACACATTAACAGACTCATGTTTTTCTATTCAATCAAATAAATGTATACATTTTGACAATATGCGACTTTTCTTATGAAGCATAGCCTAATTACATAGTAACTAAAATGGTGAGCTAAGTACTCTGGTTCTTCTGTAAGAGAAATAATGCATAGACTTCACTTGACTCAAAAATATTTTTTCCACAAATAAATAAAGTATATTACAATGACACAAACGTAAGATAATGAATTTAATCAAACACATTCAATGCATGTGATCTTGCTAAGACCATATTAATAAGAAATATGTTGTAATAAAAACGCTGAATTATTAAACTTTGCAACGTTTTTGATACCATCCTGTGCCCTTTTTGGTGATATGACGCCACCAGCCCAGTCCCTGTTTCCTGGCACTCGGTTACTTAGAGCACAATGCTGTTTTAATCCATTTCCAGGGATGAAGATGTGGAGTGAAGATACTCAGACGACCACTTGCCTTAAGTGAAGAAGGTCAAACTAAACTGGGGTTTACACCTGAGGAAGTATTCGCAAAATGAACTGAATCTGTATGTTCTCTAGAGATCTAGAATCTAGAAAGCTTATCCTAGACATATTAAGGAAGGATACTGTATACAGTATATATTCGAATACTGCCCACACTACTTTACAGCTGTAAATTGTGACTGTAGAAGTGATCGATCTCGAACTGGGAATCCACAAGCATCTACAGTGTCAATTAAGGTCCAGCTGGACACAAATGAACTCTAAGAATGGGCTGTTACAGTGGGGATTGGCTGCATACAGACCATGGCATTCTGAGTGCGTCACTCAAGCTTGCCCCCAACCAATAGAGTAATAGAGGCAGCACTTTTAATAGAACGTTTAATGGAAATGCTGCAATAATACATTGTGTCTTAAGAGTTTGTGCTAAATTAGCTGTTGGGGATTATCAGAGAATTTCCAGAAAGTTTGGATTGTGAAAAAGGCCCAAGCTAATAAGAATATTATCTCTTCCAATAAGAGACTTTGGTAGCATTGTCCAACTTCCTTCCATGTGTTTGGAATATGTTTTGGGAATGATGTGATTGAGTGCATAGTGACCTGTCTTATTCGACAAAATGTTTCATTTATCAGGTATTCATGTTCTGCCATGTATTTATGTTCCATCTCAAGAGCAACTCTGTCGAAGCTGGGGTTTACTGACACAGAGCACTGTGCAAAAGTCAGAGACCACCTTTTGTTCAGTCGATGAGTACAGGTTATTCATTTTTCAGCATCAGGAAAAAACCGAATTCATGCATTTAACAAATTTGCACACAAGCCTCCAACAGTAAGTAAATTATTAGATGAGTTTACCATTCAGTACATCTGAATTCAGTACTTTTTGCTTCTCACAATTCAGGTAATCCTAAATGCATTCACTGAATGTTGGCCAATCCATTGTTCTGAGAACACCAGCAGGTTCTTTATTTCCTTTTTCAGTATTAGCTTCTCCACAGCTGTACATCCTTTCCGACTCGCAGATTTTTTCAGAACTGGAACAGGAGTGGAGCTCTCTTTCAAAGATGAAAGCTTAAAGTACTGTTTAGCTGACGGTGACAGTTTTGGAGGTCCATCAGGTCTTGAACGGTTCTTAGAAGGGCCCATTATCACTACATCTTCTAATTATTTAAGCTCCAGTTTTGGAAACTCCCTTTTTTCACTTTGACTTTTCCCTTTTCTTCCATCAGAAACACGAATAACCTGTTTTGACTGGAAATTTAATAAAAGAATGGTCTCTGAGTTTTGCATAGGACTGTACTTTTCTCCAATCATGTGACAAAAAAAGGTATTGTTGTCATCTCTCACTATGCTTATTTGTATGTCTGTACTACCTAATACCTGTTTGAACTGTTACATGCTCTTTTGCCATCAACATACAATTTGACTTGCAAATACATTCAAGTATGAAATATGCAATCACTTAGAACAGTGTGTCTCAGTATAACACTGGAAAGGGCCTAAGCTGAGGGGGTGCTTCCTTCAACATACACATACATTAGTTTACACCGAGCAGATGCTTACACATCCAGAAGCAAGTACTATATGCAAAAGATCTGAGAAACAGATGGCGGAGCTTCAAGACGGTTCCTTTTCTAACCTACTGTGTTTGGTGCTGTTTGTGAAATAAACATAGAGATTTTAAGTATAGATGGAGAATCATACATGTATGGAAATTTGATGTAGCGCTGATGTGAATGGATGATGTGAATATATATTTTTATGTTGATATAAAGTAGGAATCTTTCACAGTGAAATGGAATGTCGATTCATTTTACCCGAGAAGAGAAGGAATGTGGGTATCCCTTGTATATTTTTTAAACCTTTATTCAAGATATAAATCTTCAACACTTGGTAAGACTGTATAAAAGATTATATAAGCTCTGTTTGACCCTGGAGTGCAATATTGTTTATTTAATTACTACACTGTGCAATAAATATGCCTCTGCTTCATGTAGCAAAAAGAGCACATTAGTTGTTTCTAGGTACAACTTACCCCAAATCCCGACCTGTTCCTGTGAATCCATGTTAGTTTCTCCACTGTTCAAAGTTTTCATGACCCGTATCTGACCTTCTGTTCATAGTTGCTTTGTTATGACTGCATGGAAGATGGCCCGTGGCTTAACTACTTGAAAAGCAAAGCAAATTATGTCTCCGTTTGCTCCTTTGATGACCAAACAAAGCTCTCTTTCTAATCTTTTGAAAAACTGCCCATTGTCTCCGTACTTTTCAACTTTAATTGTTTTGTCTGTTTTTCTTTTCTCATTTTCTCTATACTGTTCTGTAAAGCAACATAATGCTGTACCTTATCAATGGAATAAAACATCCAATCCCATTGTTTGAACACAATACCTGTGAATTTCATTATTTGCGTATAAGTTTAATTAGTCTGAAAGCTTTTTTTCAAGACGCTCAAACTGAAGCTCAGTACATGTACACAAAACAAAATAAATGCCACCCTCTGATGTGCAGCGTGTGGAATGTTTATACCTGTCAGTAATTTCTCATTCTCCATAGACATCACTCATGCGTTGTGTCGTCTCTTTTATGAGCTTTTTCATTTTGCCAGTATTCTACCTTTTTCTTCAAATATATGCAAAGAAAATGGATTAAAAAAACACAAATATTGTCACTGTGGTGGTTCCCTCAAGGTTGTATCCCCAGTACATTTAGTTAGGGAACATAATTATTTCCATTCTTGCACTGATTCCATATCATTGCTGTCCAAAGGAGAAAATGTATCTCCAAAATAGCAACAAGAGAAGGCAAGAACATTCTTAAGTCTTAGTGTAAATTAATGTAAAAGATGTTTTCTGTAGGTCAGTTCTTTATGAAATGTTCACGTGATGTAAAGGATGTCAAAAAACAAAATTCGACGAAAATGGAGATGCTGTTTTTTTGAGACAGCGATGTCTGGACTCTGTGCTGTTTATTTTATTTTCCTATTGAAAAAAGCAAAAGTATAGAAAGTTCAAGGTGCACAATTGAGCCGTGTTGTACCTTTGAGGGTGCCTTTGCATTGTACTATAGGTGACCCCAGTCTTCTGAAACCATGTCCTCATCCATTGTATTAAACCGCAATTTTTGTGAATGAATTAAATAAATACACTAAACGACAGATGCGTTCTGAGCATGCCTTGATAATACATTCATAGATTGGCCTGCCTGGTTAATCTGCAAGGAATTCTCCAAGGAGAATTTTTTTCCCACAGCCATTGTTAGATGCCCTAAAATCGCATGTGCCTCGAGGTCTGAATGTGATCCATTTTATAACATCATATTATACTCAAATCAAATTACATCCGCCCGGCTTGCTTATGCTTGCGCAGAAAGACAAAGGCTCTCCGACAGTTGTTGGAAAGGTTGTGCAGGCCTGTTCTATCATTTCAGTTATTCCCCAGGGACACTGTAAATATATATTTCATCTGATCTCCATGATCAGTAAAATACTATAATCACACATGAACAGCTGAGAGCGCTCTCAAAGGATGGACCAGACTTCATAAGACGGGGAGAAAGACGGGGGAAATTGGCCGTTAGGCCCTGCATCGTACATCAAAACAGCTAGACTACAGTGTGCCAGAAAATTGAATGAGGATAGAAGCTTTTATTTATATATATATATAAATATATATGCAGATTATATATATACAATAAATATACATGTGCAGATTCACTTATCATATTCGTTATGGTCACATATCTATTGGCTGGAACTAATTGAAAATCTCTTTCTCTCATTCTCTCTTTCTCACATGAAGACTCATGGCAGTGGAGGATGAGCTGAGGGCAGGGGCAGTATCTGAACACAAAGCCAGGATTTTTGCAGATCAGGTCTGTTTTCCTATTCACACTCTCTCTCTCTCTCTCTCTCTCTCTCTCTCTCTCTCTCTCTCTCTTTCTCTCTCCCTCCCCCTTTCTCTGTATGTCTGTTCTCTCTATAAAGATTATCTCTGCTGTGTCCAATTTGGTCTATCGTTTCTATGTCAGTACATCTGTCACTGTTGGAATGTCTCTGTGTTGGTTTGCCCTGCTTGTTGGTTAATTTGCCCGTCCGAACACTTTAAAACGAGCGAATACCATCCTTATCAGTCTTTTGTGGCAGCTAAACCCGTTTTTTTTTCCTGGGTTGGGTTATGGCTGGATTTGATGCAAAAGCTGGTGATTCATGTACATGCACTCAAATGCTCATTTATGTGACTTGCTTTGGTTCATTTCAAGCTCAAGGCAGTGCAGCTGTGGCAGCTTAGAGCGGGGGGGTCCATCCAAACAATGTGGTTAACAGTGAAAGCTGGTGACTCCTGTCCTCCAGCACAAATTATGAGTTTGGTTTACATAGCGCCACATCAAAGGTCTCTTTGCACTAAATAACAATAGAGCAGTAGCTCATTACAGACAAAGCATATAAGATACCAGATGATGTGCAAAGAGGTTCCCTGTTGGGTCACAAAGAACTGCAGTCTCTCAAATATTGGAGTTGTCCAAATGTTCATCAGCTATGGGCAATTAATGTCGTGCCCCTAGAAGAAAGTCTTGAGGAGCACTAGCAGGCAAGTAACAAAACACCTGAGTGTTGAAAAGAGTTGCGATGGAACTGGAATTGGAGAGACGGAGACCGTGTAGACCAGGGGTGCACAATTCCGGTCCTAGAGGGCCTCTGAAGTAGACCTTCAAATGTGATAAGAGGAAGATTATACTGATTATGACACGAGGGAGACTGACTGAGAGTCGGAGTTATGTGTGTATTCTAGTTGCTAAATTGCAAGAAATCACGATTTTACTGAGACTGAAATGGGACTAGAGATAGAAAGAGGAAGAAGAATGCACTTTTCTCATTGTTAGCCACATTGTTAACCACTGTTTTGATTGAACCATCCCTTCACTGTGCTGTTTTCACCCCAAGGGCAAACCCGTTTGCTTTGAGAAGAGAGCGCCGGTCGTCTGCGGCACAAAACGAATGCCTCTGTGTGCTGCCCCCATGTCTCAACTCGAGTCTTCTGCTAACTGGTGAACTACATTTTCAACCATCAAGCCTTTTTCTCACCAAGAAGCCCATGCTTGTCCCTTAAAACAGCACTGGGCTCAAATCCTCACATAGCCTACCATCCTGACACCAGGTAATTCCCAGTTAGCAAACTTAAGTGCTGTTGAGACAGGGTCAGTTTTACATGAGGAGATCTCAGATCTCAGTGATTTTAGTCCTGTCCAAAAATGCCATGTCAATCATTTTTATGAACTAAAGATTCCAGCTCTTTTTTGCCTTGTATAGAACAAGCCATAAAAAAGTCTCAGGTTATATTAATCCTGACATGCTGGTAAAAATGCTATCATATTTGTGGAAAAGGGGTTTCTTAAGTATTGAAGCGCTCAAAGAAGCATTTATTTTTGTTCTCCATATCTAAAATCAAGCCAATATGTAATGACTTACCTCATCCTTACAATTCAGAACATAAAAATGTGAAAATTACAGAAAAAAGCTTGATTTTTAGCAGTAAGATTGACAGTTGGCTATGAATTCCCAGGCTAGTGATGATGCAAATGTTACAGTACATTCTGGGTTCACACGTATTTGACATTCAACTGAAAGACATCAACAAAACTTACAACTGACTGAGCAGAATTTATGACCAAATTTATTTTTGGAGCCGTACTGTAGTCTGGCCAAACTAATAATTTGGTGCGCCCCACTTGTCATAACAAACCGCTCTAACAGAACAATCGCAACCAGGGTTCATTTTAATCAAACCTGCTAAGTATGAACATGGTCTCAGGGGTTTCAGGCCCGGAGCTGTGCATCCCACTGGGGCTCCGGAACAAAGCCAGTATCAGAATCAGCCTGAACGAGAAACACCCAGTTATACCCACTTTAGAATTATCTGTTTCTCGTTCCCATTACACTTCAGGAAACATGACCTTTATGTAAAATCATGGAAAAGGCGCCAAAGCACAGCAACGCAAAAAAAGTCGTTTACTTTTTTTGAGTGTCTTCTTCAGAATCCGTACTAAACAATTCTTGCATGTCTTGATCAGATGAGTTACATTTTAATCTCATTTTGATTTTAATTCTAGCTTTTGCTTCCAGTATCTTTAGCAACTTGTTTGTACGGATTAAGACGGTTCTGCCGTGCTCACATTTGACCAATCACCAGCATTTAGTACAGCAAGTTCAGCACCCAGGTGGTTCCTGGGCCGTGAAAAGCAGGTACCTGTAGGTTTTTGAAAAGAGCCCTTTGGTGGAAATGCATTAAATGGGAATCTGAAGTGAAGAGGGAAAGTTCTATTCTTCAATGTCTTAGCTAAGGCATATGAGCTGTGAAAAAGTATTTGCTCCCCCCCTCTCCTGATTGCACCTGGATTCGTTTGTGACCTCCGGCGGGAGTGGTTGCTGTGTTCTTTTAGGTATTTTGGTAGCTGGCCACTTCTGGAAAGATTCACCACTATTCAGAGTTTTCTCCATTTGGAGGTAATGGCTCTCAAGCTCTGCAGGGTCCTGGAGCCTTAGAAATGGCGGGGTGACCTTTCCTTTCTTTCTTATCTCTTCCAGAATTTCTGTTGATCATGGCACAGCGTGCTGCTTGTTGAGTTAACTTCAAATTGCCAGAAAGGTTCTATTTTAGTGGCTGTAATCAAGTCTGGGTGTCCTCAGTTGAATTGATCCCAATGATGAACTAAATTTGACTGATTAATTGGTTGATTGAATAGATAAGGGAGCCAGTGTGTTTTCACACAGCGCCAGTTTATGTTGGACAGCTTTTTCCTTTGAGAAATGATCGTTTAAAAACCTGTGTTTGCTCATGTTGTCTTTCAAAAAGATTATCCGATTTCAAATTGATTCATTTCACTTGGAAATCATTACGGAACAATGCAGTGAACTGTAAATGGTTTAATAAGCATAAAGATTATTATGTAATTTTCAAGCACTCAATATGAACCTCCTCCAGCTGTACGGACGACATCAACAGCATAGTCAAATTCATCCCATGCTGGATTGAGCATGTCGGGTGTCACTGCACTCACGGCTCTTGCGGTGTGATTTCGGAGATCATCCAGTGTTGTTTGTGTGCCTCCACTACCAACATCACCCTCTGGTGATGACCTTTTTCTTGGAACTGTTGATACCAACAATGAATGCTCTGAGCTGTTGGAGGTGCCATACTGAGGTTTGAAACTCTATGACCCCTCTTTCAATTGGTATGTGATTGGTTCCTAGGCCCCTCACAGAGCTTTGAAATCAGATGAATCTTTTTGAATCCCCCTGTATTTTGTTTGAAGATCTAAAAAGTGTGACGGATAGACAAAATAGAAGAAATCAGGAGGGGGCAAATACATTTTCACAGCACTGTTTCTAGTCCCAAAGGTTAACACACAGCAACTCTGCTTAGCAGGCTGTGGGTGAATGGACAAGGGCTTGTACTGTGCATGCATCCTCAAGCAGGCAACAGTGCAGTCCAGCAGCCCTGCTATTTTACAATTCAGCAGAGATCTTTCCCTCAAGAGGGAGAGATTAGCTGCAGCAGAGGCTTATCAAGAGTTGAAAGCAAGAGGACGCATGCACTGAGGCATTGGGTAGAGCTGAGTTGAGAGATTGGGGATGTAGTATTTTCTGTCTGGCATTATGAATGGTTGGTCTAGTTGGTCATGGAGATGTGAAGAAGCTGCACAATAAAGCACAATTCGGCCAGGTTTTTAAATTTAGGTCTAGGAAATAATATAAAAATAATAAGGTCTGAAGTGCTCAGCGTGTTCATCATGTTCGAATTTAGCCAAGCATTCTTCAAGGAGGCTTTAGGACTTAATCTCAACCCAAAACAAGATCAAAATGCAGGAATAATATACTTTTTATCACATTTGCAGAAATCTCCTGGCTTTTCAGTGATCATCTAACCATAATTGAAGCACTGCTACTTGCAACGTCTCACTTGTCTGAAATATTTCTCCAGCCCACGTTGCTACATAATCAACCTAATAATGATTGCAGTCAGAATTGGATCACGCCCACAGAAAAACATGTGCCTTGATACAGCACGACGCTTTATTCTGCACGTGGCTTCCTGTGCATAATATCACACTTTACAGCACCTTTTCTGTGCTGGTTAAGGACATATAGATATACAACCATGCGTGTAAATGTATCTGCATTGAAATGCAGAAAAGGCGTTTACTGGTGAGAGCATCTTACACACCTCCAAAATCTCAACTACACGTTGGCCTCATCTGTGGAGCTCTGCCTCAAGCTAACTTTGCTATCTTGTAGTGCTAGGGAGCAGGAACGAGACCCAAACAGCGCTCAACCCCAACCTGAACTAGCGCAAAATCAAAATCTAGCAGTTTGAGGACGAGCTCGCAGAAAAGGTATTGTAACGCTGCACAAACACAAGAAGACACTTGCGGATCTTAAAAATGGAAGGCTGTTTAATGAGAGAGTTATCAGTACGTAAGTCCAAGTAAAACACAATCTCAGGGCAGTTCTAATATCGCAGTCCAAAAACCAAACGGGTCAAAAGCCATAATAACCAAAACATACAGGCAACCAGAGCAAAAGGGCAAATCCAAAAGAGTGAAATCCAGAAAGCAGGCAAAAGGTTCAAGGCATAAGTCAATCAGAAAATCCCACTCAGTAGCCCAAGAGATTGGCAATGGATCACAAAGAGCAGAACAAACCAGGGATATTTAAGCTCTAAGACAAACACAAGCACAGGTGAACTGAATTAAATCAGGTGACAGAGACCAAGGCAGTTGCACATTGTTGGAGGAATTGATGACGTTATCAGGACTGGAGTTATGGGAAATGGAGTCCTGGAGCGTGCTAGACAAGGGAAGAGAACTCGGAAGCGTGGCGGGTATGACCTGTCAAATCTTCATCTTCAAAATATAACAAAAACAATGAGCGATGACGCTTATTCTTGGACAGAGAAGGCGAGATGTATGAACATATGCACAATGCAAAACGTGCCTTCTTGTGACCGCAATGTGCGTAAATTTAACATTCCACTTACTAAAGGCCACCAAACACTGGACAGGTCGCACCGTGCAGTGCAGCTGCTGTACTACATAGAATGTGTGTCATGTTTGATGTGACGTTACTACTTTTTGAAAAACTCACTGATCTAAGGTGGAAAAAACTCTAGGATAGTAGGCCTGAGTGATATCGAAAAATATTTAGCACGACATTTTCTAGTGAAAAAATCATGATGGTTGATAATATAAAAAAGCAGCAGCTTTGGCGTACATTATATTCTTTTTTTAGTTTACATTATTTTTAACAGTAAATATTTTAATGAAAAAGTCATTAATGAAACTTACATGTTAAATAATATGATACTGAGTAACACTTAATATTTTCAGAACTACTTCCTCTTACAAACACATGCGTTCATAAGCTTCTTCTGCCGCAGATTCGTGCAGGCTTGCATGGTTATAGTGCCCTGTTTCCAAAGGCATGCCCATGTGCTTTCCACATTAAAAACAAAACGTTTTCCATCATTACGGTAGCTTTTTTATAATTCAGCTAACCTGGGAATGGAACACTTAACGTGTACAGAAAACACTGCACATTTTACCCAGTAAATCACAAGCAGCAGATACAGTGGGGAGTTTACTACATTTACATTTACATTTATGGCATTTGGCTGACGCTCTTATCCAGAGCGACTTACAATTTGATCATTTTTTTACACAAGTAGGCCAGGGTGGTGTTAGGAGTCTTGCCCAAGGACTCTTATTGGTGTAGTGTAGGGTGTTTACCCAGGTGGGGATTGAACGCCAGTCTACAGCGTAGAAGGCAGAGGTGTTAACCACTACACTAACCAACCACTGGACTACACTAACCAACTTTACTGGAGCTTTTAAGAGCCCAATTATCATTTTTATCACATTGTCACTATGTTTTAAGAGTAAAACTCTATAAAACATTATGTGCACGTTTTATTTAAAACTAGTTAGTAACTAGTAGCTACTGAGAACAACAGCCATAAATGAGGATCTCCAGGTTAGAGTTAACTTAGCTGGTCTACTCTAACATCCAGATGTTTTAGCTTGTTTTTTTCTTGCAGCGAGTCACGTTGAGGCAGTTCCAAAGCACGTCAGCAGAGTAAATTAAGGAGAATCTTTGAGGTAAAACACAGCAGAGAGAAATAACACATGTAGTTTCTTAAAAAACCTCTCTCTATCTCTGTGAAACAGACCTGTGAACCCGCACACTTCCTGCACATGAACCCCAGCTTCCTAATGTATTTTGCAAGCTGTTGAATGGTAACTTAGTCCTCTGTAGTTCTCCCTCAGGGTTATTACCAAAAACAGAGATTATCACCTTTTACACATCGCCATTGGGGTACAGACCATTAGCATATGTCTGTTTATCTAAAAGATTAACTGCGTTTCTATGTGTGCACTTTAAGCCACGTCATGCTGAGTGGCATATGGTGTCATGCTTAGAAGTTCTTCAGCACAGTCCAGTAGTTTCTATGTGAAGACTATGCACAATTTTTGATCTAGCTGGTGCAAACTTTACATAGCCCAGCAGGTAAAGGTACAGAAATGAAAGTCTTTCATACATCATTGACACAAAACCGGCCACCACTGGTTTCTCACAGTTTAACAAATTGAGTGGACTACATAATTAGCTGCTAGTGTAATATCACCACTTACTTTTATTAGTGCATATACATGAGGCAGAAATGTGCATGGCCCACTGCACGTTGCATATAGCATATGGGCGGAATTCGTCCGATTTGCACTTCAAACTGCCGCAAAGGACAGAACGTCAGTACGTTAGTACATCTGGGCCAGAGAGGTGAAAAAAACACAGCACTTTCTTCTTTGTTTTCTGTGCATTCTGGTCTGGACGCCATCCTGTAGTATGATGGAAGACATCTATGCAAACATCTGTGCACCAGGAATGTGCATGGGTACTCGTGTACTGAGTTAAGCATTCAAGGTGCCAGTATTCCAATGCTGAACCCCAGTACTGCCACCTAAAAAGTAATCCACAGCTCTACATTAAGTCTGTTTTTTCTTTTCTTGGTGTTTTTTCCTTCGCTGCAGACATCCGTTTATGAACTCTTGAGGATAACTAAACAGAAAACCCAGTCAGAATTCACATCCCTACTACGCACGATGCTCACAGACCTGCAGACGCAGAAGCTTTAAATATAATTTGGCCTTAAAAACAATCATAGTAAATTCATAACTGGCTTCTTCGTGTGTGTGTGTCCTTCAGACCTTGCTCCCCAGCATCATCTTCTCTTGTTCTTCACCATGATGGGCCTAGCTTGTGTTCCTTACCGTAGTTCCAGTTGTCCATCCCCTGTAATAGCGTCACTGTGTTAGGTTTTCTTTACTATATAGGAATAGAGTATACATATGTTTCAGCTTTTTTTGTATATTCCTCTCATATGGCAAGATGGTTTGACTGCATGTTCAGTCGCATGATGAATAGCTTACCAAGAGTTCACATTTTAGTTAGCCCACCTTGGCATGTTGGCTGATACTGTACCACCGAATGAACAGCCTTTCTTTATTTTGCCTTACTGTGATGACTTACAATAATTCATTTGTTTTTTTTCCTACAGATGTTTCGTTCTATGTTGACATGTATTTCTGTGTCTTGTGTCATTGACTGTTTAGCTGTTTATGTCTATTTATGTCTGTGTGTACGTGTCTATATGTTTGCACATGTGTATATACGTGTTGTATGGTTGTGTGTGTGTATCTTTGCCTTTTCGTCTCCCCAAACACAAATGAGCCCTACCTTCTTCTTTTGGAGAGACACACGCAAACCCACACGCTCACACAGACCCAGGGACGGATTATAAACCAGGCCTTCTGGGCATGTGTCACAGGCCAAAGCCACGAGGGGACCTTCAGCTGGCATGCATTTGTAATGGGTTGGTCTGAACACTGAACTTGTCAAGAGATATCAATTTATCAAGACATTGAGTTGCTATTACAGATGCATCAAAAGTTTGGCTTCTGAAAAATTTTGGGCCAAAAACGGCTCCTTCAGAAAGAGAAAAATGGGCAAATCAAAATGAAATAGGTCTACAAAAAAGTGTCAAGTTCAAAGTCTAAACAAATAGTTTTAATGATACCAAAAAAGAGTGCTAGAGATTAAAAACAGTGTTTGCTCTAGAGTTCTAGAGATTTTACAAAAAACTACCTTTTAAATAATAATCTCATACATGTACATAAAGCTGAAGTTAGTTTCTTATTCAGCAGCATGATTTTTTTTTGGCTGTAGTTTTGCTGTAGTTACATTGAGCAGCCAACAAGCTGTTTAACGCGTCTCACTAGCTGATATAATGCATGCTCTTCAGTTTAGGTGTGTGAACAATTCCAATCTAGTGTGGTATTATTATTACGCAACAATAATAATGCAGTAATTTCAGCTTCAGTTTATTATCACTACAGCAACAAATCAAATAAAGTATGTCACTTAAGTCTAAAACTCTCAAATAGATTTGTAAATTAATTTGTAAAAACCACCACGGCGCACATGATTGAACTTCAGGGTGCATACCAAAGTGGTTGCAGTGCACATATATATATATATATATAAACACACACAATATACACACACACAATATACACACAGGTAAATGTATATGTGTGTAGCAGGGGTAATGTAGAGGTTCAGGTCCAGAAAGAAGCCCAGGATTTATTAATCCGTCCCTTTCTACACCCATAATCACCACACACTCCCTCTCTCCTGTCCCTCTTCCCTCTCTCGCTCTCTCTCACCTCTCCTTGTGTTGATGAGATACGGTGATTTCTCTTAGGGGAGGCGGCAATCCATCCTAGTGCAGCCTCGTCTCGCGCCAGTCCCTCCTCGAATGCACAGGTAATGAAGCACCTGACTGTGAGCCACCCACTCCATCCATCCCCACCAAGTCCACGCCTCACCAGTGTGTGTGTGTGTGTGTGTGTGTGCACTGCATCTGTCCCCAGCACGCCACACCTTGCAAAGGCATATGGGCCTGCTTTCGCAGCTATAATGACCAAATGCAAAATTCATGCACTAAGAGCCCATGCTGCTTCACAAGGAGGATTACCTTGTGTTTCTGTATTGCTTTACTATTCATCTTTGAACATTCTTAAAAAATATATTTTATGTCAAATGATAACTGCGATACATACTGTAACGGAAACTCTGTCGTTTAGTTTACTGTACAACAGTGCTGAGATTTCACTGAAGGTAAAAGATAAATGCCTACTTGTTATATTTATTTGATGCATATAGGAATCAGATTAGGCTTTGTAGGTGCAGCTCTATTGAAAATAAACAACGAAAAGTCTGACGCTTATTTTTCAAGAGCAGCACTTTTTAGAGTTCCAAATGCTGAGCATTGCTGAACAAGCGTTTCATATTCCATTCCATTCAGCTGTCACCGGTGGTGAATACGATTGCTATAAATGTTTCTTTCATTTGTGGGGTGCAGTTCTGCCATCTTTGTCACAATGGCATGCAGTTTCCTTATTGCCTAATCCACACACTGTGCAGACGCACACACACATACACTCACCTGCACCCAAAACAGGTATCAGTGGTGGAAGCGAAAGTGTATTCACCCGAAAGAATGTATTGCTAATATGAAGAAAATTCTACTTGACTAAGTGATCGTAGTTGAATAAATACTCAAGTCAGGCTAAAAAAGTACATATGCTGTTAGACTTTATGTAAATATTGCACTTGTAACATTTTATACGAGTGAGTTCAGTGTTACATCCTCTACATATTTGGTAGGCATACATAGCATTAGGAATCTTGCCCAAGGAGTCTTACTGGTGTGTCTTGGAATGCTTGCCCAGGCCTCCACCCTACCATGTGAAGATTGGCAGTATTAACCCCTACACTACCCTACTTACCCTGAAGTTGTAGGTCTAGTAGGTACACTCTGCTTTCACCCTACGAATCACTAGAAAACTGCACAATGCTAACATGATTGTATATTGGAAATTATGTTAAACGAATGGAAAAGTAAGTAATGTAATTAACCTGTTGCCTCACAGGAAGAAGGGCCTGGGTTTGACTCCCCGGCCGGGCGACCAGGGTCCTTTCTGTGAGTTTGCAGGTTCTTCCCGTGTCTGTGGGTATGTTAAACACAGCAAATAAAAGAAATTGTGCACTGGAATTTGCAGGAAAATGACATATTTAAGTGTCTTACCTGGAGAAGGTAACACAGATATCTTATCACTTAGAAAAGTACCAAAACATTATTTGACCAGGGTGTTACTTTTCATTTAAACCTTCAAAGTACTTGTTTTAAACCTCAAAGTCCAGGAGATGTTCCTCTCCTTTTTTCTTTGACTGCTCTGGTCTGCGCAGGTACATTCAAACACAGCAGCAGCAGGTCAGCCGTGTAAATGTCAGCTGTGTGAAACTGTTTCACGGGTTCTATGTGGGACGTTAGACAAGCAATTTGTAATCACTGATCATGTTGAGTATCAAGGCAGTCAGGAGATATAGGCCCAAGGACTTCATTACAGGTTTGACATCATTTGAAAACATGACATCCTGTAGCGTGGCCGGTGACCTAGCCATAAAAGAGGGGAGTCAGCAACGGGAACACTACAGGTTCAAATGTCTGAACTGACTGGATATAACTGATTGGGCAAATCACTAAAGCTCTACTGGTGATGCTGTGCTGCTTCTAGATAGGCGGCAAAATGACACATTTGTCTTGTATTTTTTCATTAAATTACATAAGATAGCAGCCTTGATAAGCAGAATACAGCAGAAGCTGAGAGGAAAGTCCTGCCAGTATGCAGACGCCATCTGTAGCCTCAGTTATTGACATGACAGAAAAAAATGTAAGAGAAAACAATCAAATGACTGTCTTGAATGGCCAACCATCTTCTGTACAAGATTCGTATTTTTACATATTCAAATTGTACATTTTCAAACATTTTTAATATTCTACCTTGAAAAAATGTTTCAGTTTTGAAAAAAAAAGTGATAACTAAATGAAACAATTTCTTTCCACCACTGATGCATATACGAACACACACACACACACACACACACACACACACACAAACACACACACACACACACTAATAAAATTTCACAGGGCATGTGCTGTGATGCAAGGTGGGAAAATTCAACGGTTTCATTACCACTCTCATACTTCCGTCATCTACTTCACCAGTGCAGTCTGAACTAGATGATGGGAATTCTGGGAAATCTCTGTATCTGTCTCAATCCTCAATCCCAACCAGGTCGATGATCTGCGTGCATGTGTGTGTGATTTCTGTGAGTGGACTGTGATATGTGTTTGTGTACATATCGCTTATGTGGTGTGTTAAGTGCTTAAAGCGACACAGTGTTTGTGTAAGTTGTGCAGCTGTGATACTTTTGAGCTGGTGAGGAACTTGATGTTCTTGATTGTATTGATCATTTTCTTTTAGCTTTTACCTTTTGTTTAGTTGTTCAATGAGAATGTATGAAGATGTCGATGTAAAGTGGTAGGTCAGGTTTAAGATGGTCAGGATTGTGCCCTGTGTGTATGTGTGTGTTGTTCTGTGTTGTTTACTAACTACGGTCTGAATGATTAGGGCTCATGTTGATTGTACTGTATTTCATAATTATTTGGACTAATTAATACAGCCCATATGGTTCATGTATGAATGCCTTTCTGAGGTCTATTAGACAATAACGTTTTTCTCCCTATCGAACACTATTTGATTCAGGATTTCACTCGACCCACGCAGTATTTTCCCAGACATAGCATCCCAGTTTCCTCAGCAAAGGAGATGAATCTGAAACGCTTGATTGACTTTCCACGAAATATGATTAGTCACCCAGTTGATGATACAATTCAAATTCAACGAATCCAGCTCTGACAGAGATACATCACTCACCCCTGTTGTCCTCATCGACCTGCATCTCTTTGTTGTTAGTGTTGCCGGTAGCTTCTACTCAAGGTCGTGTGCAATTTTCTTAAATTTTTTCCATTCTGAAATATCATGTTCAAGGTTCTGATTGAGAAGAGAAAATAATTTGTTTATTCTGTTTAAAATTTGTAATTGTCACTTGGAAACCATAGATTACAGTAATGCATGGAATCTAAAGTAGTCTGATTCAGACTGGGTTATGTTAGCAACACATGCCGTACTTGCTAACGTAATAGTCCGAAATCAGGCATCTTTTTGGATTCAAAAATCATGACGATGGGACTTATGTACAGTGCTGTGCAAAAGTCAGGGGCGACCCTTCATTTAGTTCATTTCCAGCCAAAACACCCATTAAGTACCATTATACCAATATTTTTTTTCAGATGTTTATGAGGAGATTAGATATTAAGACAGTCTGTTTACATAAAGAAGAGGAAAGCCAAAGGAAAATACAGGATTCCAAGTTTCCATACCAAAATGTTCCAGAAATGATTAAGAAATGGGAATTATGTTAAAATGGATCTCCTAACAACCACGCAAGGCCTGGTAGATCACAAACAGTACTTAACGTTTTTATCTTTTGAGGAAAGAAAATCCTTGTGTTTCTGTCCATCCTTCATTCCACCATGAGAAGACGACAAAGTGATGGGTCTGAATGATTTGTAGCTGTCAAGAAGCTCTTACCGAGAAAAGGAAATCAAAGAAGTAATCTCAGAACAACAGACTGGCCATCCCAGAGTCCAGACCTGTGTTTGAGGTTATTTGGATTGTGAGAAGCAGAAAATGCAACCAACTTCTCAGACTGAACTATGTAGGGGTGGAAAAATATTCCTGCTGATTTCTTTAAGAATTTAATTGTCTTTCTTTAAGTGTCCCAAAAGTATTATGAGCTGTAATATATCACTGTTGTTGGGACAGTTATCTCCATGGGACAAAGTATCTCCATTTTGACTGTTTTTTAGTTTTTGGCACAATTTGAAAATGCCTGTTGCTCTTAACATTGTGTGCAAATTTTATGTTACATGGACCAAAAGAAATGGCCCAAGTGACCTGGAAAAAGTACATTTAAAGTAAAGACTTTCTTCTTTCTGCTGTAAAGTTACCATTTTGGAGATACGAGATTTTGTTCCAACAACAGCGATATATGTAATATATGTAATATATTATAAAATATGAAATTTATTTTTATGTCTTTTTCATTTTCTGTTAAATGTGTTTTGTTTTTTTCCCTAATGCTGAAAAATGAACTTACACTTAATGAGTATTTTTGATTGGACATTAAATAAATGAAGGGTGGTCTTTTTGCACAGGTTGTGACTTTTGCAAAGTACTGTAAATGTCTTCAGAATTCACAAACACAAGTTTATCACCACTGAAACAAACGCACAAGTCATTTTCACCCTTAGATAAATATGAATAAGTATGTATGTGAGCCATTCTCTACACCATGCAATATTTTCATGCTTATGACATGTTTATCGCCTTTTACTAACAATGAATGATCAGATTTGGTTTTGAGAGTAAAGATTTCCACAATATTGTTGATGTCCATCAAACTCTTTAACTCAGTTGTTTCCTCCCTTACTGCCTTAATACAGACCTCACTGAAAAGGACTGAACTTGACGACAAACACACTGACCTTGATTTATATATAAAATGAACACAGGCTGGTTTGGGCTTTGACAAGGCCTTCGTCCGTGTAGGTAAGAATAGAGGATGAGGCCAAAGACAACTTTGCCTCATCCACTGTTTATGTCAGCCCAGCCATTTTTATATAAAATATGGGTTGAAATATTTTATTTTAAAAAAAAAAGCATTATTTTTCATTCAGGTAGAGGCTTGGAACCCTTTGGAATTGTGGATTTGACACTATGTCATGTAGTGTGATTCAACGATTTTAGTAGACGTCTGAACATACGTAGTTTTATCTTGTGACAATGAAACCACAGCTATTACATTTCTTGCCCTTGTTATTTACATGCTGACCAATATCTAACAAGATTTTAATAAATATGATTATGGCAAATGATGTGGAAGAAAGTAATGTAATGACAGACTGTATTTAGTGTAAGTGGACTTAGGAACACAGTAAAGAAAGGGTTATTAAAAAGATGTTTACCTTTCAAGTTGTACTCTTCTTTAAAACTACATAATATGAATTAGAAATAATGAAAAAAAAATCAAGTGCAATGTTTGGGCAGCCCTGGTCAATCTGTGTATTCCAGAAAATCCTGAGGTAACATATTTGTGGTATGAACTTATACATGAAATCTCTCTGCAAATTTACTATTTGTGTACATCATTGATACTAGACTTTTTTCTGTAGACAAGTTTTTCTTGTCCTGCTTCAGCATTTCTTTCTTGTTTTTGCACTATTCTTTGCAAAACTCTTCTGGCCTTTTTGCAGGAACTACATGTGTCATCTCCACACCATTCCTCTTAGATCTTCCTGAATAAAAAACCCAAACCTAATCTTTTGACTTTGAGGTACACCTTAAATCATTGCCTTACTGCAATATCAAACCTCTGTAGCTGATTCTGAGACAATTGGTTCTGGATTTATTGATATTTAGGTGAATACATTTTTCCTTCCACCTTCTCAGCATTTTTTGTGCCTCTGGCTACCAAACAACCCCAACTCATAATAGATCCACCCCCGTGCTAAAGGTTTGGCATGTGTTCTTTCTTCAGATGCTTCAAACGTTTCCATTTTCTTCCAAGAATACCCTCTGCTTTGTTTTCCATTTTATTTCATCAGCTCACCGCACTTTTCCAAAACATTTCCAGCTTGTCAAGGTTTAGTTTTGCGCTTGCAGGCCATTTTTTGGAGTAGCGAGCCTGCACTGTAGTGCTAGGTAAACTTCTCTGCAGGTCAGTTGTTGAAATCTGTGTGAGGTTTTTTTGGTTCGTCCATATCTTTAATTAACATTAGTAGTATATGATATCAGTCTAATAATTTTGACAGTTAACATCCCAAGCTGAAAATGTTTGGTGACTTTTTAAAAATCTTTGCTGCTCTGTAAGAGTAAATTGTCATGGTCTCAGTCTTTGACTCAAAAGAAAACGTAAAAGAAATTCATTTCAAAATATTCGGAAATTCCTTGAAAAAAAATTGAACATTGATTTTAACAACTGTAATGACAAACAGTTGTTTGTACCATGCAGATCCATTCAATATAGCCAGAGGTGCCTAATCATTTGTATACAGATAAACGACAATCTAACAGTTAGGAGGTGTTCATAAAGTGCTGTGCTGTTTATAAATCCTATCCTGTTTATAAAGTCCTATCTGGCCAGACAGATCAGTATATCTTAGGGTTTTTTACTTTTCTCAAGTGAAAAATGTGGGAATGATACATTTTGTAGGATATACTTCTATGCCGTTCACTCGCATAGAAGACACCTACGACATTAAGATGGTCTTAAGAAATGCATTGGTCAGTTCAGTTTGACTGTGCAGTTTTATGAATACCTCTTAACATTTGACGCATAAAGCTTGATGACTAGGAAGCGGTCACTACATGACTCTATTGAAAACCATCTGCACACTAGCCTTCTTCAGTGAAGCATCAGGAGAGAAGGGGAGTGGAACCACTGGACTGACCTTGTGTATCAACCCCAGATTGTTAATCCCTCCATCCCTCTCTCTCTCTCTCTCTCTCTCTCTCTCTCTCTCTCTTTCTCTTTCTCACTCTCTCTTTCACTCTCACTCTGTGTCCCCTCCCTGATTGTCCCCCGAGCTTTGCTATGGATGTTTCCCATACCACGGCTGTGTAACTGATGCTCCATCCCTTCTTCCATCTCTTTCTCCTTGATCTCCCCATTCCCTCTCGCTGTACCCTTCTTGACCTTATGATCTTCTATCTGCTTTGATCTCTTTATTCCGAACCTCTTAATTGATTCAACTGTTCTCTTCAATCCGGCAACCGTACCCTTCCCCGGCATGTCGAATCCTCATTGTTCTTCCTCTTTCGTCCCCTCATGCCATGCTTTTCTACGATCTTTCTTCCTGTCCCCCGTCTCTCAATGCTCCCTCTTTCACGTTCCTACTCTCCTCCCTCTGCTTCTCTTCTGTCTCTCCTTTCCCTTTCCCCTTCTTTCTGTCTTGCTAGGAAGAGCAGCTTCCCTCCCTGGGTTCTCCAGACCGCGGTCTGAGTGTTGGCGGAGGAGAAAAGACCACCGCTCCTGGCTTTGGAGTCTCTTCCTTGGACATCTCCTCTGACAATCTCCCTGAGAATGGAGCCCTGACCCCTCACGTAGCCCCCTCTCCTCATTCCCCTCTTCCCTCCACTCACCTCAGCCAGAACGGAGAGCTTCGTGGCAACCAAAAAGCTGCTCCAGTCAAAGCCTCTATGGCAACTGGGACCACAGCAACAACAAGCATGGGCATGGGAACTGGCATAGAAGGAGGGGGAGCAGGTCACTAGCAGAGCTGCCCAGATCATAGTGAAAACACGGCGTCTTTACAGCCACAGAAGACAAAAAACAGTCCCTTGCTCCTGCCCTCTCGTCATCATTAATGAAGAAGATGATACTCGTCATTCTTTTTCCTGATTTTTGCGCATTAGGCATGGGACACATCCTTACACCATCAACACTAAACAAAATAAGGGCTGTCTGGTGGAACTGACATTTTCTTTTGATTAATGTCAACAAAAAACACAGCTTATCAGTCATATTCCTCTGGTATGACAGATAATTGTTATCCCTGGAATCCTTGATTTGGGAGCCAAATATGGGTCTTAACAGATTATTGTGAGCTGTCTGAATTTCCTGATACTATACTTTTGTTTTTGTTTTTTTTTTGGTTTTTTTTTCAAACATCAGTTGGGTGAGTGACCTGCTGAGTGTTGTGTGAAAACATACATCATGATTAACTAAAAGTGGGTAAAGGTCTAAACTTGTTCAGAAAATGCCAGCTTCAAAGATCTCCTGGAGGACATACACTGTATCGTCACGTGGTCTGGCTTCCTTAGTGCCTTTTCTGTATCTTTCAACAGGGTTCTCAAACAGAATAATGATATCCCAACAAAACAGTTTGCGTTTTGCTTCATTGTTCATGTCAAAGTGGCCTGTATAATAGACTGATCCGTAATCATGCCTCAGTGGAAGAGGGGGAAAGTTTAGGCTGTTGGTTTTGGTAGACTCGCATACGAGAATCGCTTGTGGTCTTCAAATTGTAATTAAGGAACTTGCCTCACTAGACTGGACTCGTGCAATGTTTTTCTCTTCTCAATCTCAGAACCTATGTGCGATTAACTGGTGCTATAGATAAAAAAAAAATAAAAAAAAACAAAACAGTGCCATTTCAGAAACTGTGTCATAGCACTGCCTCCCATTCTCCCTCTACCTTGGTTGTCCATTTGTCTTTCACCCTGCTGATCATTCCTCCATGGACTGTTCTGTGTGATGGCATCCCTTTCTGTATGCACCTGTGTAAATGTTTTCATGAACCATATGGAACGTGAGGTGGTCTCTGTCAGGTGAAACACTTTTTTGTCCTTATACCAAAAAGTAGGCCTGTAAAAGAGGAACGTGGAAGTTGTCATTGTTTTTTACAGTCGACGTCTTTCAAACAAGCCATCTGTATGAGTGTTGCATTTTGAAAGTTAACTTTTTTCCAGCTCAACTAAAGAACTCACAGGTACAGGGTTTGATACAGGGAACACCTTAATTATGTGTATATGTAGCCTATAGTTTTCATTAGGCTGTATGTAATTTGACAAGTAGCTCAATCCTTCCTTTCAGCTATAACTCTAGTGCCCAAACAATCTAAGGATAGTGACTTAATGATCTTGATGGATAACGTGCACATGAATCTTATGTACTGTATAGAAACATGCCATCATCTGTATATGTATCGCTGCTGTCTGGGACTGATTGTCCAGTCCTTTGTTATATTCCATTTCCATTTTATGATGTCCTTTTATTTCTTGATGTATGATCCGAAGACTGACATAATGCACGTGGCTCAGCAGGCTTTGAAATGTCTAACTGTGCAATTCATTGTGTCGTCATACTTTTACCACTGCTGACACAAGTATAGGCCTTATATGACATTATGTTTAGCACTCAAAAAAAGAAAATAGCCACATTAATACAATAGGCTGAGGTGAGGGCAAGGATTCAAAGACTAACTGCACAAAACAATTAAAGTCTAGGAGGTGTTTAGTGTAGAGAAGAGAATGGACTGATTGCCATTTTAGCTTTTTTCTTTCTTTTCAAGAGTCTAGAGGGCTATATTTCAAGTGACTTTCTAATCCATTCAGTAATAAAACAGGCAACATGTTGCATCCTAGAAACGTTTGAGGGACATGGGCTTACAGGGTCTTTGGTTTGTCAGTGTGCAGCACCATGAATATACCTCAAACTTAGAAAACGAGAGACTCAGGTAAACAATCATTTGCCTCATAGCTTCAAGCAAATTGAACAGCAGTAAATAACGGCTGTCCGTGGTAGTTAGTCCATCTCTTCTCTAAAACACGTAGCAGTGATTGGTTAGCCACTCATCAAGCGTCTCTCCACCCCTTTTCCACTCTCTTTGTATCCCATCTCTCCCTCCAGCCAATCACACAGCATCATGGAGGACAATCTGGAACCTAGTTGGAGGCCTCAGCTAGGACAGTCCTCAGGATGGCATGGCTTTAATGCGAGGGCGCTATCCCGTGACTCGGTTGGTTGACAGAGGGGAAACTGAGGCTCTGAAAGTGTCTGTTGTTAGTTGGTTCCAGAGCCACAGGTGACCCAAAGAGAATATAGGTGCCCTCCTTTTTCGTGTGCTCTTGCTGTCAGTTAACTCCACCTGCGTGATGCTAGCTTTAGGGTGTTGACCTCTCAGTGCCTCCATGCCTGCCAATGGCTTGTTGGCTGTGTGTGCACGTGAGGGATGACATCCTTTGTTATCTGAACAGTCAAAGCGATGGACAACGCTTTACAGAATAAAAGCATCCGAGATAGCAGACAGTGGGGCACATCACGCGGAGAAGGAGAGGTTCTATGGGTAAGATACATTTCAAAGGTGCTGTTCTTTTAGTGCGTATTCTAACTAAAAGACATTTAACACGTTTATTAATCCCTCCATATCTTTGTCATGGTTACCATGGCTGCAAGCTTTTTCCATCGTGCTTTGTTTATGCCGTTTGGGTCTCTTAATTCGAGGTAACTAAATATGCATTGCCTTTATTCAAGAGACACTGAGATGGACTGATTCAGTGAAATACACGGAGGCTCAGAACTTTGTTGATCGTTTCGCCTCATGGTCATACATGCTTCAGCTGGACCTTACGCAGGTGAGATATTTACATGCTGATAATTCTAAGAAAAGAACTGAAAGCTGATTGTTTTTTTTTTTCTTCTCTCATTTCGTTTTTGTGACAATCGTTCAAAACAATCATTTCCTTTGGATTCTGACAAACGAAGAAACGACATCCAGATGTTTTACCTGCTCCCCCTTCAACTCTTTGCACGTTGCTGTGACTCGGTCTCTATGAAAGGAAGGAGAATTTTTTTTCCTGTGTTGCTTTCTTTGTGGATAGTCGCCATGGAGATCTTGAATTACGGATGATCTTATTCTTGGAATAAAGAAATATTGTCTTTTATTTAATGGCTCAGCGGTCGCACGGTCATTGGATGGAGGGTAGTCGGACAGAAGTCTGACTGTTTTAAATTTAACTTGATTTCCTTCTTTGGACTCCATTGCCAAGCAGCCTGGATGTTTTTTTCTGCTTCCTTTTTTCACCACAAGACAAAAACATAGAACCATGGGAGATACGTATTACAGATTGAATAATGTTGTGTAGTGGGTGAATGTGTGTATATACAGTGCGTGTACAGTCTTTGTGTATATACTGGATGTATGGGTCTATATTATATGGATGTGTACATACAATTTGTTTGTATATGCATTGTACAGAATGTATTTTTTCTCTGCCTCCTTTTTCCCCCGTTCCCATTCCGTTTTCTTTGGGAATTCGTGTGAGAGAAACCACACAACAGAACTTTTTTTGGAAAAATGAAGAGATTCACCTAGGCAACTTCGAGGCAGGTGTCTTTGGAAGCACTTTTTTGCACAGACTTAACATACAGAGTCTGATACCTATGATGCATTACCCTTAAGCTGCCACACACTTCGCCAACCTCGAGCTTGCACTCATTTTCTCATTGATTGAGGCATTTTGTAATAGTTTCTAGGTGACGAAGCAATGTTTGTATATATCTATATGATCTATATATGGAATATAATAATATTTCCAGTTATCTCTCATCTTCATGGCTATTTATCCTTCCAGCTTGTATTACTCTTGTTGCTTTCTGTTTCAGTGCTCCTATATTTCATTGCGGTGGTGTGTGTTGGCTGGGGTTGAGCTTCAGGCTCATATAAGAGCTACAGTCATTTATAAGGTCAACCCCTTGAGAAATTTACCAAACTCTGTCCTGTTTTATTCTATTAACCTTCTACATGCCTGACACTTTTTTCCCCCTTCACTTTTTTCTTGCCAAGCTAAATCTTCCATGCAAGTAACCATTTATTTATCCTCGGAAATGGATGGAGTTCCCATGATGTGCCTCCTTCTAATAAATATTCATTTGACCTTTGCCAGCCATAAGCAAACCATATCCATGCTCCTTGACAAGCCATAAGCCCCACCCCTAAAATGATGTTTTTGAAAAGGGCAGACATTTGGGAATTTAATTTTGTTTTTGTATATATTAATGGAAAGAGTGATACTTTGGAGTGTGTTGCTAATGTTTATGAATTTGTTATGAATGTTGATATTCTGGTTATTGAATTATAATTATTATTAATGTAATAATGATTCTGATTGCTACTCTCATTTCATCCTTTAGTTTATTCAATGCTGTTGAGAACAATGTATTAATTTCTTTGTTCTGTTTTTTTTTTTTTTTTTTTTTTTTTGAATAAGCAGGAATTTATATTTTTGGGTGGGTGAATTATAGAGATTAAATTAATAAGATGAATTAAAAATATAAATTCTTATCATAATATGCCCAGAAAGTGTCTGTTGGAATGTCTATCTATCTATCTATCTATTTATCTATCTATCTATCTATCTATCTATCTATCTATCTATCTATCTATCTATCTATCTATCTATCTATCTGTCTGTCTGTCTATCTATCTATCTATCTATCTATCTATCTTTGCTGTTGAAACAAAACCAGTTTTTGCTCTTATATTTTTTTACATTATTTGAAAATACCCACTTCTAATTATATTATGTCAACATTTCATGATGAACAGGCCAATAAAAATGGTCCAAAATGAAACTGAATAAGATTTTATTAAAATAAAACACAAGGTTTTATTCCAACAGCAACTATCTATCTGTCAAGCAAACTGGCAGATTTTTCTATCATATATGATTACAAAAGTAAATACTGTTCTTTAGTCCAACCTCACAAATTAACATGTCGCTTAGCTCAATACATAGTAGCTTATTTTGTCCAGCTACAGATTGACATTAAGAATTAGGCTAGACTAGTCATCTTATAGGGGCCTATTCAAAAACAGGAACATATTTTTAGTTATAATTAATTAGAACCACCATTACAACTGTAATTAATGGTGATTTTATTTTGTTTTTGTATATTTTATGCCACTCCTAAGTGTCTAATTTAGCTAATTCACTAAGTTGTGGCCAGTTAGAGATAGCTTAACTTACTGGCTGATATAAAACCATATACTGCATTTAAAAAAAAGTCTGCATTTACAAAGCTTCATTTTTACTGTAAAGTGTGAATATATACAAACAAAAATTCTTCTAAATGCTAATTGCATTAATGTTCACTTGGCAAACTCCATACAAAGTAATAATTTGAAAAGTAGTTATCAGCAACATCCATATTTATCTGTGTTTTATTTCTGGTTCACTTATTGGTGATATAATAGTGCTTGATGACTTTATCTTTAAGAATTTGCTAAATTGCTGTAGGTCTCAGCTGCAAGTGATAGCAAAGACAGCAGAACACCCTCGATTACTTGAAAAGGCACCAAAGACTGTAAAATTGGTTAATTTTGGTGCTGCGCTGATGGCCAATGGAAAAAGCACAGTTTCAGATGTCTGGTGCCAAAGATTCCGATGTGTTGCGCTGTGGAAAAACATCCTAAGATGCAGCGCACCAGAGACAGTTGCTACTTCATTCTTGCTGAACTGAGACTGTGCTTCCCAAAATGAACAGCAGCTGTGCCAGCTGGTGGACAAAAAGGTCAAGAATAAAATTTAAGGACTAAACTGGCGCACACAAACATCACTGAAGTACCTGGCACATTATTATCATCTTAGCAGATAGAAATTATTAAATTGAACTTCAATGAGCAGTTGGACACAACTCAATGAATCACTCAACTCTGTGAACTGAAAAAGCCAACTTTGTCCCACAGAGAAATGCATCTGTCTTTGTGGGACATTTTTATTTACTTTTTCATTACTCTGGGTAAAAATAATAAAATGTATATAATTAACTCAGTTATACCCACAGTGTGAACTACTCCTGGTATTTGGGGGTCTCATGTCAGCTAGCTTCTCCACTTTTTTTTTGGAAACTTTGTTCTACACATTAATTGAGATCTTTTTGGTCTTCATTTTAAGAAATGATATTTTATATATATATATATATATATACATACATATATATATAATTTTCTGTTTCAGAAAAGAACCAGCCAAACGGACCCAAGAGTGTCACACATTTTCATGTATCCCAACATCATGGGGACACAAAGATATAGAGTGGCCCTAAAATGTATTTGGACATTTTAACCATTGGTAAACTTTAACAAGCATCTTTAGAATACTTCTTAAAATGTTCAACAACATGATATTTGTTTCAGAGGAAAGCACTTTAAGTGCAACATTAATGTGACAGGCCTTTTAGGCAGAGAATTCCAGCTAGACTGCACCAAGACTACTGAAAAACACAGAGGAGGAATCATTAAAGGTCTGGGGCTGTTTTTCTTGCACTGGTGTAAGATTGTGTTCATTGATGGATGGTGAATCCAGAAATGTACAAAGGAATTTTGAATGCATCCCTGCTAAAAAAAAAAAAAAGACCAGCATAACCAAGTTTGTCCCACAGAGAAATGCACCTGTTTAGTAAAAATGATTAAATGTATATAATTAACTCTATTATACCTAGTGTGTGAAATACCCCCTGGTATTTGGGATTTGTGGGGTCGCGGGCCGCTGTTTGCTTCAGGATTTACTGGCTGCTGTTTTGGATGTTGACCGTGTTGCATGACCAGCTAAACCAGCACCAGACTAAAGCAGCCTAGACCAGAATGGATTGCATGCTGGTCTAAGCTGTTTTTGAAAATGGTTCTATATACCACCAAAAAAGGGTTCTTCTGCTGTTATGATGCCAAGCTTATCACAATACATGAACCCTTTTTTGGTGCTATACGGAACCTTTTTCAAAAAGGCACATAGAACCATATACAGCTACTTTCTCCGTCAATCTGAACAATGATTTAACCATGCCACGAACCATTTTAGCGTGAAATCGTTCTATATAGAACTCATGGTCCTAAACTGAATCACTGCTTTTACTAAAGAACCCTTGAGGAACCACTTTTAGGTGTGTATAACGCTTGTCCTTGATGGGGGGGCAGGGGGGCTCTGTAGGGTTCCCACAAAGAGCTGAACAGACACGGCCATGTCTTGGTGGGCTATTTTCATCGCCTTCAGTATTCCTGTCTTTCCTGATCTGTAAGCGATGCTATTCCTCAACTTAATCCTACTCTGAACCGCGATGTGCCGCCGAGCAGCCAGAGGTCCCCATAACGTCCTCGTGTTGCTGTCGGTCTGTCTGCGGCCGCCGGGTCCCCACAAAGAGCTGAACAAACCCTCACACACGCGCGCTCGCGAACCCGCGCGCGCTCTCGCGATACTGGAGCGGTCGCTGTGGAAAAATGGCCGCTCACGGAACGAGTCCTGGATCGGGGAACAACATTAGAGTGAGCCCGGGGCGACACAGCTGACCTACGGCGAACCTGCGTCGGCCCAGCCCGTCCTCTCCAACTCTCCCCCGAGCGGATGGGTGAAGAGGCCCGATCCAAGGGGCGCGAGGAAGCACAGCGAGTCCGTTTAAGAGAGCGGAGGGAGCGGGACGCTAGCTAGAAAGCTAACGTTAGCTTAACGTTAGCTCGCTGGCTAACCCAGCCGAACCCAGACGAGCTAAAGCCCGAACCGTGTGGGGTTTTGTGGGCAGGCAGGCGGTCATTTTGCGCCAATAAAGCGAGACAAGGCAGCCGGAGCTTTATTACTGCTAGCATGAGCGGACCCGGACAAGACAGCGAGCCAGAGGCTAAAGTCCTTCACATTAAACGGCTTTACAGGTGAGTTAACAGGCCGACACACTGGAGGTAGCTGCCTAAAGCACTGGTCAGTCATATGGGCAGTGCTGGCTAAACCGCTGACATTCCTGTCAAACCATACCTGTGAGAACAGGGTTTCTAGTCTGCTGTCGGAGGGTTAGGGTTCTCCCCCTGCCTCTGCCTAAGGACGACAGTTTGGATTAAACCTGCTGGTTTGGGTTCATAACGGGAGCTGGCGTGAAGAGAACCTGCACCAATGTTTCAGGTCCCACGTGATAAAACGCTTAAGATGTAAACAAAGGTTTGGTGTGAAATGCTCCGTTCTAGAGAAACTCATGGAGTCAGTATCGTTGACAGTGATGATGATGGGAACCAGACGTCCAGACGCCTCTAAAAGCTCCCTCGCAGAAAGTCCCTGCATGAGACGGTTATAAACCCTCAGTCCGATGTCCGAGACGCTGCTTTGGCCTAAAACGATTGTCGATCCATTCATGCAGGACGTCGTAAGACAAAACGGTCCCTAAAATGTATTACTCCAGCTTTCCCACCGCTGTACTGACGTTAACATGACGTGTAAAAGCTCAGAGGACGTGTCTGTTCACTGTTGTGTTTGGATCGGTAATAAACTGGCTGTGTAGTTGACCTGGTGACTCTGGTTCTGATCACCACCACTGCAAAGTAATCCGAGTCTGTAGCTAATTTTCTCTGCAGCGTCCCGTTTCGTATCAGACCACCGTTAACGACATTGTTTACATCGTAGTGACACGGCTGAAAAATTGGTGCAGTTGCCCTTTAATGGTTGCTCTTAGAGACCACTAGATTCATGTACAGCACATTTAGATCCCAGTAGGAAGCCATCCAATTCCTCTAGAGTCACTCACAGGCCATCTGTTAAACCATTAGCATCCTTTACATTGTGATATCAAACCATCAAGAAAAGCCAGAATACGCTACACGACCCCCAGGAACCAGCAGCAATATTTATTGGGTTCTTTGTTTTTAGCAGAGATAGTAGCACATTTATAATCATTGGCCTATTTCATGCTTTGTGTGTTATGTAGTTCAACTAGTGGCACGTTTTTAGGTATTTGTGACGACCAAAGGTGCCAATGTAGATGAAAATGTGTCATTTTAATGCTTTTTTTATTACAGAAGTAGCCGAAAGATTTCTTACATATTAAGAAAAACATTATCTCTGCGTTTTTAGTCTGTGCTCTTAGCAAGTAGCTGCAGAGGAGCACATGTAATTGCCTCTCACATGGATCTGCTTTGGGTGCTAGTCTTAAATGAGCATGTTGGCGCTGATGGTAAGAGCTTGCACAATAACGCTTTTTCTTTTGTGAGTGGCTCCAACTAATCCTTAAAAACGGCAGAGCTTTAAAATAGCCTATTTTAATTAAAGCGCTCTGTTTAACTTGACGGTCCGAAAGTGGTCTATCATGCATAAACTGCTGTGGCTCTACTACCCCACGGGAAGAACTACACAGCTAACATCACCACGTCATACAGTGTCAGTGCGTTGTGTCAGGATAGATTTGCTGGATCAGATTTCTCACCCCCCCCCAGCATTTTCTGATACAGATACCCATCGATACTGCTGTGCCATCTCTACTAGTAGTTCAGTTTGTGACTGACTAGCTTAAAAACGCCAAATTCAGGGTTTCTTTACTCACTTGCTTTGTTGTTCACTATGTGAGCAGATTTTGTTTACAGTAAATAGCTGATATATGTGGCTTTTGAACCAAACAAAATGTATAAAAAGTCCAAAAGTATGTTTCTTGGCCGTTTTCACGTGAGCATGGAAGCTAAAGTTGAGGAGTAACTGTATAAAGAGAAACGACAGTCTCTGCTGCATGTCGGAGAGTGTGTGACTTATTCTGCCCCCTTTCCATCATGTGAACCCCTGGCCTTTCCCAAGGTCACAAAGTTCCAAGCATGAGGCCAAAAACAGTCCTGGTTATCTTATTAATCCGGCATCATCTGGACAAATAGAAACCGACCTCTCATTCGGGCAAGTTCAGAGTGTTTCCAATACAAGCTAGTATTTTTTGTCTGGCTAAGGAAATAATGAAGAAGTGGCGCCTACCAGCCGTCTGCTTTTGTGTGTGGTCTGCGTAACCGAAGACAGGCTGGTCTTCAGCTGCACAGGGAAATCATAAAAACATTACCCTGAAACAAAAGACACTAGCTGAACGTTTTGGGGGGGATGTGATCATCTCTGTTGATCATTTTGAAGGTTAGTGAGCAAAAGACTTGACGTGGACATTAAAGCTATTGCTGTAGTGATCCATCACAGGGAGGAGTAAGGCTCGACTGTCTTTAACACTTAAAAGTCTTTACAGCCCACAGATGAATTGGGTTCAGTTACCAGTTACTGCTGTAGGACTAGTGGAAGGCAGAGCGCATTTCAAGTGCAAGTTAGTCATTTTTTGCCGAACCTCTCAGTGCTAAGATTAGTCGACGTTCCCAATTGACTGACTCACTCATACGCATTTAAAGGTAATTGTGATTAGCATAATAGTGTTCAAGCTCCCAGGGAAGGTGACGTCTGCACTCAACCTCTGTGGCTGAATTGTGCAGAATTAAGACGGGAGTAAAATGTTAGTTGCGTCAAGAAATGGCTGCTTGGTGGATCGAAGAACCACAGTACAGAGAAGAGAACTTGTCTTTAAATGATTTAACACAGTCTTACATGATTTTGTCTTCTTTGGCATGATTTTCAGAAGGCCTGATGCTGGATTTCTCCAAGTCTTTGTCATAAATAGCACAAAGGGGGAAAATGTATAATCAAGGCCGTCTTTGTTCGACAAACCTGTTATTAATTTTGTCGTTTACGTTTCGCCATTCAGTTCATTTTGCCATTCGTCATTGGCTCTGCTTCTCTAATTAGGGCTGTGGTGGAATCTGTACACAAGCTGGATGTCATCATTGGTAGCAAGTCATCGTACAGGGAGGTCTTCAAGCCAGAGAACATCAGCCTGCGGAACAAGTAAATGATCTCGCTCTCAGTCCTTTTTCAGTTGTTGTTTAGTAAGCGTGAGTGGAAAAGAGGAGGCTTTCTTTAATCTGGTTCTCATTTCAGGCTGCGTGAACTGTGTGTGAAGCTGATGTTCCTGCACCCTGTAGACTATGGCCGCAAAGCAGAGGAGCTGCTGTGGAGGAAAGTCTACTACGAGGTCATCCAGGTCATCAAAACAAACAAGAAGGTACTGACTGCTCCTGTGGGGTATTCTGCTGGGAATGATCGTTGAATTGTATTATATGGTGATTCATTCATAGAATACAATCTCCTTTAGTGTTGAACTGGACTTCCAATTCCAATGAAGTTGGGACGTTGTGTAAAACATAAATAAAAACAAAATATGATGATCTGCAAATCCTTTTCAATCTATATTCAGTTGAATACACTACAAAGACAAGATATTTAATGTTCAAACGGATAAACTTTATTGTTTTTTGCAAACATTCACTCATTTTGAATTTGATGCCTGCAACAAAAGACTGGGAAAGTTAAGGAATGCTGAAAAAACACTGTTTGGAACATTCCACAGGTGAACAGGTTAATTGGAAACAGCTGAGTGTCATGATTGGGTATAAAGGGAGCATCCCTGAAAGGCTCAGTCGTTCACGAGCAGGGACGGGCGAGGTTCACCACTTTGTGAACAACTGCGTGAGCAAGTAGTCCAACAGTTTAAGACCAACGTTTCTCAACGTGCAATTGCAATGAATTTAGGGGTTTTATCATCTACAGTCCATAATATCATCAGAAGATTCAGAGAATCTGGAGAAATCTCTGCAAGTAAGCAGCAAGGCAGAAAACCAACATTAAATGCCTGTGACCTTCGACCCCTCAGGCGGCACTGCATTAAAAACCCACATCATTCTGTAACGGATATTCCCACATGGGCTCAGGAACACTTCAGAAAACCACTGTCAGTGAACTCAGTTCGCTGCTCCATCTACAAGTGCAAGTTAAAACTCTGCCATGCAAAGCGAAGCCACATATCAACACCACCCAGAAACGCCGCCGGCTTCTCTGGGCCCGAGCTCATCTGAGTTGGACTGATGCAAAGTGGAAAAGTGTCCTGTGGTCTGTCGAGTCCACATTTCAAACTGTTTTGGAAATCATGGACGTCGTGTCCTCCGGGCCAAAGAGCAAAAGGACTGTTCAGATTGTTATCAGCGCAAAGTCCAAAAGCCAGCATCTCTGATGGTGTGGGGGTGTGTGGGGGTAACTGGCACATCTGTGAAGACACCATTAATGCTGAAAGATACATACAGGTTTTGGAGCAACATCTGCTGCCATCCAAGCAGCGTCTTTTTCAGGGACGTCCTGTTTATTTCAGCAAGACGATGCCAAGCCACGTTCTGCACGTGTTACAACAGCGTGGCGTCACAGTAAAAGAGCGCGGGTACTAGACTGGCCTGCCTGCAGTCCAGACCGGTCTCCCATTGAAAATGTGTGGCGCATTATGAAGCGCAAAATACGACAGCGGAGACCCCGGACTGTTGAGCAGCTGAAGCTGTACATCAAGCAAGAATGGGAAAGAATTCCACCTTCAAAGCTTCAACAATCAGTGTCCTCAGTTCCCAAACGCTTATTGAGTGTTGTTAAAGGAAAGGTGATGTAACACAGTGGTAAACACGCCCCTGTCCCAACTTCTTTAGAACGTGTTGCAGGCATCAAATTCAAAATGAGTGAATATTTGCAAAAAACTATAAAGTTTATCTGTTTGAACATTAAATATCTTGTCTTTGTAGTGTATTCAATTGAATATAGTTTGAAAAGGATTTGCAAATCATCATATTCTGTTTTTATTTGTTTTACACAACGTCCCAACTTCATTGGAATTGGGGTTGTATGAATGTAGCTATGCAAGTAATGGAAGCTGATTCCCCACCAGTTGACACCATGTATATTGTATACCTTATTCATTATAGACTTGCTTATACTGACACTGTGTGGCCCTTTTCACACATAATCTGGTGTATTACTGCCATAAAATACTGCAAAAAATCAGAGACCAGCCTTCATTTATTTTGAGTCAGATTGGCCATTTAGTACAAGCCACTTATTTTTCAGAGGATAGTTCTGAGGAGATTAGATATGAAATAACCACTTGAAAAGTCAAAGGACAATAATTGAATGAACAGGAATTTCCGATACTCGAGTTCACGTATTATCAAAAGCTAAAGAGCAGGACTGCCCTAAATTGGCCTATGAGGACATTACATTTGGCGAACCATGTTTTATCCAAACCCCATCACCTCACCCAGTGAAAGAACAACTTTTTACTATATGTAACCTAATAAATTCTCATTTTATATTTAAAATTGTTTTTGAAATAGTGTAGTATTATTATAAAAAGAAGAGAGAAAATTTTATCACAGAAATTGCTCGTGTTCTCAGAGTTCAGACCAACATGACTGAATGTGTTTCGGATTAATTGGATTGCGAAAAGCAGAAAATGCAATGAAAATACTTCTAAGACTGAACTGTAGATTTCTTTGAAAAAACTCAAAGCAAGACTCGCAAAAAGAATGGAGGTTGTAATAAGGGCAAAGGGCATATGCATAAATAATAAATAAAACACTTTTATGTATGTAGTTGTTGAGGCTTCTGTTTAATTTTCTGTTTTCTGCTATAACTCATACTTTCACTGGAAATGATGTAAATACGGGTCTGAGTTTTGCACAGTACTGCTTCATGCTTGGAGTCTTTAAATGTTATTTTACCGGGAAGCTCATGTTCACATTTGCCATGAAAGTCCCAGTAAACAGAATATGATGTGTTCCGTGTGAAAAACACGCTTCCCCACATTTTTTATTTCGCAAAAAAACATGTCACTGTAAAAACAAAAACATCTCAGAAGTGTTTCTCTTTGCCAGCGATACTCTTTGCTTTTTCGCAGTAGAAGTTCCACTTGAGGAAACTGACCGTTTGTGTGTAAAAGCAGCAGAAGTTGAAACATTGCTGTATTTTCCTGGTAATAAATCGGCCTTCGTTTATACGTGAGGCCTCCCAGTAATTTCACCTGAATTACTTAGGAGTGGTAGTAGACCACTGAAGCGTGATCTTTCTCCGTTTCTGCAAGTAATACTTAGTTTCTTCATCCTCCCTTCTTTGTCTCTTCCCCTCATTACAGCACATCCACAGCCGTAGCGCTCTAGAGTGTGCCTATAGGACTCACCTTATTGCTGGAGTGGGCTTCTACCAGCATCTCCTGCTTTACATCCAGTCCCACTATCAGCTGGAGCTACAGGACTGCATCGACTGGACACATGTAACCGACCCCCTCATTGGTAAGACCCTGTCACCCACACTCTGATATAATGATGGCGTTTTTGCGATGAAAGATAACCTGAATGTGTTATTCATGTTTGCAGGTCGTAAGAAACCTGTGTCTGCTACTCCTAAAGAGATGGAATGGGCTCAGATGGCTTGTCATCGATGTCTTGTATATCTGGGTGACCTCGGTAAGTCCTTTGCAACTGACAAAGAAAACGTACACATGATTTTACAAGCTAGAGGTGGCTTTTAGCACACACTTGTGTTGTGTGTCTTTAGACTTGTTAGAAATTCACTCCGTGTCTCCCTGTGAGCAGTGTGATTATTTAATCATTTTTTATGCAAGCTGTGAAAAAATCAAAGAACATGAACAGAGCTGTGTGAATTTTGTGTCCAGCACGGTACCAGAATGAACTGGCTGGCGTGGAAGCTGAGCAGCTGGCTGAGCGCTTTTACCACCAGGCCCTCTCTGTCTCGCCCCACGTAGGTGAGTGAGGTCATCCCTTCTGTTTTTCATCTGTAGGGATGTGCAGATGTACAGATGTGCGGGGAAACAAAGTTCATAAGCTGTAATTATCTCTGAACTGTGGTGCTATTTATCAGCCTTAACCTTTAGCTGTTGTTGTGTTCTTCACAGGGATGCCTTTTAATCAGTTAGGTACACTAGCTGGAAGTAAATTTTATAATGTGGAAGCCACCTACTACTACCTTCGCTGGTGAGTGATACTTTAGCACTTTTTTAGTGCATTTTCACTGTCAGCGCAATATTTCATTCAGCCTCAGGGGGGCACTGTAACCTAACTATACTTAACTACAATGAAAATATCTTTAGAATAGCAGATAGAGATTGCACACCAAGCTGGAATTGAAGTCAGACTACTGAAAATTTATGACACCTAAGGTTCTGTTTGGACTTTACATTCCATGTGATCTGATTAAAAACAAATGCTTGTCACGATCTTAGAGAAAACACGTCTAACCTGCTTTTCTTGTTGAACAGTATTCAGTCGGAGACTCCCTTTGAGGGAGCGTACGGAAATCTGAAGCGTCTGTTTGACAAAGCAGCCAAGATGTACCACCAAGTAAAGAAGCAAGAGTTGAAGAAGCTCTCGCCATCACGCCAGAGGTTAGCTTTCACGCCGTGCAAGCAAATAAAGATGAAAGCAGCATCTGGACCTAGCGACTGTAGCGTTCAGGAGGCATGCTTTCCTCATGCCAGTGTACCAGACGTGTCACTGTGTGAAATTTAATTAAGCTTAAATAAGCAACAATCGTCTGGCATGTTGCTGTAATAGCTAATCACCTGAAAATCAGAGTTATTAAAGTAATTTTATTAAACCCCTTATTCTCCAGGGTGTATTTTTGTTTTTCCTTTTGAATTTAAATGACCAAATCGTAATCAGTAACTGCATGAAATAAATGTACATTTTTATTTTATTTATTAAAAAAAAAAATCCCCTCAATTTAACAGAAAATTTGTTTTGTGATCACACACATATCGTTTATATCCTTACAACTTACTGCTGAAAGCCAAAAATCTTAGATGCTCTTTGTATTCATTTATAAAAGTAATGTTTCCAGAGCAGATCACTGAAGAGACGCCGTCTGTTTATAGTTTATAGCCCAGATTTGTGGGTCGAATTTCAGTAGAAAAAAAAAATTGTGAATTCAGCTTCTTCTAAGTGTTTAAAATTACATTACCCATCTTTTTGACTGGAAAGAAGACGGTTGCAGACTCATACGACACCCACCTTCTGAATGTAGCTTATAAAATATGAACTTTATGAAGAATGTGACAATGTGTTTTGAAACAACTGGTGGTCTTAAGGAGCTGAAGACATCATTTTGTCACATAATTTGATTGTTTTCTATGTCAAAATAACTTTTCTTTATTAAAACCTCAGATCAAAAGACATCAAACGACTCCTTGTGAGCTTCATGTACCTCCAGAGTTTACTGCAGCCCAAGAACAGGTAAGGCAGCATAGTGTGTGTTTATTATATATATTTTGACCATTTGTCTACCTTGGCAAATGGACTAAATTTTTTGTATAGGGGGCAAGTATGTTTTCTTTGCACTAGGACCTATAAGATCCCTATTACAGCAGTATCTATAGTCATGATATCTCCTTTCTGGTTGCAGTGTGATAGAAACAGAGTTGACCTCACTATGCCAGTCAGTCCTGGAGGACTTCAACCTGGTGCTGTTCTACCAGCCCACACCTAGCCATGGCAGCCAGCCTGTCAGCGAGGAAGAAGACGACCATGATCAGGCCTGCACCATGCTGCCTGACAGCCTGGTCTTTAAGATGGTGGTGATCTGCCTTATGGTGGTACACAGCCTAAAGAGAGGAGGTGAGTCCATAGGGATGTGAAAATGAGAGGTGGCTGTGATTGTGTTCTTGACGTCAGTGTGAATATGCTTCTTTTAGAAGTTTTGTGTAGAGAGTGAAAATAGCGGGCATGCACATTCAGATTGAATGTACTTGATGGTTGGTGGTTAGAATGTATGATTGGCCCTCATTATTCCACTCATGCTGTTCCAAGAATTGCAGAATTACCTGCGGTCATGTGCTAATGCATGCCACATTTTCTCTCTTGCAGGTGAAGCACTCTTTTGTTAATAAATTGTTCTTTTCATTTCAGGTTCTAAGCAGTACAGTGCCTCCATTGCCTTCACACTAGCACTTTTCTCTCATCTTGTGAACCATGTCAATATCCGGCTACAAGCTGAACTTGAGGACGGAGAGAGTGAGGTCCCACCCTTACGCACTGACAACACTGGTGAGAAAACAAGGAAAAACATCAAATGGATCATCAGTTTTATTTTCTAGGATTGAATATTCATAGTCTGGATGCAACCATAATGTGACAGGGCTGAGCAATACTGAGAAAAATTTGACATGGCAGTATGATATATATTGCAATATCAGTAAATACAGGCATTATCATCAGATGATTGGACTGATTTTGTAGGGAAAGTAACGATACAGGGGAATAACATTAGCATGGTCAGCTAAAGCATTTGGGAAATGGAAACTGAAACTGGCGAGCAGTGATGCTGTAATAAACAGTGCTCTCACAATATTCATAAACTCCAATTGATTGAGCTTTAGTTTGTTTTGGCTTTTTTTTACATCAGTAACAGAAGCTGTCTGGCTAACCTACATTTTTAACATTGATTTTCTTTACATTATTTTGATCATTTACATTTCAGCTGTGTGAGTGACACACTCAATAAAAATAACAACAGAGCACTGCCATGTCTATCATGAAGTGGATTTCAGACAGGCAATTACAGGGTTAATATTACTAGTTATCAGGTTTTTAATTAAAATCATGTAATTGTTTATTAGTTAAATCAATTAAATTATTAGAATGGTGCTTCGCATCAGTAAAACTTGAAACGTTGTGTTATTGGTACTTGCGTTCAAGCTGTTGTAATCTGCTCTTCTCCTTAAGATGATGCAGATGTCAGGGAGCAGGCTGGCACACTTCCTTCAGGAGAAAGAACCCTCCAGAATGGTTCACTGGAAGAGGAAGACGATGATGACGAGGAAGATGAAAACAATGAAGACAGGTCAAAAAGGGAGAGGAGGGGAGCAGCATCTAAGAAAGTGAAGAAAAGGGAGGAAGAGAAGCAAAAACAGAAGAGGAAGTATACGCGTTTGTCTATGCTCCGGCGTCGACGTTGTGCCCGCGATGAGGATGAAAGTGACCTGAGTGAGGGCTTTGAGAGTGATGAAGAGGAGGAGGAAGAACACGGAGGACCCACAGATGGGCTAGGGGTCTGTAGGCCCCCGGCTAATTCTCTGGGGAAGGAGGCGCGGAGCAGAGAAGGAGCCTGGGAAAGTGGCTCTGAGGAGGAAGAGGAGGGAGGAACTGCCTTTGATGTGGAAACCGACTCGGACATGAACAGCCAAGAGTCACGCTCTGACCTGGAGGACATGGAGGACACTGAGAGCCCAGCACAGGAACAGCAGCAGCAGGAAGAGGATGAAGAAGAGCATCAGCCACAACAGCAGCCGCCCCAGGACGAGCGCTCTACCCCCCCAGTCAGCAACGGGCCTTTGCTGTCCAGTGATCCAAGTATTAGTAGTAACCTGCAGGCCATGTCCTCACAGCTCTTCCAGGCCAAGCGCTGCTTCCGCCTTGCCCCCACCTTCAGCAATGTGCTGCTGAGCCCCCCCAGTGCCTCTAACCCTGCTCCTGACACAGATCCCGCCCCCTTGCAAGAAGCCACGCCCCCTCCCGGAGACTTATCTGGCAGTGCTACTCCAGAAATTGCAAATGGAACCAGTGACAATGGTATGTTGATTTTTGCTCTGTTTGTTTTTCATCGCGTTGTGTTTTCTGAGCTTCTTTAACCTTCTTCCTTATTATTTCAGATGTTGAATCTGACACAGAAGACAGCGAGGACAGTAACCAGTCATTTCACAGTGAGAAAACGCTGTCTGAGAGACTTGAGATACTGACCAATCAGGGCCTCATTCAGGTTGTGAAGGTCTTTGTGGATTGGCTGAGGACAAATACCGACATCATTCTTATGTGTGCACAGGTATAGCAGCCTGGCATTAATACATTATTTAGGCTACATGATGGTTTTCATAAACGATGTCATGCAGTATTGTTTGGAGTCTCCCCCCTCCTACCAACCGCCAGAATAATCAATTATATTAAAATATGAAAAATATGTTGTGATAACATTGTTGATCTTATCACCCAGCCCCAGTTTCTGTGTTTGGTTGTAGGCTTATTGCATTCTGTCTATTCCCAGAGTTCTCAGAGCTTGTGGAACCGCCTCTCTGTGCTACTAAACCTACTGCCTGATGGAAACAAGATGTTAGAAGCAGGTTGGTTAAGACTCAAGTTATCTCCATTCTGCAAAAGTTTGTCTTCATTCTATGAAGATTTATTCCTGTCTGAGAACCTACATGCATGTATTTTATTCGTAAATCTTAATTTTGTTTTAATATGTTCGTTCTCAACCAGGGAAAAGCTGCTCGTTTGAATTGTTTAGTGAGCTTGCAACTTTCCATTAAAGGTTGTACATAAATATGGTGACCCATGGTGTCTTGCTTTTTCATGTGCACTGCAACTCCCGTTTGACTGTTTGGCAGAGTTGGGGCTGAAGAAGGAGGTGAGGGAGCTGGTGACGGAGAGCGAGCAGCCTGATCTGGTGCAGACAGTGCTGCTGCCGGAGGACCAGGCGCTGCGGCACCTTCCCGCACTCAGCCTGGCCCACCGCAGACTGGATTTCACCAGCCATAGACCCAGCCTCAGCCCCCTGCAGGAGGTATGACCCTCACATATACATCCCGGCCTAACTTTGGGTTTATTAATAATCCTCTTACTATGACTGTGAAAAATGCATCAGTGAGCCACGACACAGCGATACGAAGGTCGTGATTCCAGTGCACGGATTTTAGAATGTCAGAATTGGTTATAATCACTTGTTTGTGCACTCATTACATTATTTTATGGCCAAAAATAAATCCTCAGTCTCGTTTCCAAGAATCGCTTGGCATGTTTCTTTATTGTTTGTTTTCTTCTGCTATGTAAATTAATCCTCCAGTCACATTTATATAATCACTGTATTTTTAAACATTATTTGTAGTCAGACTAAAATAATCAAATTCGGTCGTCATGATGAAATCAAAGATATATGCTCCGAATTTCTATTCTAACTATTGTGTGTTTTATTTTGTTTATGGCTAAGCGTTAATTAGGACTAGCACTCAGATAATTTGGATGGAAACGTTAGCTGGTAATGCCCTGCCTTGTAACATTTTGTATTTAAAATTTTTTTTTTCTGTCTCCATGGTGCCAGTGTGTGGTGCGCTTGTGCTGCATTCGAAGCTTTGGCCACTTTCTCACTAATCTCCAAGGCAACGTGTTGCACTTCAATCCAGAGGCCGGCATTTTCACCAGCATCAGCCAATCGGAACAGGAGAACTTGGTTCAGCAGGCAAAGGCCCAGTTTCGCATGGTAAGCGAAGGGCTGATCCAGTTTGACCACTGCTGTTTTACTAACTCCTGACTGCTGCAAACACTGTCACATGCTGCACATTTTGTGTTTTTCTTTGTGTGTGTGTGTGTGTGTGTGTGTGTGTGTGTGTGTGTGTGTGTGTGTGTGTGTGTGTGTTTACTCTCAGTTCAGTCAGGACACTCCTTCCATAACAAGCTCACTCAGTAGATAATTATAATTATTGTAAAAATTCATTGGCTCCTTGCTGTTTTCTTCACAGGGCTGATTTGAGGTGGTGTTGGAAGGAATGATATTAACTGGTTCAGTAACTGGTTGATGTTTGCTTGTTAACTGGTTTGCTTTTTTGCAACTGTGAGTGCAATATGTACACGGGACCATTTCTGTTTGGTCTTTTTCAGAAAGAAGATACCACAGCTCACCCTTTGTTTTTTTTCTGTTGGCTTTTGAGAGAGGGAATTTTTCCAGTTTTCTCCCCAATTTGCTCCCCAATTTAGTCATATCCATTTCCACTCACTAGTTGGAACTCACGATCGCGCAATACCACTAGTGCTAGGAGGTTGAAGGCATACGGTCATTCAGCCTTCAGTGGTTTAGTGCCACCTACTCACGCTGTACATGGAGTATTTCAGGATTGACTGATCAGAGCTTGTTTACATGAAATGTCACCGCAACAAAAACAAAAGATAAAAGAGGTTGGAGAATAGTCGTGCAGCAACAAAAGAAAAAAAAAAGAATTATGATTGTTATTGGAACATAAAACCAAACAAATGGGGGGGGGGTTAAATGCATGAAAAATGTAGCATAGGAAACCTTTTAATATCAAAAGCTCTCTGCAATTCATTCTTATCAGAAATATTACCCCTGTATAATGTTTTCTGAGAACTCAGAATCTGTTTTTCTGAATCTTAATTGCCTCTGGGCCTGGTCTACAATGTGGAAACAACTTATGTAAATTAAAAGAACAAAGCCCTGAGCTATAAGACATGAATCTATAGTTGAAGCAGTGCCACTTACTTAGAGCACCAATAAATGATGGGGTACACAGGCCTGTGGAGAGGAGAGCATGTTCTTTCATACAGCCTTGCCATATTTGTAAGGTTTTCTTGAGTGTCTGATGTTGCTAGGCAACCACGCTGCCCTTACGGGGTAGAACAAATGCTGATTAAAGTGCTGCCTTGCTGTTCGGGAGCACCATCAATAAAGCTGGCAAGGCTTTAGAAACCAAAAATGATCCGTTACTAGGCATTGATTGGGAACTTGAGCAAAGTAAATGTACTTTTGAGGAGACGCTAGATTCTGGAAATGCAGTCCAAACTTTTCCATTATGTCTAGATCCCCTTTGTCTCTGAAATGCTTTCTTTTCTTTAAGGGCTCATGAAAATTAAAAAATTAAATGGACAAGCCTCAGGTCAGTAGGGCTCATCGTTGGTAAACTGACCTCGTGTTTTTTTTGTTTTTTGTTTTTTTTTGTGCAGGCTGAAGAGGAGGCACGCAGGAACAGGCTCATGCGGGACATGGCACAGCTGCGTCTGCAGGTTTAATTCCAATACTTAATAATATTAGTAACAAACCCAGTAGTTAAGAAACCGTTTTGGTCATATTTTGAGCTGCAAATATTGAATCTTTAAATTTTTGAATATTCCATAAGGATATTGAAAGCTCAAGTTTAGAGCTGGGCCATATGACTGAAATATAACATCACAGTATTTCAAGAACTTTTCACAAGACGTCATGATTTTTTCACTTGTGATGTATTTTATCATATGATGATAAACATGGTCATACTGCCCAGCCCTACATAAGATTATCATATAAAATTTTATAAAATATATATGATAGGTTTTTAAGCCACTTAAAGGCCAGAACATGCACAAAATCTAAGACATGCCAGTCTGAATGCCAGGTGCAGTCTGAATAAGTTACGCAGCACACTGTCATTTATTTTTGGAAATAAATGCAACTTCATGCTATCCAGCAGTTGAATTCCAGCTCTACCAGATTTTCAAAAGTTCTTCGTTGTGAAAACATCCAAAGCATTGAAATGTCTCTAAAAACTACATCACAGAAAGTTATGAAATAGAGTATTTATGCACATGCTGGTGAGGATTTGGCCTTAAAAAGTATTTTTAAAATCCATTTAGGGTAAAGTTACATGCAGGGTAATGTAAGGAAAAATGATACCCAAAGAAAATATATTTTTCAGATTTAGCTTCAAAATTACATGTAAAAACTAAAGACATTGTGACATCTGGTTCCTATCACTAAAATTGTAATGAAAGTCTTAGGTTAACCATTTTTTATAAAGTAAATCAATCTTTTTATATATATATATATATATATATATATATATATATATATATATATATATATATATTATTTTATTTTATTTTTTTTTATTAGAATGACTTGGCATAATTTTAATATATGAATTACTGGATGTTCTTGAATGTACACACCCTAATCCGGGGGTGTCAAACTCAACCACTAAAGGAGCCATAATAAAAAATCTCAACAAATCTGTGGGCCAGCTGTTTTTTTTTTGTTTTTTTTTTAAACATATTTTTTGCTTAACATTTTTCCATGACCTGAAACTACAGCAGCAAAGATAGCCACTGTATAATTAAACAATTAAAAAATACATTTCAATAAAAATGATCTGTTTTATGTAAAACAGTAGGCTACATTATTTACAGATAACTGTTAAACTTCTTTAAAATTCCCCAGGGTTTTTTTTTGTTTGAACCAGAGTCCAGGCATCTTTTTGTGTAACTGCTGGCCTATAGATTGTTGTTGGGAAGGGGGCCGTAATTTTACAGCCCGAATAGGATTGTGCCAAAGGCCTTGTGTTTAACACATGTATTGGTTTTGAAGTGAGGCAGAAACTGTGGCTTCTAATGTTTCTTAATGTTGACCTTAGTTCAAACCGTAGGCCAGTGTCTAAATTAGTACATTTTATTTTTAATCTCTTACTGTGAAAATCTTACTACTAGGACATAGTTCAGCGAACTCATGCCCTGATCATTATAAGTCAGTACAGTCTTGGCGTGATGCATCTCTCTGTTGACCACTGCAGTTGGAGGTGTCCCAGCTGGAAGGCAGCCTTCAGCAGCCCAAGGCCCAGTCGTCCATGTCCCCGTACTTAGTGCCTGACGCATCTGCTCTCTGCCAGCACCTAAACCTGCTTAGACAGCTGGCTGCCAGTGGCTGCTTCATCATCATCATCCCTCGCACAGGTTAGAAGCTTCACCGTTTTATCTTACCCTCATGAGTCTGCAGTTTAAATTCATAGATGTAATTACAGCTGTTTAGTTGTTACATGTTAAGCAGGTATGTTACCTACTCAAAAGGCTGTCACTTATGTTTTAGTTAATAATTGTCACATAATACAATTAACAATTTAGCTGATTTTATTTATTTATTTATTTATTTATTTATTTATTGTTGTATGCAGCTATTAAAGTACATGCCTAAAGTGGCCAAATAAGATGGTATTGCTTTCCAGCAGTGCCATTTACTGCTTTCTTTTATTTACATTTATTTGCCTTAATCCAGCACACTTAATCCTTTTAACTTGTATGATTGTGTGATCTAATGACTGCAGTCAGCTGAAATAACTGCTGGGTGTAGTATTCTGATGCTGTCGCAATTGCGCAGCCCCATTTTGGTAGGCAGTATCAAGTTCATTCAGCAGTGCTGTGGCAATTTGTGATGAGAAGTCAAAGCCATAACTAAAGCAGCAAAGGCGAAAAACATGTTTATTTTTGAATATATTTTTTAAGTGTATTAACTGATATATTTGAGTGCCTTGATTTTTTTGCCTTATATTTGACTTGATTTTATTTGATTTGTTGCTGCAGCGATAACACATACCTGACAAAAAGCTGAAATCTAATCTGCTGCATTACCAGCGCCCCGTCCCAAACCATATACTACCACACTAAATCATTTGTAAAAATAATATGTACACCATAAGTGTACTCATTAGTGTAGTTGAAGTGTGTGGTTTGAGACGCAGCTTTCAATCAGCCAGTGAGACGAGTTCAGCAGCTGCTCTGCTGTGGATTGGACTTCAGCCTTCTGCAGGGTTGTGGCTGTAGTAACAGCAAGGAGACGAGCTCTATCAGGGCACAGTCAGAGTTAAAGCTTCCCTACTAATGTGGCAACGTGGTGGTCTTAATGACACAATCGAATACAATTAATTAGGTGTTTATGGAGTAATTGTGATAATCGCAATTGGAGTGCAACTATCTTTCTTTTTCTTTTTCTTTTTTTTTTTACTTTTTATTGACTTTTTTATATTTTATATTTGACTAATTGATTTTATATTTAACTTTAGTGATTGCACAAGTAATATATGTTTAATGTAAGTTTTTTTTTGTACTGTTACACCAAAAGACTTCACAGGTGTGTGCAACTGACTGAAATGGTCTGTTCTTTCTCATCAGTGATCGATGGACTTGACGTCCTGAAGAAAGAAAATCCTGGTGCAAGAGATGGCATCCGTTTCCTAGAGTCTGAGTTTCGGAAAGGAAACCGGTAGGAGTACCTCAGTGCTATGTGTTGTGGTATTTATTGATTGATTGATTGTGTGTTTTGGTTCTGCATTCAAGCATTTCTTTTTTTGATTATCAGTTCTGTTTGAATGTCTATGTGTAAGTTTTGCAGACATGAGGTTAAACCTAGTCCTGGACTACTTTTCCTTTCAGTGCAAATTCTCTGTTCAGAATGCTGTGTAGTCCAGGACTAGGCTGAATCCCTGAATTCCTGTCTGGGAAACAGACGCCACAAGACATACTTACATTTAATTAGGCTGACACAAGAACGCTAATGTGTAACTTTAAAAGGGAGCACATTCAAAAATGTTAGCAGGGAGTGAAAACCATTAAGAATTGGTTAATCCTATTGGTATGTGTACACTCTGTCTTTTTGCTGCCACGTAGTACTGCGCTGGATCACTGCTCACCACTGGTGGGCAACTCTGTGATGTTTTCTGTTATGGAAGTGAAAGACAGGAAAAGGAAATATTTAAGATATGTCTGGAAAGTAAATAAGTAAATAATGTGATGCACTTAACTGTTTGGTTTTTTTGTGTGTGTTACATCAAAGCTTGCAATGAGAATAAACTGTATTTTTATGATTTTTTCCTGTCCTATGCCGACTTTATAATGTGCATCGGTTGTCCATTTATGACCTACCAAGTTAGCTCATTTAAAAAAGACTCGAAAGCGAAATACCTTGGCAAATGATGGATATGATTTAAAAAAATTTTGAACCATATGAAAAGCTTAAACTTTATCCAGTTCTTCCAAATTGTCGCTTGATTTAATAGTTTTATCCAAACCCTCCAAATGGTCAATTCTCAGTTATGTAAAAAGAATTTGAATTCCTTAATGCCTTTTAAAGTTTTTATAAAACATTCAACGCTGGAGCACGACTGGCTAAATGTGGTGTCCGGACTCTTTTGCATGAAGAAGTCAACTAAACCAGTTTTCTGCCTGATGTGACTGATTTCGTGACTGGCTTCCACTTTTTTTTTTTTTTTTTTTTTTTTTAGCAACGCTGTCTGAATTTCATGAGGATTAAAGAACCTTCCCGTCCTGCATACCTGCTTGATAACAGCAGATATTGTTTTCACTGTGTTTTAAGCTGCCTTCATTCAGCTATCTGTTGTCCCCTTCCTTGATGTGTCTTCATTTCCTGTCTGTGCTACAGATATATCCGCTGCCAGAAAGAGTCAGGGAGGAGCTTTGAGAGGGACAAGCTGAAAAGACAGGACATTGAAGCCTGGTGAGCCTGAAACAAGTTTTAATGACCTGATTTTTGACTTTTCAAGTGCTGCAAGTGATGTGCCCAGTTTTTTCTGTAAAGTATGATTCAAAGGGAGCTTTGCAGTTTTCCATGAAATCCAACATGAGCTTTCGGATTAGGGTTGTTTTTATGTATTTATAAATGTTTTGTTTCAGGCACCTTTACAAGATGGTAGACAGCTGCCGTCAGCTGACAGGCACTCAGAACAGTGGAGATGAAGACACGGCTGGCATGGTGACCATTCTGACCGGACACACACTCACGGAACTGGCTGAGAGATCAGCCCCAATGAAGGTTTGTCGGTTTGTGGAAGGGACCAGCCCAGAGCAGTAGTGCTGCTAGTGCTGAAGCGTTTAGCTGTGGGATGCCAGCGCTGTGCGTGCTCTGCTTCATACATGCTAAATTGGGTGGCATGTGCAGCTGTCTAAAAGAAAAAAAGATCTCTGGATGTCTGTCTACCTGCCTATTTTTAGAGGCTCTAGAGGGTTGACACATAATTAGCGTTGTAGTCAAGACCCCGAAACTCAGGCCAGATCCAAATCCAATTTAAACTGTGGCCGGAGCTTAGATAACGCTATTGTAGTAACACTAATACAGTCCAGTTAGTGCTGATCAGTACTGCAGGATGGTCCAGCTGATATGACCGTCCCAGGAGTCTCTAAAGGATCTTCTACTGTGCAGGAAAGTGCAGAGGAACTAAAAGCTGGGCATTTCAATCAAATTCAATATTTAAATTTGTAAAATATTATTCTAAAAATATAAAAAATACAAATTTGACTTGGGTCTACAGTCAAAATCTAACAATTGGCAAGTAATTGATATGAAAATGAAAAATACTGATCAAAAACGTTTGTTCCTTTTGCTCTCCACTGGTCAACACAGACTCTTTCAAACAGGTTCGGTCAGTAGCAGATCAACACTGAAACTCGGAACATGCGTTCTTTATAGTCTTTAGCTTACGTGAGTTTTAGCAGTAACCGATTTAGTTCAGTGTAAAAGGCAATCGCATTATTAATTTGGACTTTATTATTTTTGGATAATTAAAAAAATCTATATTTTACATCTCCTTTTGAAAGTTGTGCTCTAAACGTGTGTGTGTGTGTGTGTGTGTGTGTGTGTGTGTGTGTGTGTGTGTGTTAGACCCTGCTGGGGTTTATGCTTGTTTTTCTCCAAATAAGTGACTTTCCTGCTAATAGCATCCTCTGCCTGAGAAATTGCAGAGGAAGCGCACCCATTCTGCTGCAGCTGTGATTTCTTATTCTGTTTTTAGTTTAATGATTTTTTTTTTTTTTTTTTAACATTTACTGTTCTAATGTTACTGCGAACATGTGCATTCATGAACTTCTTCTGGTGGAGATTAATGCCAGCTTATGGGCTAATAGCTCTTGCTGCTGGAGAAGGTGTGCTAGAATGAAGCTGCTGCACCATTTAGGGTTGACCAGAAATTTGAATAAGAAGCTTCAGGATAGTCAGAAAGTGCTAACAAACTTATAATAATAATAATAATAATAATAAGAAGAAGAAGTTACATTTATATAGCGCCTTTCACAAACCCAAGGTCACTTCACATAGCAATGCTATAAAGTACTATATATTTTCCTCGTGTTTTAGTGTTTTGGTATTAATGGCCCAAATTGAAGGCCTAGCTCTAGCCATGGTTCGTCACTGGATATCACATGATGTTAGGAACCACATTAGCAAGTCTATTTTAAACTACTTGGCTTAGCGCGGATTGTGGAAAATGTGTGATAATTTAGGCATGCAGTGCTAAATGCAGGGGCATTTGTTATTAGCTGTGTTAGCCTTGTAGCTGCAGTGTAAACTTTAGATGCCAAATATTTCTTTGCCTGAATATCTGAGGTAAAAGGAAAATTGTGCTTCCGTGTTGGTTTGTACTGAAGTTTGCCGTATGGTTTAACACGGCCCTCTTGTTTCTTCTTCACAGTCGGCCATCCAGGCAGTGGCAGCGGCAGGCATGGAGCTGAAGAACATTGTGGAGTTCTACCGGCAGTGGAAGGAAATGGGCTGAAAGAGGCAGAGGGACAGGGGACCAGCCCGGCGCTCAGCTGATCACACATTCACTCCCTCTCTCTTTCTCTCTCTCTCTCTCCCATTCTATTACTCTGTCTGTATCTGCGTCTCCAGGATTATTACAAAAAAAAAAAATCTAACTACTTGAGGATGGAGAGATGGAAAGATTGAGGGTACATACGGAGAAAGGGATGGTCAGAGGCATAGGGGCTTAAACATGAAAGCAGTGGCTCCTCGACCCCAACATAGTAGGAAGAAAACTCCTGAAGGGTTGGAGGAAGGTAGGGAGATGCGACACTGGTTTAAGTGTGCCTGGTTTTACTATAGCCAGGTGTATACTGATGAAGTGAGTATATACGTGTGGCGAGAGAAATACGCAACACATGCATACACACACACACACACACACAACAAACCGATAAGTATAAATATATAGAGCAAGGTTTCCACTTTAATTTCCTCCTTTTCCTGTGTTCTTGTTGAGAGGGAGTTGTGTTTAACTGGTAGGATGGCAGCAAGGACAGGGTAACCACAGAGCAAGAGCACTCATCCCTGACCGGAAGAGCAAGGCCATTGAATATTAGGTCTTTTGCTAAATTCACAGGGACTCTTGGCTCCTGAGTTCACAAAGGATTCAGATCATTGGATGTACATTTTTTTTTTTTTTGGATGGTTTTTCTTTCCTACGTGGCTGCTTTTTTCTTTTGTTTTTTGCTGTGTTTTTTTTGTGACTAATGTATTGTGTTCATCTGTATATGAAAAGGATGGATTATGTAAGGCAGATGGCTGGTTTTATTTGATTTTATTTTTGTATGTTGTATTGTATTATTGCTTTTGTATGCTGTGCTGAAGTCACGGGAACGACCGCGGCCTCGTAGAAGCCCAAAAGAAGTTCCGATCATCCTCCATCTCATACTTTCATTAGCTGTTAAAGGTGGGGTGTAGCGAGAGTCATCTGGCCCCGATCATGACTCCAGCCTTTATTGCTAACATACGTGAAGGTAGTTTTGTTCAACTCTAAACATGAACTTCTCGCCCGTTTACCATCACTATCCATAGTAGTTGTTCCGTACTGCACAGTGCTAAGGAAATCAGTGTATGTGTGAGGCCATGCATTAAACAATAAAAGATGAAAGAAATCTCATGGAACAAGTTGTGGAATACCCTCCTTTTTGCCAGTGTTGTGGTACTGCTTGTGTTTTGGTGTTGCTAAGCAGCAGATACACCACGAGTGGATGGAGCAGAAGCATTTTTTGAGAAATTTTCTCCACCAACCAACAGAAAGTGGATGAATATGATGTTATCTTGATAAAACATTGACAAATCTAATGCTCCCCTGTTTAAAACACAACCTCAGTCCCATGGGACTGGGGTAGCTATCACTAACACTAATAGCATACAAAAAGCCTCCCTTTTCTCAAGCCGACCAATCTCGCATTGTCCAGTTAGCTTAACTAGGTCCCTGTGTCCCCATCCCCTCAACACTATTCTAGTCTCGTGCCCTCAACTGTTCTGGGCCCTCTGCCCGGATCTCATCATGGCTCTGGCTCCTATGTCACCCAGTCAAAAGATGGTCAGGCTTTGCCCTACTTTTGGGGGCAAATTACTCTCATCGTTGTCCCCATGCCCAGATGAACCCAGCAGCTTCAGAGGAATGGACAAAGGAGGATTTAAAAAAAAAAAAAGTTTCACCAGAAAATGTACCCTGACCAATTACCTGTTTGTGTTATCACAAGCATGCATAATAGGAGATATTTAACAAAGTCAGATATAATTACAAAACATTTAAAATCAAACTACGATTGTCTTTACCGTTACAAATAAACCTGGGACTTTCTCAGTAATTACCTTCATTACCAATGAATATATTGACTCTTTTATGCATATTGAGTTGCAGGTATCGTGACGTTTGACAGTGCTGTTTTTACTCACCTGAAAATTTGCTCCAGGCCTTAACAGGCTGAACTGAAGAGGCCCCAGGATTGGGTCCTGAGGCACACCAAGTTTTTGTCCTATAGCTTCCGACACCCGTCCGTTTCCTCATACACATGTTTCGAAGTTTTTGAGATACAGTAATATTTACTTGTTCTGCATGAACAACTGAAACTTCATGGTTTATCAGTAAGAATGTTATAGCCAGCTTTTATAGCCTGACCATGCTAACGCTCCTCTCCCATTTTCAGAGAAAAAGCCCTTGGCAGTCTCAGAAGAATGCTTTCTGAAGAGCAGACTACATAGCATGTAGAGGAAGATGTAGGAAGAGTGTTTCTTGACCCTGCTCTTCTGCTGTCTTGGACGCAGCAAGGAGAGCGTTATGAATGGACCTGTAATTACTGTAATTAAAACCTACCTAATTTAAACCTTAGTATTATTATAGCAGGCTGGAAATACTCCTTCCTTAATTTACCTATTAATAACATAATTATAGGGGCAATAAATAGTGCCAGCAATTCCATAAACAACCTCAACGTTTTCTGAATTATAAATTTAGTCATAATGTGTCCAAGCCATACATATTTTTTAGTTGATGTATTTTTCGGACTACTTCTAATGTGTACTCTAATGCATATTCAAGTCGTTTAAGTTAACATGCAGCTCCTTTGAGCACCTTCTGGTGAAGCTACAGGCGTCTACAGTGTTGATCAGTACAGTTACGCAGGCCTCTGTTGTTCACAGGTCATAGAGTAGAACGATTTTTTAAAATTAGTTTCTCATTGAATAGAATAGCTCAAACAGCTTTATAATGAAATGATTACAGTTACAACAAAAACAATTACGTTTTTATACGCTTTCCAATTTGATAATTGATTTGACCCCTCAAGCATGCTCATTAATGACCTTTGAAAGTGCTTGTGTGGTCAAGACCAAATACTCAGTGACTTGATTCATTCCGTTTTCAAGAATGATACCTGTAATAAACAGGTTATAAAGTGCAGAGCAAAGCGTTTACGTCACTTCATTTTCACTGGGCGAACAAATGACCATTATAACGTCTTAATGACCTCGTCAGCCTGTTGGTGGCACTGAAATGATCAGTTCTCCACAAAACTTCACTGCAAGGACAGAGTGACACGTTTCTATAGCAGTTACTGCTCTAAGTTATAACAGTTTCAGCCTCTATAACATCTCCCTAAGTTGACGTAGGGATTCATATATTGTGGCCAAAAATGACACTGTTTTGGTCACAAAACGAGGTCACGCGTTACTATATCGAGGCCATGAATGGAGGACATAAATTACACTGCTCAAAAAAATAAAGGGAACACTCAAATAACATCCTAGATCTGAATGAATGAAATTCTCATTGAATACTTTGTTCTGTACAAAGTTGAATGGGCTGACAACAAAATCACACAAAAATCATCAATCGAAGTCAAATTTATTAACCAATGGAGGCCTGGATTTGAAGTCACACACAAAATTAAAGTGGAAAAACACACGACAGGCTGATCCAACTTTGATGTAATGTCCTTAAAACAAGTCAAAATGAGGCTCAGTACTGTGTGTGGCCTCCACGTGCCTGTATGACCTCCCTACAATGCCTGGGCATGCTCCTGATGAGGTGGCGGATGGTCTCCTGAGGGATCTCCTCCCAGACCTGGACAGTCTGTGGTGCAACGTGGCGTTGGTGGATGGAGCGAGACATGATGTCCCAGATGTGCTCAATCGTATTCAGGTCTGGGGAACGGGCGGGCCGGTCCATAGCTTCAATGCCTTCATCTTGTAGGAACTGCTGACACACTCCAGCCACATGAGGTCTAGCATTGTCCTGCATTAGGAGGAACCCAGGGCCAACTGCACCAGCATATGGTCTCACAAGGGGTCTGAGGATCTCATCTCGGTACCTAATGGCAGTCAGGCTCCCTCTGGCGAGCACATGGAGGGCCCTCCAAAGAAACGCCACCCCACACCATTACTGACCCACTGCCAAACCGGTCATGCTGAAGGATGTTGCAGGCAGCAGATCGCTCTCCACGGCGTCTCCAGTCACATCTGTCACATGTGCTCAGTGTGAACCTGCTTTCATCTGTGAAGATCACAGGGCGCCAGTGGCGAATTTGTCCATCCTGGTGTTCTCTGGCAAATGCCAAGCGTCCTGCACAGTGTTGGGCTGTGAGCACAACCCCCATCTGTGGACGTCGGGCGCTCATACCATCCTCATGGAGTCGGTTTCTAACCGTTTGTGGAGACACATGCACATTTGTGGCCTGCTGGAGGTCATTTTGCAGGGCTCCTCCTGTTCCTCCTTGCACAAAGGCGGAGGTAGCGGTCCTGCTGCTGGGTTGTTGCCCTCCTACGGCCTCCTCCACGTCTCCTGGTGTACTGGCCTGTCTCCTGATAGTGCCTCCAGCCTCTGGACACTACGCTGACAGACACAGCAAACCTTCTTGCCACATCTCGCATTGATGTGCCATCCTGGATGAGCTGCACTACCTGAGCCACGTGTGTCCGTCTCCTGCTACCACGAGTGTGAAAGCAGCACCAACATTCAAAAGTGACCAAAACATCAGCCAGAAAGCAGAAAGGTACTGAGAAGTGGTCTGTGGTCCCACCTGCAGAACCACTCCTTTATTGAGTGTGTCTTGCTAATTGCCAGTGATTTCCACCTGTTGTCTGTTCCATTTGCACAACAGCTGTGAAACTGATTGTCAGTGTTGCTTCCTAAGTGGACAGTTTGATTTCACAGAAGTTTGATTTACTTGGAGTCATATTGTTGATTAAGTGTTCCCTTTATTTTTTTGAGCAGTGTATTATATCAAGTCCACAGATGAATATTTCGAGGCCACGCCTTATTAAAATATAATAACCATGTCGCCTTCAGGGGCTCCGTATGTTAGTACTGCGTTATAGTAGCTCCTGTAGTAAACCTTTAAGGTTCTAACAGGAGTCCTGTAGAACCTCGAACCGGGGTTCCAAAGCGGGCTGAAAGCAGAGGTTTCTCCGCAGCTTTGTGCTCGTCCCGTCTCCTGACTGAGAACAACAAAGCTCCTTTCTTGCGCCTGTCCAATGGGGACAGTGCGAGGCAGTGAGAGGCAGCCCGAGGGAGGGCAGCCCGTGGGAGGGCCGGAGCCGCTGTTTTCATTCCTCTCCGCTGGAATGCCAGCAAACGGGCTGCTGCTGGAGTTTAGCTTAGCCATGGAGCTTTAGCCAGAGCCGCACATTCACCCCAAACTCAGAAAAGAGCCGGATTTCAAACTGGAGACGCCACCACCCCGACTGAGAGGCACAAATGATCTCATAGACAATATCAGATCAAGAGGTTTGGGCTTTTCCTCCATTCTGGCTGTTGAGGTTTTTTGTTATGGCTTAACTGAACTTGAAGTGCAGCTGTTGTACAGCAGCGCTGCTCTGAGACAGTGGACAGTGCATCTGCAGTGGACTGAGACTGTCCTCGGCCTGCGGGTGAGCTTTCAGCTTGTCTTTGCTGTCGAAAGACTTGAGGAGCCTGAACGATTTAACGTACACTTCCAAATCCCCGAGATCCCCAAGTGCTGAAGTAACACCTAGTGTTGTTCAGTTAAAGGGCAACCCCGGCGATTTTTCCAAATTTCTGCATAATTAAAGAGTTGAGATGTAAGCAAAGTCATTCCGAGCGGTTTGGTGTGGAGTGCTTCATTCTAGAGAAACGTACAGAGTCAGAGCTGTTCACAGTTGTGGTGAATGGAACCAGGCGTCCACCTCTAAAAGCTCCCTCACAGAAAGTCGTTACATGAGATGGTTATGAATGGCCTGATGTCTGAGACGCTGTTTTATGATACAGTTTTTAGTATAAAACATATTTTAATCAGAAGGAAGGGTACAAGAAGGGTCTTGTCTTGAGAGGTAGAATGACTGAAGACATAGTACCAGGTAAAGAGCCGAGTAACTTATAGAACCGCAGTGGAACGTCTTAGTACATCCAGCGTGTATCAGCATTAGGAGCTGAAGTCTTTCAGGCCCTGTTCTTCTCTAATGGGTCATTTTGGTCTAAAATGCAGGTGCTGAAGCTCCAGCATACAACGTGTGCCAAACTGCAAAGCAGTGCAGATGAAGTCACCAACACAACTTAATAAAGTTAACCACAAAAATGAAATTAGTACATAAATGTTAGCGACTAAAACAGAACTGAAAAAACAAGATTGATTATAAATACAGCTGAGCTGAAGCAGAAGAAGATACTCAACAGTTTATTTATGCTCAAGCTCAACCTGAACACCGTATAAGTGTTAGAGGGGAACTCCACCTATTTTCCTGTTTCTGCGCAATTAAACAGTTATAATGTAAACTAAGCGCTCTGTTTGATAGAAACGTACCCAGTCTGAAGTATTCACAGTGGTGGTGATAGGAACCGGACGTCTGAAGACTAAAATCTGTGCTGCCTGAAACATTGTTCTATGACAGTTTTGAGATGATGTTTTGGTTTAAAATGTACTTTATGTTGCCAAAAGTCTTCACTCATCCATCCAAATCATTGAATTCAGGTGTTCCAATCACTTCCATGGCCACAGGTGTATAAACTAGGCCTGCAGACTGCTTCTACAGACATTAGTGAAAGAATGGGTCGCTCTCAGGAGCTCAGTGAATTCCAGCGTGGTACCGTGATCGGACACCACCTGTGCAGTCGTGAAATTTCCTCACTACTAAATATTCCACAGTCAACTGTCAGTGGGCTTATAAAGTGGAAGCGATTGGGAACGACAGCAACTCAGCCACAAAGTGGTCGGCTACGTAAAATGACAGAGCGGTCAGCGGATGCTGAGGGTCATATTGTGCAGAGGTCACCGACTTTTTGCAGAGTCGATCACTACAGACCTCCAAACTTCATGTAGCCTTCAGATCAGCTCAAGAACAGCGTAGAGAGCTTCATGGAATGGGTTTCCATGGCCGAGCAGCTGCATCCAAGCCTTACATCACCAAGCGCAATGCAAAGCGTGGAATGCAGTGGTGTAAAGCGCCGCCACTGGACTCTAGAGTGTTTTCTAGAGTGACGAATAAGGCTTCTCCGTCTGGGAATCCGATGGATGAGTCTGGGTTTGGCGGTTTCCAGGAGACGGTACTTGTCTGACTGCATTGTGCCGAGTGTAAAGTTTGGTGGAGGGGGGATCATGGTGTGGGGTTGTTTTTCAGGAGTTGGGCTCGGCCCCTTAGTTCCAGTGAAATTAACTCTTAAAGCTTCAGCACCAAGAGATTTTGGACAATTTCGTGCTCCCAACTTTGTGGGAGCAGTTTGGGGACGGCCCCTTCCTGTTCCACCATGACTGCGCACCAGTGCACAAAGCAGGTCCATAAAGACACGGATGAGCCAGTTTGGTGTGGAAGAACTTGACTGGCCTGCACAGAGTCCTGACCTCAACCCAACAGAACACCTTAGAGTGGAGACTGCGAGCCAGGTCTTCTCGTCCAACATCAGTGTCTGACCTCACAAATACGCTTCTGGAAGAACGGTCAAAAATTCCCATAAACACACTCCTAAACGTACTTACAGGGTGTTGTAAAGCAAGTTTTTAAAATGTATTATTTTTGCAACCTCTGGTTCCTGTCACCACCACTGTAAAAAATCTGAGTTGGTAAGATTCTCAACAATGAACATTAATGATCCACACTGAACCATAAATGACTCTGTTTAGATCTCACCGACTGAATTGGGCAGACAGACTGAAAATCAGACTCCTCTGTAATTCCCCTTTGCCGGTTTGAATTCAGTGCTGCATGTTTGAACTGAATACTCTAAAAGTGAACTATAGCACTGGACCTTTCCTCAGTGAATCTTCTGATACTATTGTTTTTCTATTTTTTCTCTGTTCTTTTTTAATAATAAATCAAGTTTCGGACCCACTCGGTCCGTGTGCCACTACTGTAAGCAAAGCTGTTAGCAGCTGGCAGCTCATTAGCAGCCATTAGTGACAGAAATAACTGCACAGGTTTGGGCCATTTAGTCCAGCTTCAGCCTGGAGAGGAAGAACGACCATAATGGAGCCTCCTCTCCCCTCCCCTTTTCTTTACGGAGTAAACATAGGCCTACGCTGGGTAGATCATCTCTGCCTTCGTAGGATCTGCTCTAGTCTAGTCTTGTGTTACTGCTGCTGCTCCACTGAACAAGTTGTGGATGGAGTTAGCAGAAGCTACTGGCCCTTCCTCCAGCGCATGCTGTAACCCAGGGGCGGGCTGAGGGAGGGAGGGGGACTTTCTGGCGCAGATATACAGCCGTAGGGCTTTTTGGCACGAATATATGGCCATAGGGCTGCTACCCCTAAGCCTCGCTCAGCCGTTCAGCAGAAAAGCCCCTCACTCCTCCCCCCCAGCCAAACTTTTTTATCCCGCCTACTGTAACTGCTTTTTCAACAGAAGACATGAAGAAAAGCCCGCAGCACTGTACGTATAGAGGGTTTCGGAGGGGTATTGTGTGGAATGTTTGTTGTATGTCAGTGAATTTGACCTCTGAGGGAACTTTATTGTTATGTATCTTCTAAGCCTGAAGAGGTCATTGGCTCACTGGCTGTTTCTTTGGAATGTGATAGAACATTTAGCCCAAAATGTTTGCGCTGATGTACAGAGAGGTGCTGAAAGCCCTCTGGACCAAGTGAGAGTATTAATGATACTGTTGTTCATGATGGCCTCTCTCTGTACTTACACTGGAGGCTCTTTGCTGTAGCGAAGCCTGCACTGTGCATGTTTTACAGTACAGTGGGAAAAGTAGAGTTGGCATGTGTGCAGTTGCTTATTGCTGCAAATATTTTGGCTTTGAGCAGCAGCACATGAACAGTTTCCACATGTTGACGAGGAAAAAAGGGTTGCGTTTGGCAAAAAGTGAAACTGTTCAGTTACATTTGTTAAGGCATGCGTGAGACAACAACAAGAAGCACGGCGTGTTTACCTGCTAGTTTTCTGTTTAGGGGCTTATAACAGTGACACGGTGCTTTCAGACGAGTGCTCAAGTTTGTTTTTGCTGCACACAGGCCTGTGCAAAATCTTTGTTTCCCTGGGTTGAAAGGCATGCTTTGCTCTGCTTTGTTTTCCGGGGTGTAACAATTCACGAATTAATGATTTGACTTGACACAGTCGATCATTTTTCGATGCAGCAAAATATAAACAGTGGCTGAAAACAAGCTTTACGTTATTGTGTCTTCAGTTCGAGTTTGAAGCAGCCAGTGTTTGTAAAAGTACAGCATTTTAAACAACACTGCGCTCTGGCCTCAAGATAATGTTAGCACTGCTAGACTCAATGCAACAGTACAATATGATACAATACAGTAACTTATTTTCTAAATTTAATAAAAAAACTAAATTTGCTAAAGTTTTTCAGTATGTTAAACCCAACAAATAAGTAGACATTATGTACTAAATGCGCATGTTTGAGTGTGTTGAGGATGTATGCAATTAGAAAATCAACAAAAAATGCACTTGGACAGAAGTCTGTGCATTACGCATTACATGTAAACACACATTAAATACGTGTGGAATGTGTTTAGTGCTTTCTTTAATTGACATGACACTTGTAGGAACGATAAGGTCACTTTTACCCGATTAAAGTCGATTCTCAATTTAAAAAAATCTTCAGTCATAATTTCCCTTCAGCTTAATCATTTAAAACCAGATTACTCAGCTGATCATTGAAACATTTGGTACTTACTCACTAATTCAGCTGATAGCAGCGGGCCTAGATATCGGGGAATGAGTTTGTGTTAACCCGGGAGAGATGATGCATGATAACAGCCTCTTTCAACCCGGTGAGTTTTTGTTTCAGCTTCAGGGGCAACATGTTTGAGGAACAATGGAGACATTCTGTTTGCTTTTCTCAGAAATCATTTGATCATTTGCATCCACACTTTGCACCACATGCTCCGTTGCACTTCTCCAGTTGGCTCAGTGTGAGGGATCTTCACAGGAGCACAACTTCTGAACTTTGTCATTTTGGTTTCTTTCGTTTTCGTGTAACTTCCCAAACTGATACTTGCGTAAGCCACGTTCAGCTCTCTGAAAGCAGGCAGTCTGGATTTGTCCTTCTCTGTAGATTTGGGAGGTTGTCTGATTCATTATTAAAGCAGCAGTTTCATTGTAGCTTGATTGTGACTTTTATTTTTTTTAGTTCTGGCCTTATTGTGTTGATCATGCTCAATATTTATGATGTTGTTTGTACAGTGATTGAAGCTATGAGGAAATATGCTCATTTTACTCTGGAGAAATGCAGGTCTGTTGCTAAAATTCTGGTTTTCCCCTGATAGTAATGATTAGATATGGCACTGATACCAGGTACCGATACTGGGCTGATATCAACAGAAAATGCTGGATGGGATAATGAATACCCCATCTCCTATCCTGTAACAAATCTAGCTAGAAATAGCTAAATTAGTAGTAGTTTACATAATTTGAACGTGACTGAGATGTACAGTGATGTACATTAATGTGAGATGTACATTATAAGGAAATTCTACCAAAAGTTCTGCATAATTGAAGTTATTTAGAGTGGGTTTAATTCAGTTCTAAAGAAACTTAAGATGCTACTGTTGCTACTATTATAAAGAACGTAGTTGGTAGTTTTCTCTACAATGTAGAATTCACATCAAACCACTCTAAAGTACTTTCTTTACATTATCAGTGGTTGAATTAAGCAGTTTTGAGAAATCTGTGTAATTGAAGTGCTTCAATTATGAATGCCTCCTTTTAAAGGTTAGTAGTTTTTAAAGATAAACGTATCATATTAATATTAGTATCAGCCAATAATTAAGATTTCAGTATCAGTATTGGAAAAGAAAAAGTGCATAATGAGGTGTGAGGTGTTCTGACTCTATTAGACATTATTATTAGGCTATTTAGACGTTAATGGCTGTGTGTTGAGTTCTTTTCAGAGGACAGTAAATCTGAACTGCTATACAAGCTGCACACTGACTACTTTATATCCAGGTCTCATTTCTATGATGTCCCATGTAAAGATATAATAAAATATTTGCAGAAATGTGAGGGTTGTAATCACTTTTGTGAAATACTGTATATATGTACACCTGTGGCAGCCTCACAACAACTTATATGTATATGTATTAATGCGCCAGTTCATTAAAGAACATTGTGCTGTGAGTGGACTGCTGTGCTGCCCACAGGGACCACCTAGTATTTCAGCTCTTTTCCGCTGATGTTAACAGAAGTGAGAGAGTTCTGATATCTGGCAGTATCTGCGCTGTTTTCTAACGGCTTTCTGCCGCGCTAAGAGACGGAGAGGCTGTGAGGATGTCTAAAAAAGCTAAAAATGGAGTGATATGCACACAAAGTTCATCTCCTGCTCAACCGTTAGTTATTCACACTCACACATTTAACCTGACATCTTTTTTCTTAAGTCTTTACATTATTTTGGCTGTGAAAGTGTTAAAAACGCGAACAAGGCTAACCTGCTAATCGGCGTTTTGCCTCATCTTTGCCTAAAATACACATTAAAATGTGTTAAAAAGTGTTTCAGAAACTACAGAAAATACACACAAAAATAGTTTTAGCACTTCATTTTTTTCCCTTTCTGTGTTTTTGGCTTTTCTGTGTAACTGACTGTCAGCAGCTATTTCTGTTATGTGGGTTTGTTTAAACTGAGGTGCTAACAACTTATTTCTTATGTGTTAGGCTAAAAGACAGCTAACAGGCTAAAGCCCTACTCCATTAATGTGCAGTGTTAGGCTGTGAACTGAAATGACTGGAACACACAACTGCCTTTCTTGGTGAAAGAATTATCACAATTATTCTTTCGCTGGTTATTACATTTACGGCATTTGGCTGACGCTCTTATCCAGAGCGACTTACAATTTGATCATTTTACACAGGCAGGCCAAGGCGGTGTTAGGAGTCTTGCCCAAGGACTCTTATTGGTATAGTGTAGGGTGCTTTGCCCAGGTGGGGATTGAACCCCATTCTACAGCGTAGAAGGCAGAGGTGTTATCCACTACACTACTACACTATCCCAACCAGTTACTTTAATAATCTCTCTCTCTCACACACACACGCACACACACACACATTTTCCAAGCCGCTTCTCCCTCAGGGTCGCGGGGGGGGTGCTGGAGCCTATCCCAGTGGTCATCGGGCGGAAGGCAGGATTACTTTAATAATCGATTATTATAATGAATACAGTATGCACTCATTTTTGTTTTTCGTTTTTTACAACTTAAAGATCTAAAGAAATCATCTGCTTCCCACGGTGTGTCAATATCTGTTCCAGTCTTGTGAATTTTTCAAAATAATTCCAAATTGTGCCAATATATTCAAATCAAAGTGAGGTAGAGATTTGAGATTTCACGATGCTAGATTGTTTACTAAAGAATCATAAGACATTTACCCCCTTGCTATGTCGGCATCTTTCCCTGTAAAAGTTTAATAGAGTAAATGTGCTTTTTAATGCCTTTCGCAGGAATTACTCTATATAGAATCATGTCTGTTCATGAGTATGGAATGCCCAGTGTCTGCATTTGGCCTGCATTGCTGCCACTACATACAAACATAGGCTTGTTATTGTCAAGGGCAAGTGATAATAAAGACGCCTATTGAGGATGATCATGTGATGAGGTCACGAGCCAGGGAAAGAATGTCAGAATGGAGAAGGAGGTAGATGAGTTTAGGATTCGCTCAGCATGGCCTACAGAGAGAGGCTGGTGTTCAGGGAACTGTGCAAAGGCACGAAAGAAATGAATTGTGAATTTTGGGTGGAAAAGCCACTGTACATGCGCTTATATGTATAATAGGGCTGCACACATTGATGACAGCGATGGTTCGGCCTTGTAGTCCAGAAGTCAAACAGCACAGGCATGTTTTGCAGCCCAGAAGGTGTTTGTCAAGTTTAGCACTGGAGCTGCAAGGCTAATGTACACATGTGATTATAGCTGCACCGTGTGGACCTGTCATACCACGTCTGAACTTGCTGCCCTCTGATGGATAAACATCATGAGGTTCAGCCGGTCAGTGAGGCCGCCAGCCATCCAAACCAAACCGCTGTTCACTTCTTCCTATGAGAACACAGAGGAATGAGGGAAGCTAACTGCTAATGAGTTGTTTATAATCCACTGTGTTTACCAGCAGGCCAAGTCGGGGGAGTCTCCCGCTCATCATCAGCTGAAGCATGCTTAAATATTTGATCTCCATGGTTATTGCAAAGGGAATGGATGTTCCAGCAGCCATTAGCCTGCGCTGCGGGACAAACTTGGAGCTAGTATCGGGGCATTTGCTGACTGGAAGGACTCGCATGGTTGGATTATGGTACCTAGTTTAGAAACACTTACTCATAGAAGGTTTTCCCCTATTTATACTGGTCTCCACTCATCTTACAATAAGAGTATGGCTGAACAAATTGGAGAAAAAATATCTAATTGCAGCTTTTCTGACCAATATGGTGACAAAACTGCAACTATTTTCTACAAATTAGGGTTCAGGCTTGTTGTTTTGGCCAAGAACTCCTGCACTTTTTTGGCCTTTGGCTTGAATTAAATGCCGTGTGCCAGACTGCTAGTTAATTGTGGTTGTGATATCACAGCACATGGATGTTTGGTTGCTTACAGTTGGTCTAAACTACAGGGGTTGAGTAGCTCCAAGTAATTAGGTTCCACTTAAGACAACGTTCTTGATAATGTAGGCTGTAATTAAAATTGTGATTTTGATGTAAAGATAATTCATCTTGCAACCACACTATTGTGTAGTAGCTGCCAGGGAAATGTGTAAAAGCCTGTATGTTAGAACCGTTCAACTGACCAGACTGACCAGACCACTGGACTGGTTGGATGCGTATCTACACACAAAATGGGTCCCCACCAATATTTGAGCGAACTGGTTGGTATTGTCTTTGGTGTGAAGCATTATTGGGTAATTCTGATGTGCCTCCCAGAGGCTACATTACCAATATGACCAAATTAGACATGCTAGCATTTGATTGTCTGAAGGGTTATATCTGAAGGCTCACGTCACGACTTGCAAATATCAGTCTTGCTGCCAGACAGAGAGGAGGTGAGAGCTGATCAGTGTGCTGACAACAGTAAGTCGTCAGTCCGTACCAAAAAGCTTGGGTGAAAACTGAGTCTTTCACACGACACCCTTCCTTTTCTTCTGGTGCCTGAACTGCACAGGACACATAATGTCAACAAGTCTCGTATACTTTGTAGATACCAAGCCACCACAAAAGAGTTAGACATGTTAGTTAACCATGTTAGCTAGCATTAACCTTGGCTTCTGTCATCCGTGGGCTAGCTGTCAGGTTGGTAACAGGTGTAAACATAAAGTGTTGAATTTCAGTCTGAAGATCCCATGAAAACGTCATCATTAATGTATTAGTTTCTGTGCATTGCAGGGAAAACAGCAGCAGGCTAGAGAAGTAGAGCAGGTTAATGAGGAAACAGGTGCGTCAGTAGGGTTTCAGGTGAGGTCAAAGTTATGAATTATAGTTTGGACTTATAGGGAGGCATCTACGTTACAGTGAGTCTTAGGATGTTCAGCAAATATAACCTTAGAAAGTCAACATATTTGGTCAGGAGTTTATTTTGGAAGATCCTATTCACTCAAAATTTAAAACTGCCCTCAAAAATCAATGGGACCTCAGGTTGATCATGTGTTTGTATCTTATTCATCAGTGCATCATTTTATTGCACATAGGAAACCCAGAAATCAAGTAAAGATGTCGTAGGGCAGGTTGAGGCGGAAGCAGGTGGACCTTCAGGGCTTCAGGTGAGGTGATAAAATGATCCTGGACATTAAACATGTGCTATTATTATTATTATTATTATTGTTTTTGCATTACATGTTGTGCAGTGTATACAGCCCTGGGGGGGAGTGCAGAAGGTTGGTTGTTGCGTCCCTACCAATGTTGAGGCCAAGCCTATGACCTTGGCACACAGTAAAGAACATCGTTTTTCATCTCGGCCTCCTGGCTCTCTCCTTGACCAAAAAGAGGCTTCATATTTCTCCATCATGCTCCTCATTCACTACAACGAATGTCACATTGACCCATCCAGCCAAACAAAAGCTGATCCTCTCATGTTTCTGTGAACAAAGATTAAAGAACATTTCCATCTGCTTTGTTTGTGAATGTTCACCTCTGCCACAGTCGCCGTCCTCATTTTCATATTACTTCATTTGTAACTGTCCTCACTCTGACCTGCTGAGAATATGCTGCACATTGACTGCAAGCTGTGTCGTGTTAGCTCTTTGTGTATGTACAGTACTGCACAAAAGTCAGAGACCACCAGCCCGTCTGTGAAAAGTTATTCCTTCATTCTTGATGATTTCAGTGTTTAAAGTGTCCACCTTTTGCATTTATTACAGCTTCTGTTCTTTTTAAGAGACTCGCTTTCAGTTTTCCAGAGAAATCTGCAGGGACATTTTTCCACACCTCCCAAACACCCAAACACATTCAGTGATGTTGAGGTCTGGGGTGGTCAGTCCATTGTTCTGAGAACACCAGCAGCTTCTTTGATTGATTTGTGAATGCCCCGCAACCCCTCAACCCCCCCACCCCCCTTCTGAGTAAAGGCTTCTTGACAGCCACACATCATAACATTGCCTCCTCACAGTGGAAGGATGGACAGAAACACCTGTGGTTCAGATCTGAAGCTGCTTGATTTTCTCCTCTCTCAGAGATGAAAGCGTTAAGGACAGTTCTGGTCTACCAGGTCTTCCAGGTGGTTGTTAGCAATCCCATTTCTCTGTATCTTTTAATCATTTTTGAACCTCGGTTTTTGGAAACGCCTGTTTCTTGCTTATTTTCTTCTTTCTTCTGCAAGTGGATTATATTATATCTAATCTCCTCAGAAAAATCTCCTGAAAAAAGGAATAACTTTTGTGGCTGTTTTCACTGCCAGCTTAGGCCTTGCTTGTAGATTTAAAGATATGGTGTGAAGACTTGTTATGGGATGCATTCCATGCCTTTTTTAACCTGTGTAAGAATGTAAATTGTGGTTAGGCCAGATTCCTATGGAGGCCTCATTGTTGTCTCTTTGTCTGCTGCAATGCATTTTCATTGTTTATTATAAAAAATTATACATTTTAGGAGCACAGTGGATTGATAGTGATTGCGAAAAAACTTTGGTAATTAATGATTCTAACCTTCCATTGAAAGTTAGCTGCATTAGCTGTGTAGCTCCACACAGCTAATGCAGGCACGCCCCTCCTGGAACTGTTGGATGAGGGAACTGAAGGTTTGGTCTGACCTGTTTTTCGTCCTGCATGTCTTCACGTGTCTGATGGGTTCTGGGTTGCAAATATTACCTCAGTGCCTCACCCTATAGAGGTCACTGGGTGTATAGATCTGCTGTCCCTACATGATAACTGAACTGAATATTTAACACGTGTTGGTCACTGAGGGTAAACTTGCATAAGGTGTATGGCAGCAGCCGTTTTTCATTTCCCTTATTTTTACTGTTTTTAACACCTTGTTAAATGTGAAGTGAAATGCTCTGTTCTAGAGAAACGTACAAAGTCAGAAGAGGTCACAGTGGTTCTGATAGGAACCAGACGTCTGAAGCGTTTAATGCCTCTATTGTATGAAATGTTTATGAACATGCTGCCATTGTTTTACAGTAGTTTTAAGAGAAGTTTTTTGGTCTAAAACATATTTTTGAAAAATCTATTAATGATGGAGAGGTACATGCAGGATGTTGTAAGACAAAATAGTTCCCAATAAAACATATTTTTTCAGATGAAACCTTATTTTGCCCTCATCAACACTGCATATGAAAACTCAGAAGACTGTAGATTCACTATATGTTTATTGATTGTAAATAAAACGACTAAGCTGTGGTGCAGACATGGCAACCCCGGTTCCTATCACCACCACTGTAAAGAAGGCTGGCCACCTTCTCTAGAATGGCACATTTCACATCAAACCACCCTGAATGACTTTGTTTACATCTCAGCTACTGAATTATGCAGAAATTGTGGACAATCAGTGGCATTCGCCTTTAAACAAATGAGAAATATCATCTAATAAAAAAAAAACCAACTTTTCTTCTGGGTGTTTATGTAGTGTTGATGATAATAAAATAGTTGTAGAAAAGTTTAGGGACTATTTCGTCTAATAGGGACTAATAGGGACAATTACGCCCTGCATGTACCCTCACATTCTTACATTAATACTATATATTAAAATAGATCATTTCTCTGATGTAGCTTTTAGAGGCATTGAGCTCTTCAGACGTCTGGTTCCCATCACCACCACTGTAAACAATGCTGCGTTTATGTTCACGTCCTCTACGTAGAACACACTTCTGCACATTTCGATGCACAATTACTGTTTCTTGGCTAGACTGAAGAAAAGGCTGTGAGGGATGAGGTGACAAACTTTGGCAAAACATTGTACTTTGTACAAAAGTATTGGCACATTTCAAGTTGAACGTTTCTAATATTTTAAATTGAGCGAATAAATAGAAACTGTGCGCTAACATATGCAGAAAAATTGGGTTCTCTATAGAGGATGTGTTCACTTAATTTCTCTTAACACATAAGTTATTTGACCAGGGGGTTTCAAGCTTTTGCATTCAGTGTATGCCAATGTGTGTCCAAACTTTTGACTGCTGGCGTATGATCCAGGCTCTGGAACATGTATGAGGACGGTTTGGGTATAAATATGGACGGCCTAAAATAGACGATAACAGGAAAGAGAATACAATAGTTAAACAGTCCTCAGCCCGAAGCGTTAACATCGGTCATGGACTGCTGCTCATTGAACAGCTCCATGAAGTGGTTAATACTTGACCCTAGTGCTTATTGTCAATGAATGTTGGGTCTGTTGAAATAAAACCTCACCCAGCATACAAAAAGATTCTTGTGTATCTGGAACTGCATGGCAGGCACAGAATGCTGTTTTGGTGTGCATGCATTGTTTCAGGCCTATCAACAATGCTAACCTCTATCCAGCTGTGTCTGGACACATCAGGCTACTGCTTTATTCTAATGTGTCCAGCAAACAAAGGCTCTTGAGTAAGAATCGCAAAGTAGATCTGCTGCATATTAAGAGGTCAAAATATTTTCTAAAGTATGTATGATTTATGATTTCACCTCCTACTCCCATCTTGAGGAAAATCCTCCAACTTTTCAAAATTTTGTGTAATTTAATCATTTAAGCTTTTTATTTACAATGGTTGGGATAGGAGCCAGCGGTCAATGCATATATAGGTAGAATAAAAAAAAAACAAACAACTTTGTCAGGCATCTGGCAGGGTATTCGTAACGATTTCCTGTGGTTTTAGAAGTATTAATTAATTAAGAGGTATTAATTATGCAGAAAATAAAGTGGAATTCTATTGCTGTGAGGGTTTGATTGCAGCCACCAGAGCATAAATGAGGTCAGATAAAGATGTTAAATGATCAGTTTTGGATCAGTTCACCTCAAAGGTACGGGATGGAGTTCCATCCCTCCAGAGTACAGTTCCACTGCTCCACCACAGAATGCTGAGGGGGCTTCATGCCCCTTTAGAAGACACTTGGTATTGGCCATGGTCACTTTGGGCTTATGTGCAGCTTCTCCAGAGTGTCCCATTCTATTACCAATGACTCTGGTAATAATGGGTCACATCAAAGTAGCTAAATTAATGAATTAGAGCGGCTGTCTGGTTACTTTAGGACACTGTTCCTCATTTCTGGGTGTTGATTTGAACAGAGAGGTGTTGCTTTGACACTTTTGACTTATTTTTTGAGAAAAATTGTGACATTCATGAACAAAACTAGCACTAAATATGTTGTTTATCGTAAATTTCATGTGACGCAGTATTCAAGCGCAACATTGTATCCCTCAGCCTTAACAGTACAAAAGAATTCACAATTTTTTGGATCACTGTCACTGTCCATTCAAAAATCTCCTTTTATATAGTACCCAACGACCATTGGGAATCCCAGTGGTGTCGGTCCTGACTGCTAGCTTAGCCACTGATTTACAGGCTTACAAATACAACCAAGCTAGCATTTGTGTAGCTCTTACCTCAGTCTCTGAACAAAATTGGAAATAAAACATTAATTCTGTCCTTATTCAGAACAAAACTGACTCCAGACATACGTTTTTACCCTTTCAGGCGGGAAAAGAAGCCTGAGGTAAGGCGTCTAGCCAGCTTGCTAGCTAGATAACATTTTCGACTGAGGATTGGAAGACAATTCCAAAAGTTAGATGATATCTGGCAAGAGATCAGCAGAAATATTAGCGATCTGTGATCCCTCTGCATTCCCCAAAAACAAAACATAACAAAAGAACCTACCTCTAAATATCAATAATCAAAATATCAGCCCCAAAATAATTGTGGTTTTCCAACTTTCAGCTCCTACCTTCAGGATACAACCTCAGAGGGGGGCTTTCCTACACTCTTACAAAAGATGGTTCTTCAAGGGTTCTTCAGTAAAGAAAATGGTTCTATTTAGAACCATGAACACTCAAAAAACACTCTGCGTGACTAAAGGGTTTTTTGCATCATGAAATGGTGCTTCAGATTGATGGAGAATGTGCTGTAGATTCTCCTGTATAGAACCTTTTTGAAAATGGTTCTAAATAGCACCCAAAAACGTTCTTCTTGTTACGATGTCAAGATTGTAACAATAGACGAATGTAGATTCTATACAACAAGATTCCATGTAGAACGTGTGTCTACAGCACATTCATGCACATTTCCCATCACTTCGAAGAACCCTTTCATGAAGCAAGGAACGCTTTAATCATGTAATGGGTTCTTTGAGTGTTCATGGGTTTATAAAGAACCATTTTCTTTACTAAAAACCCATGAAGCACTTTTTTAAGACTATATATAGAATAATTGTAGTTCTGGGCGGTGATTTACTTTACAGTCTTACAGGCGTTTCTATACATCAGCACAGGTCAAGGATCTCTCTCTCTCTCTCTCTCTCTCTCTCTCTCTCTCTGTCTGTCTCTCTCTCTCTCTCTCTCTGTCTGTCTCTCTCTCTCTCTCTCTCTCTCTCTCTCTCTCTCTCTGTCTGTCTCTCTCTCTCTCTCTCTCTCTCTCTCTCTGTCTCTCTCTCTCTCTCTCTCTGTCTGTCTCTCTCTCTCTCTCTCTCTCTCTCTCTCTGTCTGTCTCTCTCTCTCTCTCTCTCTCTCTGTCTCTCTCTGTCTCTCTCTCTCTCTCTCTCTCTCTCTCTGTCTGTCTCTCTCTCTCTCTCTCTCTCTCTCTCTCTCTCTGTCTGTCTCTCTCTCTCTCTCTCTCTCTCTCTGTCTCTCTCTCTCTCTCTCTCTCTCTCTGTCTCTCTCTGTCTGTCTCTCTCTCTCTCTCTCTCTCTCTCTCTCTCTCTCTCTCTCTCTGTCTGTCTCTCTCTCTCTCTCTCTCTCTCTCTCTCTCTCTCTCTCTCTCTCTCTCTCTCTCTCTCTGTCTCTCTCTGTCTGTCTCTCTCTCTCTCTCTCTCTCTGTCTCTCTCTCTCTCTGTGCAGTGTTTCCTGTGTGGAGAGGGTCTGGCGGGGGCCCAGGTTGGGGCTGGCCTCGCTATATAGGATGGGAGGCCGGGGAAGGGGAGGCTGAGCCGTGGGGCTTTGACTGCCCCGTCTGGTGCGTGCTGTGCAGTGGAGGGAGGGAGCGACTGAAGCAGGCCTGCCAGAGAGGGAGAGGGGCGCTCCGGCTGCCCGCAAACATGCTGCGAATCAAACTACCCCGCCTCTTCGACAACCACCAGGTGCCTAAGGTGGGCTTCACTCATGATTGTCCTACACTAATTGCTACACTCCTGCTTTAGTGTATCGCACTATCAAATGTACACAATGCACCCCTTACACCCAATACAGTCCATCAGCCAAGATGTTTTTTTTTTCTTCTAGATCTTAATTCCAACAGAGGTGCCTAAGTGGTTTCTGGCACTGTACGACTTCTCTGTATATATCTATAGAAATTTTCACCAAACTGTTCCATTAAGGGTCAAGGTTAGGATTAGAGCCAGGGTTAGGGTTGGGATTAGGGCCAGGGTTAGGGTTAGGGCCAGGGTTAGAGTTGGGATTAGGGCCAGGGTTAGGGTTAAGGCCAGGGTTAGGGTTAGGGCCAGGGTTAGGATTAGGGCCAGGGTTAGGGTTAGGGCCAGGGTTAGAGTTGGGATTAGGGCCAGGGTTAGGGTTAAGGCCAGGGTTAGGGTTAGGGCCAGGGTTAGGGTTAGGTGGTGGTTAAGGTTGGGCAAGGTTAGGTTTTCTGTAATAGAAGTATCATATGTAAGTATCATAAGTAATGTATCAACAGAACATCTATAAGATATTTACTTCAGTATATTCAAATGCTTCACTACAGTTACTACACTGATATGTTGTTGGTGTTACTGATAATCTGTTAAGAGTTTATTAATCATCTACAAATAACCACTCGAAAGCAAAGTGTTACCCAAAGTCAGGGTGGGCTGCTGGGAAACATGGTGCTCTGTTCTAGAGAAACTTACCCAGTCAGTGGTGGTGATAGGAACCACACATCTGAAGAACTCAGTGCGTCCTTCACAAGCTCCTTCACAGAAAGTTATTACATGAAACACTCTGGCATATTTTTAGTACATTCGTGGTGGAGAAGTACATGCAGAGAGTTGTAAAGCAAAATAGTACCCAAAGAAAAGATCTTTTAGATTTACCAGTATTTTACCTTAATCAACACTATATATAGAACTCGTTTATGCTTACTGGTCATTTTGGGTAGTAAATAGTATTAAATAGTGACTGTATTTACAGTACAGACATCATGATCCCCGGTTTCATTCATCATCCACTGTACGTTGCTAAGTTTCTCTGAAGTGCTCATCAGTTTCCCTTTAAGCCACCATACCCTACATACCATACACAACTGAATGACTGGATTATGCAGGAATTCTGAAAAATTTTGGAATGGACTGGAATTGAAGCCACCCCTGAGAAACTCTTAGGCTTCATAGAACGAAGGGGTTGAAAAAACAAGCCAAGCAGTGAAAGCCAACATTATTTGGCCACTATTACCATAATAACAATCTTCTTTAAGGGATTTGGTACAGTGCCACGATTATATCCGATTGCGTATCAAATGATCTGCAAGCATATTTTGACAGATTGCCATGTTCTTTACAGCACGAACACATGTGTTTCAGGTATTTCGGGAAGATAGCATCATATCTGGCTACCGGCACCCTCAAAGCTCCGCCCTGGACTGCATCCTCAGCAGCTTTCAGATGACCAATGAAACAGTCAATATCTGGACCCACTTCCTGCCAACCTGGTGAGAAACCCAGTCCAGCATGTGCTTTTCATTCTTGGCTTAGCACTTGGATAGTCAGCTTAGAGGCTTTAGAGAGAAGTAAGTTATGCAATAGTGTAGTTTATAGTACTACAGTGCTCACTGGCTTATATGAGAGACAAGGGTCAGTAAAGGTTTACAGTCTTAATAAGGTAATATCTGATTTGCTGAGGCTGTTACTGCATTACTTGACAGAAACAGTAAAGTAGCAGTTTATTATGTGTGCCAATAATAAGTGGGTCAAATTGTGGAGAATCGTTTGATATCCTGATTAAATGTATGCATCATGAATATGACGATTCAAATGCATGCCATGTTTAAAGTTATTGGGCTCCATATATGCATATAGTACTGTGCGAACGAAGAGACCACCTTTCATTTGTTTAATTTCTTGTCAAAATGGCCATTGCTGTTCAGCTGTTCAGTTCATTGCTGTTTTTGTTTTTTTTTTTATATTTAGAATAAGCACTTTTATATTTATGTTTATATAAAAAAAGCATAAAAATAAAAAAGGAGTTTGAACAAGTAATTATAATATCAGTTTTACTGCATGTTGTTGTTAGGAATCCGGTGTTATCTGTAGCTTTTAAACACATTTTGAACTCCAGTTTTTAATTTTCCTAAAAAGAAAAAAAATAATGACTGTTTTGACCGGAAATGAATAAATGACTCACTCTTGCTTTACTGTATCTTACTGCACACATCCTTTAAGTTCTATATCCATGCAGCAGGTAAGTAAAAACATTGTGCTGTCAATAAAAGAAAGTCTGATTATGTAATGTTGTGGTTTTATTATTCATATGTAATAATTCTTGAACATTTTACACTCAGTTCTTTTTATCATATTGAATTTTTTCTTCGTTTACAAAAGCTTGGCATTGTGCATAACAACTCCGCTTGGTAAAATCACTGTAATGCACAGCCTCTCATGGATTTTGCCTTATAGTTATATTCACATATTCAAGCATGAGCTCATTTTTTTTGCTGAAAATGAAAATTAAACATTCACTACTGTGTAGTTCCTCCAGTCACGTCTGTATTTTCATTGTATTCTTTTAAATAATGGATAGTACCAAAGCGATTGATTTGAGTCCTGTTGAACTTGGGAAGATCTGGTGAAAAGGAGATGAAAGAGAGCCTCGGCTTTGTTCCCTCTGTCTTGGCTCTTGCAGGTACTTCCTGTGGTGTTTCTGCGTGCTGTGTTCAACAGAGAACTTCCTGACCGAGAGCTACACGTGGCCACTGCTAGTCTACATGCTACTGATCTGCCTGTACCCGTTCACCTCCAGCTGTGCACACACCTTCAGCACCATGTCCTCAGAGGCCCGCCACATCTGCTACTTCTTCGACTACGGAGCCCTCAGCCTTTACAGCCTGGGTATGACCCAATCTGAGGTCATTTTGTTGGGGATGCTTTAGGATTATTCAGTTTATGATAATAGCATTAAAGACAAATGATAAAGGTTGGTGGTAACAGTGCTGCGCCGAGCTAAATAAGACCTACTCCTAAAGTCACAGTGACAGTGATGACCGCGCTGATGTCTTTTAACACTGCTGTGTTTTCATCGGTGTCTTGGCAAGAACCAAATAAAATCCACATGTACAACCCCATTTCCAAAAATGTTGGGACGCTGCGCAGAATGTAAATAAAAATAGGATGCAATGATGTACAGATCAAGTAAACCATATTTTTAGAGGAAAATACTACAGCATAATAGATGTAAGGTGGAAGAGGTAAGACAGAATATTAGATGTTGAAACTGAGAAATTTTGTTGTTTTTTGAAAAATATCAGCACATTTTGTATTTTATACCAACAAGTTTATCGCTGTGTTTCATCTCCTCTTCCTTTAACAACACTCTGTAAGTGTTTGGGAACTGAGGAGACACCTGTAGTTGTGAAAGTGAAATGTTTTCCCACTCTTACTTGATATAGGATTTCAGCTGCTCAACAATTCAGGGGCTCATTTGCCATATTTTTCATTTCTTAATGCACCAAAGTTTATCACTGGTGACAGGTCTGGACAGCAGGCAGGTCAATTTATCACCCAGGCTCTTTTAATATGGAGCAGTGCTGCTGTAATACATGCAGAATGTGGTTTTACATCATCTTGCTGAAATAATCAAGGCTTTCCCTGAAAAAGACGTCGTCTGGACGGCAGCATATGTTGCCAAAACGTATATATCGTTCAGCATTAATGCAGAATCATGTGTTTTTAATACAGTGGCTGGTCCTTTTCCTACAGAGATTCCTTTTTCTTTTAATGTTATTATGTATCGTACATGATGAAAAGCAAAAGTTCTTTGCTATTTTATGTTGAGAAATGTTATTGAATTGTTGCACTATTGTTGCACACAGAGTGGTGACCCCCTCTTCATCTCTGCTTCAGAAAGACTCCGCCTCTCTAAGATGCTCTTTTTACACCCAATCATGTTATTGATCTGTTGTCAATTAACCACCAGGTGTTTTTAAGCATTACACAACTTTACCAGCCTTTTGCCGCCCCCATCCCAACTTTTTCGGAACGTGTTGTTGACATCAAATTCAAAACAATCACATTTCTCAGTTTCAACATCTGATATGTTGTTTTTGTATTATTTTCAGTGAAATATAGGGTTAAAATGATTTGATTATTTGAAATGATTATTGAATTTTGTTTTTGTTTATGTTTTGCAAGCGTCCCAACATTTTTGGACACGAGGTTATAAATGAGATTATATATATGATATAGACCCAGGCCAAGTGGAGCACCGCTTGGCCTGCCAAAAGAAATGAAAACGAAGAAACAAAGATAATCAAAATTCTGAACTAGAACTGAGTCTGAATTTTTCTTTGGATTACGCAGGTTTTGTGCAGCAGCATATAATGCAATTAAAATTCATCAAAAATGGCGCGATTAAGTTTGAGACAAAAGGGACAAGGGCTTAAGCCCCTGTGCTTACTCCCTCATCCACCCACCACCAACTGTAGAAGCTTAATTGCTTGTTAGCTAGCAGGGATGTGGGAAGAGGGGTGGGTGCACTGATTTCAGGATAGCAGCTGTTAAAAGTAATGATATTAATAAATGTTTGAGTGTAGTGTTGGGCCATGTGTGCTTGTTTTAGAGTGGAGTTTATATTTTTATGCTTTAAAAATCTGCGGTAGCTGCGCTGTTTAAGTGGACACTTGAGTTTTCATTGCTACAGTCCACCGAAAATAGCTGGCCGCCTAATGAACCCCAAAGCGGCCTTTTTAAAGAGTCGTCTAACGTAGTTGGTATCAATCGTTATTCCCTTGCTCTGTGTCTCAATGTGTGTTTGTGGACCTGACAGTCGGTTATAGTGCCACATAATAACAGTCTGATTGGTTTGCAGCTCAGCTCATTTGCATAAAGTTTGTCCAGAACTAGAGAGCAGAGTGCTGATGTGTGTCAGGGCTTTGGTGTGTCGGTTAGATGCCGATACCGTCTGCTCTCGCCTCAATATAGCACTGTGTAAAACACTAAAAACACTAAAAATTAAAAATTCATTTACCCCCAAAAAAAAGACAGTCAAATGAAAAATGTCAAAGCGTATTGCATGATGTCATCGGTCACATCACACTGCTTAAAATTCCAGCACCCCAAATGTAAAAACACCAAACTCTCTTGGCTGCTTTACCATATTGGGACAAAGGGGAAAATTCAATTAAAATGATTTATAGCACCCCCTAATCAGGATGCCCCTCTCTGTGGAGGAACTCCTCTTACAGGGCTTTTGCTTTGCTTGGCGTGGTAACATGGCTTCACTGAGGAAGCCAATCATGTTCAATTTAAAACCTAGCCTTAGCGGCGAGCTCACTGTGGGGTCATGCTTGCATTGGAGTCATCGAGTAGATCCGGCTAAAGAACATTAACGGTGGAAAGGTGTAGATCATGGTCATGTTTATGTGGCAATGTGATTGGACAGGAGTGACCTACAGCCTCAGTCAGGTCACCTTAAAGCACCAGCAAAGCTTCTTGATTAGTAGTTTAGTTTAGATTAGTTTTCATTATTAGACCCTTTATCCGGTAACAGCAAAAGTATTTTAGATGTTGGTTGTTCTAAGTAACACGTACAGTCGTTTGCAGACGTTTGGGCGCCCGGTCTACATGTTTTATTCATCTTCTGAGTAAAAATAAGTGGACACATCCTCTACAGACAGCATACTTCTGCACATTTTAATGCACTGCTACTGTTTGTTTACTGAATTTAACATATTGGAGAAAAAATGAAATATAAAATGTGGCCTGTGCAAAAGTTATGGCACCCTTTTTCCAACATGTTAAAAATGAAATTTTGCTTTTGAATTTCCAGAAAACGTCGTGTTTAAGTGTGCTCTCTTTAGAGGATGTATTAACTTATTTTCACTTAGAGGATGAATAAAACATCTAGTTTGGTCAGGGGGGGTTTGGCTTATGACTGTACATGTAAATCAGTACGTCAAACTGTACAGTCTGTGGTCATTAGGTAATAGTATAGCCAACATACACTTACAAACGAATGAGTGGATGAGGAGCTGAGCTGTTCAGCGTGTAAAGGGTTGAATTTTTCCAAACTGACCTCATAGCAAGGAATCCCTTATTAAATTATGAGTTTTGTGCAGAATTTTCCTTCAGCGCTGAAAGCCTGAGTGTCGCTGGGTGTGAAGGGCGGGGAAGGGTTTTTACATAACATGTAGGAAGCTCACAAAAATGTACACAGACTGAGCTCAGAAGTAAACAGCGTGAGTCCATGGAACTCTCTCTGACCTGCCTGAGCAGCAGTAGAAAGGAGCAGCCTAACACACTGAAGCCTTTGTGCTTTCTGGAGTTTCAAAAGAAGGAAAACAGAAGGCTGAAGGCTGAAGAGGAAGGCCTGGACGGTCAGCGCTTAAAACAAAACATGCTACGAGCATTGTTCCAGCTACTTCAGAAGTCAGAGGCAGTACAGTCTGGCAGCAGTTAAAAGAACTTTTCACTTCTCCCTTAAAGTCTGGAGTTGTTATTGTTGTTTTGTTGTACTTTCAGTTTACATTACGTAATTATTTAAAACATGATTATGCAAATACATAAATAAATGCATAGTCAGTTATGTATAACATTTTTTCTTACTTTCTCTTCAGTTGATTTACTAATTTAACTTGCATTCTGTATCAAAAATCAAACAGGAATCTGACTTTTTCTGTGTGTTTCTACATCAAGAAACACATTGGAAAAAAAAAAACAGCATAAAATTCAGGCTTAACTATGCATCTACGTTTGTCCATTTTTATGATAGCACTTATTTGAATGCTACCTCCACCATAAGTACGCAACACATGCATAAGCACTTCATATGTTTAAAAAGGTACACTTGAGTATTTATGAACCGCTTATGTCATTATTTGCAAGATGACATCAGATGTTTTGAAGTCTGATGCCTGATAAGTTATAACAAACAAAGTGGTGGTACAAAAAGAAAAATCAATCAAAAACTATGAATCCAACTTATTTTCAACATATCACACACTGTGCTGCAATAAAATCCAATTAAACAGGACTAATTATGCTCTTTTTAGGCAGACGTGCTGTTGTGAAGTGATTTTGAAGTACTGTTGATTTCCACAATACGCTCAGAAAAGCATATTTAATTTATCATGATAACCATAAATATTGTCATATCGCCCAGCTTGAACATAAGGGGCCCTAATCTAAAGTGGCTGGCATTTGTACCATATGTAAAACTGTTGTAAGGCATCATTCCCATGTAATTTTACACATGTGACTATTAAGAGAGGAGCCTAGTTAAGAGCACCATATCTCAGCTCTATGGCAGATTCTATACCTTCATTATTATCACTAAATATTTTCTACTTTAATACATTTCTCTGTATATTGTCTTGTATCACCTTAGTTAAGTGATCTTAACTAGGCCTCAGCCTCATAAGTTCTTCATAGCAATCCTATAGACGGAACAAATCTCTGTCACTTTAGTTGAAGTCCCCTTACATCAATACAAAGTCAGTTACTTTATAAAAAAGGTCTTATGTCATCTTGTGAATACTGACTTAAGCTGTTCATAAATGCTCAAATGCTTATGCATGTGTCATGAAGGACTTGCCTAAGTAATCTTCTCAAAGTGTTATCACTTTTCTGCTGATTTTTTTCCCCCTAAGAGTTCTAAGAGTTTAGAACTTAAAACTCAGTATTGTTGACAATGTTGGTGATAGGAACCAGACGTCTGATTGTTCTCAGCTTGGAGTTTAATGCCTGTAAAAGCTCCTTCACAGAAAGTTATTCCAACAAAAGAGTTGCCTAATGCCTGAGACACCCTTACAATAGTTTTGAGATTGTTATTTGGCCAAAGATGTCTTTTTTAAAGTCCATTCATGGTGGAGAGGTACACACAGGCCATCTAATAAAGCTTAGATTTGAAGATTTACTTTGACATTGCTTATAAAATCCAGATGTGTAGGTTCATTGGTGCTTTTGGATAATAAATAAAATGGCTATATTTACATTGTAGGTATTGTGATCTCTGGTTCCCAACCATTTCACATCAAACCACTCTGAACAAGGTTTTTACATCTCAGAAACTTTACCAATGCAGAAAGTTAGAAAAATAGGCGCAGTTCCCTTTTTAACGATTTGACCGTTTTGGTTAAGGTGTGTGATGAGTCACGTATGCACTTAAAACTACAGAAGCAAAAATAAGTCTTGGCTGTTCGACTACATTTGAATTTTTTTACCAAATTATCGCTTAAAAAGAATCCTGCTTGTTTTCACACGAAAACCTATTTGCATGATGGGATAATTATCCTTGCTGCTCTTCATGCAAATGCATTTTCTGCCACACCTGACAGCTTGAGAAGCTGCCATTCAAATGAGCTGGCTGTGCGATTGCAGTCGCTGCCTCCTTTATTACATAACTGGCATAACTATAGGGTTACATAAATAAACCTATGCACTTTAAGAACTTGCATTCTTGCAAAAAAAAACAGTGGAAGTGGATTTTAAGTGGTGTCTTGGGGTTTAGAATTGTAACTGGGACAAGACCTTAGTTTGCAGTAATTTGATAAACTGAAAATCCTCCCTGCTGCCTCAAAATCCCTTAAAATCTGCTCACAAGAAACTCTAAATACCAGGCTAATAGTCCAGATCTCTCAGATTTGAGCTAATCCTCTGCAGCCATTGTTTCAGATGTCTGCTTTAGACTAGCCCAGTGACATATTCTACATCTGCTGATTTATGTAAGTTTTATAGTTGTTTCTGATGTTTAGCGTTTATGTTTTAGTATCTCATTGTTTTAGAACATGATTCCAATCTCCCATGTTCCTGCAGGTTGTGCTATCACATACGGTTCCTACGTGATGCCTGAATGTTGGGTCAACAGTTGGCTCCACCAGCATTTTGTGCCCATCGCCATTGCTAACACGATCTTCTGCACCAGCATGTCCTGCTACTCCAGGTGAGGAACACTCTGAGTCTTCTGGTTCTAACACTTTGGTTTTCACAGACATAACAGAGTAAGTTGTGGTGGTTTGTCTGTTCTCATTAAGCCTGTTTCTGTGTGGTACCGCATTTTCTGTCACTGTATAAAAGAAGCTCCATGCTGCCTTTATTGTTGGATGCACTGAGCCTGCGCACTAGACCTGGAATCCAAAAACTCCAGACTTTTGAGAATCAAGAGCTGACTTCAAGCTTTGAACTAGAGCACCATTTGAGGTTCCACCATTCGGAAACTGAAATCACTCATTGGGTTTTCATTATTCTTCATCACAGGAAGACAGAGAAAATAAGTAGCTCTGCATTTGCTCATTTTAGAAGCAGCAATGTAAATATAATGAAGCAGTAAATGTGAAGGATGGCATGCCCACTCCAGGTAAGGGGAAAGGACCTGCCCCAGGTGGAGGAGTTTAAGTATCTCGGGGTCTTGTTCACGAGTGACGGGAAGAGGGATCGTGAGATCGGCCGCAGGCTGGGACAGGCGGCAGCAGTAATGCGGTCACTGTACCAAACTGTAGTGGTGAAGAGGGAGCTGAGCCATAAGGCACGGTCTACATCCCAACCCTCACCTATGGTCATGAGCTGTGGGTAATGACCGACAAAACGAGATCGTGAATACAAGCAGTGGAAATGAGCCTCTTCTCAGGGTGGCGGCTACACTCTATTTGATAGGGTGAGGAGCTCGGAGTAGAGCTGCTACTCCTCCGCATTGAGAGAAGCCAGCTGAGGTGGTTCGTCCCCTGGACGCCTCCCGGTGGGGGTGCACCAGGCACAGCCTCCCGGGATAAAAACCCGTGGTCGTCCTAGGACCGCTGGAGGGATTACATCTCCAAGTTGGCCTGGGAGCGGCTTGGGGTCCCCGGGAATGAGCTGGAGGAAGTTGCGGGGGACAGAGTCATCTGGGATTCTCTGCTCTCCCAACTGCTACCGCGACCCTATCTGGACTAAGCAGTTAATGATGATGATGATGATGATGACGATGATGTAGATTGTTGTGAATGCTTTGTGTTAAAAAAACATTGTTTATTGTTATGGGGTTAAAATAATTTAATATTTCACACTGGGTAGCGCTATCACCTCATAGCAAGAAGGGCCCGGGTTTGATTGCCCAGCCAGGTGATCAGCGTCCTTAATGACTGGCTTAGAAAATGTTTGTGAAAATTTCTTCCCGTTGTTTTTCATGGCATTTTTAAAATGTGGCACATCAGGTTGTTTTTTTTCCTGTTCCAAGTTATTAAATATTGCGCATATAACCTGAAAATGTTCCTGAAGTATTGTTACATTAGATTTTTGTCATATCTCCCACCCCCACATCCCAGTTAAAAGGAAATAATTAAAGCATTATGTTATTTAGTAACAAAACAGTAAACATGTTTCATAACAGCACATTTTGTATATGTGCTTACATCCTCAACGTTACAGCAGCTAATCACGCTCAGTAATAGTACAACCCAGGGGCGTTGTGTAAGAAGGGAAGTGGTTGCAGGCTGGTTAGAACAGCAGTCTGAGGAAGGGATGTGCAGCCCCATGTTTAATTTGTCTGGCATTCACATGAGGCTCAGGAATGACTTCAAGCCTGAAGGCAATTCTGAAAAACTGCTGAGACTGCTGAGCCAAATGATGGCTAATAATTCGCAGATAGAACGTAATAGCATGCTGAACCTGCTGCGTCCACTTTATTAGAAACACCTGCCTTGCCTGTAATACACAATTAGTCAGATCCCCCCTGCTCAGAGCTGTTGCTGCTAGCTTGAGTGCTTCACCACCCCAAAAAATCCAGCCTAGAGGGGCTTTGTGGTCACAAACTGACCACTGTGGCTTAGCCATGGTCTCTAACTGTGCTCCAGTAATATGTGTTTCAGATGTACACTGTGTGATTTACAATGCCTATTGAAATAAATCATCGCACATAATGCAAGTTCATTGAAATATAAGGAAATATCACCATCATTATTTTATCATCGCCTCGTCACAGTTATCTGACCCAATCACAGTTATTTTCTACTGCTATTGACATTTACAATCACATGTCTACCTTAGAGATGCAAAGTTATATCAGAATCAAATTGGTATCGGCAGATAGTTGTATATTTTTACCGGTATCGGACAGATGACCTAATTATTGTACTCTAAAACACACTAAATGAACAACAGTATGTGAACACTGCACATGATTGAGTTCGTGTTTCAGCCTTACTAACAGGTGTTAGCACATAGTCGTGCAATCCATAGAGAAAAATGGAGCTCAGTAGCTTTAAACATGCCAGATCAGTTTGTCAAATGTGTGCCCTGCTAGATCTGCCCTGGTCAACCGTAAGTTTCACAACCTATTATTGTGAAAGGAAAGCATCTAGGAGCAACAATGGCTCAACTACAAAGCAGTAGACCATGCAGACTCATAAAGCAGGGCCACCAAGTGCTGAAGTGTGTAGCATGTAAAATCTGTCCTCTGTTGCATGAGTTAGAGAGTTTCAAACTGCCTCTAGAAGCAACGTTAGTATGAGTACTGTGCATCAGGAGCTGCAGAAAGGCATGGTTTGATGAGTCTGGTGTGAAGGAACTCCAGTGGCCTCCGCAGAGCCCTGACCTCAACCCAACTGCACACCTTTGGGATGAATTGGAACGCTGATTGAGAGTCAGGCCTTCAGAAATGCTCTTTTGACTGAATGGGCACAAATTTCCCCCAAACACATTCCAGAATTGTGGAAAGCCTTCCCAGAAAAATGCCAAAAGGAGGCAACTCTATATCAATGCTCATGGTTTTGAACTGGGATGTCCGGCAAGCTGAAATAGATGTCCACATACTTTTGGCCACATAATGTAAATTAACCTCTACAAATAAATTTTACAGGGGCCTACGTTTTGTTAATGTGTAAATCCGTATCAAATCAGTGCATCCCTAGCAGAGGTGTGGACTCAAGTCATTTAACTTGGACTTGAGTCCGACTTTGATGACTTGAGACTCGACTCGAGAAAATTGACAGTTATGACTTTTTTTTGTTGTTTTTTTTATTATTTAAGTACTTTTTCACATTCTTTTCATATGTAGTGCAGTAATCTGTGTATGCCATGGTGATCTGTGTACCATAGATCGTGTATTTTAGTTGGAAGGGTAAAATAATATTAATAATAAATCAGTATATAGCCACACACTGCTAACGTGCTGTCATTAAAAGTCTACAGTACAGTTACCATTATTAAGTGTCATTTAGTTCTTAAATTAGCTGAAGAATCCAGACTGACTTGTTTAGGACTCGAAGATTAGGACTATTCACTAGGGACTCGACTTAAGACTCGCCTTCGCTGACTTGGGACTTGAATTAAGACTCGAGACTGACTTGTTCCCATCACTGATCCCTAATTTATGTAGCAAGATATAGAATGTAAATTGGTGTTGGCTGTTAGGTTGATGCAACTGCATAATTACATTACATTAAATGAATCAGAAAACACGTTTATTGAGACGTCATGAAAACAACACGTTCTAACTTCTTTCTGCAGCTTGAACATGTTTAGAGAGCAGCTGTGAGTAATATTTTATGTTTTTTTGAGGTTAGTAACTGTGGGCTGCTATGAAGTAAGATAGCTAATAACTAATTTGGCCACATTTTGGCACTTTTTTTACTTTAACGGTCGACATGCAATGACCAAAAAATCTCTATTTAATGGTCAGGTAAAATGTCATGATGGTGACCCATTCAGGACATTAACTACGGTATATAACACGAGTCACTCCACGTGGTCCTGTGTGCTGTGGTGTGTCAGCTGACTGGTCTGCAGGGAAATACTGGGCTTCCATGACTCTACATTGTTCTTCTCCTTTTTTTCAGGTTTCTAGAACTGCAGTTTCCACACAGGAGTAAAATCGTGCGGACAAGCGCCTTTGTTGTACCGTTTATCTTTGATAACATCCCCCTTTTCTACAGAGTAAGTATCAGTCACTCAGATGACTATGCAAAGCTGTGGCAGCTGCTCTGTGATGGCTGTGTAAGCAAAGAATAAGCCTATAGTCTGGCATATAATGTATACATGCCCGTAATTCTCTTTCTGTTCCGTGTGTAGCTGCTGCTGTGTTTCAGCGGGAGTTGTAATCACACTGAAGCTGTGAGCAGTCACTGTTACCACCTGCTTTTTGCCTTCCTGACGGGTTTCCTGTTCGCTTCCCACCTTCCCGAAAGACTGGCTCCGGGACGCTTTGACTACATCGGTAAAGAGCTTGGATACATTTGAACTTTTTTGCTACACCTATCAAACTTAAAGTTCAGCTGGTCATACACTAAGAGACTTTACATTTGTCTGCTTCATAGCTGTGTTCAGAGGTATTCTGCTATAGTCTCTACAGTTCCAGGCAAAAAATATCAAAAACTGATTTTCAAGATCATTTTTACCATAATATGAAATAAGACAGCGTTTCATATCAAGAACGGTGGAATGACTACAATGTATGTCAGTGGAGTTTTATAATGGATTGGCTGTAGGGAGAAGTTAGGCCTAATCACATTTCATTGGCAGCCTCCAAATGAAATAAGCTGCATTATTAAGTTATGGAGTTCATACTTATGTAGTTCATATAGTTTCATTTGATTGCAAAAGCACTTCCCCCACAGCCAAATCCACCCAATTTGTTAGGAATCAGCTCAGCCTGGCAGGACGTTTAACACCACATCACTTATTATTTATGCCCTTCTTTTAGACGGAGTTCTTTTTGGACTGGTTATCCCTTTAAAAGTGACACCTATAAGTCAAGAAATTTTCACCTTGTACCATAAAAATCTGTGGTCAAATAGAAACAATAAGTACAGCTAAAAAATGCAGTCAGCCTCAGAACAAGTGAGGCCTGTGAAATCCACGCCCTGTCATTGAAATCTGACCCCAGAGAAGTCCAGTCACATAAAAATGGTCATAGTAAAGTAGATCATCCATCCATTTTCTAAGCCGCTTCTCCATCAGGGTCGCGGGGGGTGCTGGAGCCTATCCCAGCAGTGAATGGGCGGAAGGCAGGGTACACCCTGGACAGGTCACCAGTCCATCGCAGGGCAGACAGGCAGGCACTCACACCCAGGGGCAGTTTAGCATGCCCAACCGCCCTGACTGCATGTCTTTGCACTGTGGGAGGAAACCGGAGCAAACTCCACACAGAGAGGTCACCCGGCCGGGGAATCGAATCCAGGCCCTCCTCGCTGTGAGGCGACAGCGCTACCCACCACGCCACCCTGCTGCCCTGCCACCCTGCCGCCCTAAAATAAAATAGATCAGCCTGAGGAATTGGAGCTTTCTGTGTGCCACTGTGTTGTTTTCTATCACTGTGTAAAGAAGTCCGATGCTGCTTTTATCATTGAACACATTGTGATAGTTTCTGAGCGAGAATGCGCACACATTGAGAACGCAATTCACAGTGATAGGGATATGATTATTATTAATATGTTTACTCAGAGTAGCAATAAACTGTGACTGAGATTTGACGTATTCCTGTTCATAGTTTTGCTTGTTTCACAAGATGGTTCAGGACACAAATAAAATCTTTTTTTTTTATTTTGTTAGATCATATCTTGTCAAATAAATCACATAATTAATGGGGAAGAGTAGATTAATTGGCCGTTTATCTGAAAACGTTGAAGGAATAGTTCTGCAAAAACAGTCCTACTCTTTGCCACTTACTATGAGTTTGGGTGATCGGCTAAGACGTGTTGGCTTTTTCAGTTTTGCAGTGGGGATATGAGGCTTATACAGTTACCATTCTCCTGTGTATAACAAGAATGAGTCAGAAATTTCAAATAGTCATGAAAGTCTAAAAAACGTTATAGCGAATTATATTTTTTCCTCTAACTTCATACGTTCCTATATTTAAAAACCTTGAAATGTCTGAGCTCTATACTCCATCACAGGGCAGTTCAAGAGACGACATTCCCTAGATGCTGTCCTAACCTTAGGATAACCCTAACAGCGCTCTAACTACTGTTTTAACTGTCCACTTCTTTTCTAATGAAAAGAGAACGTCATTGTTTTGACAGACGTAGCAAGTTCACTAATTAATACTGCCTTAATACCGTGGCTACATTCATTCACACAATACAATGCAGGTTTCAGTTATGAATGAGGTTGAATCACTGTAGTTCAAAAAGACCCCCACACAAACCCTGTTATCTAATTCCCTCTCATTATCTGTGTCTCCACGAACGTAGATGATAACTTGCTCAGGAAAATATTGCAGCGAAGAATGAGAAGATACATTTAATTATGTGGTGGGTTATTAGGATGCCATGAAAGCCCTGAAAGAAAACTGAAACGGGGGCGATGCCCATGGTAAACAGCAGGGGGCGTAGTCACAATATGCTTCATCACACCCAGCTGTCTATACTAAACCTCCGTTTTTGTGTACGTTGTTTTGATTATTTGTTTATGTCTGAGCGTCTCACCAGTTGCCCGGCAACAGACAACAATCAACTGTCAACCTACATTCACTTTGAAAAGAGATGCTTGTTCGAGGGTTCTTTTTCCGAGCGTGCTATAGATGATTCTACATAGAACCTTTTTGAAAATGGTTTTATGCAGCACCCAATAGTGTTCTTCTATTGTTATGCTGTCAAGTAAAGAAAATGGTTCTATATAGAACCCTGATCATAGGGTTCTTTGAATCGTAAAATGATTCTTCAGATTGCTGGAGGAGAAAGTGTTCTAGATGGTTCTTTATAAAACCTTTTTGAAAAGGGTTCTATGTAGCACCAAATAGGGTTCTTCTGTTGTAAGAAGTTTGTATTGTAACAATAGCAGAACCTTTTTTCATACTATATAGAACCATATGCAACACATTCTTCATCAATCTGAAGAATCATTTCAACATGCAAAGAACCATTTAATCATGCAAAGGGTTCTTTGTGTGCACAGTTCTATTTAGAACCCGTGAAGAACCGTTGTTTTTTAGAGTGTACAGTGTCAGAAACTACATAACATAGCTGTGGGAACAAATCTCAGGGGGGATCATGGTGTGGGGCTGTTTTTCAGGAGTTGGGCTCGGCCCCTTAGTTCCAGTGAAAGGAACTCTTAAAGCTTCAGCACCAAGAGATTTTGGACAATTTCATGCTCCCAACTTTGTGGGAAGTTTGGGGACGGCCCCTTCCTGTTCCAACATGACTGCGCACCAGTGCACAAAGCAGGTCCATAAAGACACGGATAAGCCAGTTTGGTGTAGAAGAACTTGACTGGCCTGCACAGAGTCCTGACCTCAACCCCATAGAACACCTTTGAGATGAATTAGAGCGGAAACTGTGAGCCAGGCCTTCTCGTCCAACATCAGTGTCTGACCTCGCAAATGCGCTTCTGGAAGAACGGTCAAAAATTCCCATAAACACACTCCTACCCCTTGTGGAAAGCCTTCCCGGAAGAATTGAAGCTGTTATAGCTGCAAAGGGTGGACCGACATCATATTAAACCCTAGGGATTAAGAATTGGATGTGTCTCAAGTTCATATGTGTGTGAAGGCAGACGAGTGAAAACGTTTGGAAATATAGTGTATTAAGTTAAGGTGCTAAAACAGGGTTTTTTTAAATATTATAAAACTGTATTTTATAGTGACCTCAGTATCACTATACCCAAACAACTGTGTGTAAAATGTTGGAATTCCTTCTGTTTTATATGGTTTAAACAGTCTGGGGTCAAACTGCACACTGAGTACAAATTGTGTTTATTTTACATTTCTTAGTTGTCCCCATTTAATTAAGAAAAGTCATTAAATATCAAGCAAAACAAACAACATGTAATTTATTTAAACACATTAACATGACTGGGTTGTTGAGTCTTTCCATGCGTACATTTGCACAGTTTACTGACAGTTCTCTGCTAAACCTCTGCCAGGCCACAGCCACCAGCTGTTCCACATCTGCGCAGTAGTGGGCACCCACTTCCAGATGGAGGCAGTGCTGGCCGATATGAGCTCGCGCCGGAGCTGGCTGATGGCCCACTCGGCCGGGCCCTCCTTCCTGGGCACTCTGGGCGCTCTCGCCTTGGCTTTCCTGCTCAACCTGGGTGTCATCGGCCTCTTCAGCGCTTGTCTGCTGCGCACGCCCAACCTCAGCACTTCAGGCTTCACCTCCACACCCACACTGCAGGCCCCAGCCACGGCCAAGGATGAGTGAGGACGCAGCGTGGAGGTGCCTGCATCATCGCACAACCTGTCAGAGTTTAAATATGGTTCAGTGAACCATTTGCAAACAACTTAGCACTTACCATCCAGTCTACTTCACCTAGAGATGAGTATCTGGATACCTGTCACTTCTTTTTTCTTTCTTTTTTCTTTTTTAACCTAAACTGTACGCATACTGTATGTAACGTATAACGTTTTTTGCATTTCGTCGCTGTAATATCAAAACTCTATTTCATGATGATTGGACCAACAGAAATGGTTCAAACGTACTTGGAATAAAATCTCGTTACATTAACGTCCGTGAAAGTTAAAGGGGAATTCCACTGATTTTTCACAGTGACTGTTTCATGTTTTTATTTTTTATTTTTTTTGATGGTGGTGATAGCTATTTTATTTACTGCAAGTCAGCCAACAGCCATGTGCAAAAGTTTGAGCACCCCTTTCAACTGCTTTCAGCTTTAGTTGATTTTCTAAGAGAGACTGACTCAACATAACCTCTACAGAGAACACACTTCTGCTCAGTTTAATACACAATTACTCTTTATTTGTGGAATTGAATATATTGGGGGGAGAAAATAAAACATAAAATGTGGCCTTTGCAAAACTTAAGGCGCATTTTATACTTCAGGTTTTATTGTTTTTCCAATAAATAGAAATCTGAGCATTAACATTCGCAGAAGAAAGTGTGTTGTCTGTAGAGGATGTGAACTTATTTCCACGCAAATAAAAAAAACAGTAGTTCATGTATTTTTAGCCGGGGCATCAAACTTTTGCATATGGCTGTGCGTGTCCTGGGTTTGTATGATGGTAATAACAGTAAAATAGTGGTAAATCTATAAAATACATTTGCTCTGGGGACCATTTTTTCTTTTAAACGCCCTACATGTGCTTCTCCGCCATGAATGCTTTCGAAAAAAACATATTTCAGGCCAAACAATATCTCAAAACTATCATGAAACGGTGTCAGGCAGCGTATTCATAGCCATTTCATGTAAAAACTCACTGCGACGTAGACTTTAGCGGTATTAAACTCTTTAGACGTCTGGTTCCTATCACCACCAGAACGAGGCGCTTCACATCAAAGCACTACAATTTTAACCATGTCATTATGCAGGACGTTTGCTGGAAACAGATCAGTGCAATTCTCCTTTAAGAACTTCCTTCTCCGTTTCCGTTTAAGGGGTATGAAGTTTTGCTACAACAGCGCCGATTTATTTTGTGTTCTTTCGGCTGAAAACCCTGATGGTTTTAAGACCTTTCTGTAGTTCTTTGTTCTGTGGTACTAAACTAAAACAGTCTGATGTTCTTCTTTTACGACTTACGAAAGGTCCGGGGTTGAATGAAGCGAATATTACTGAATGTTAAGTAGCATTTTAACATAAGTGCCTTTTAGGGATTTTTATATACAGAATATTAAGACTGTATTTCACTACTCTATGAATGTGCTCTTCATAACAAACTGGAAAACAGTCAGTGTAGCTTTGGTCAGGGATTTCATTCATACAGCACTAAAGTTTCTCAGTGAATGTTTGCAGTCGACTGTTACCAGATTTCTTTAAGATGACATACTTGTGTATATTTAATAGTTAGGAACAGAGAAAACAATGTTAGCATTATGAGATAATCAGTACTGATAGCACTAATGGGTAATACTGATACACAGTATTAATACCAGCTAATGCAACTGTGGTTACATAGCAGTGCATATACATCGATGCAGATTCACATCAAAACAGAGCCTCATTTGGACTGACTGGACCAATGTTTTCTATAGGTACCGTAACACTAATGAATTCACAAATATTTCCACTACGGAATTCATTTTTGGTAGAAAACAATAGCAGATGACGAGCTCGTCGTACTCCAGCCTGCCTGCAAATGCGAGATCTTCTTGTCGTTGTGTATTTTCTGAGTAAACCCGAAGTGTCCTTGATTTCTCTGTGCTGTGTAGGCACATTTTTATACACGCATCAATACGTGAGCATGTCTGAGGAGCAGGCAGAGACACTACAATGTTGTTGTTTTTGTTGTGTTTTTTTTCCTCTCTTTGCCGCTTTGACACAGCTCACAATGAAAGGAAGGTTTCTTGCATCCAGTGCACCACTGCGTTTGTGTTTCAACCCCAAAGACATCCAAGGTTATCCTCATAACCTACTGATTTATTGCACACAACACACACTTTATTTACCGTTTTGCTGGATTTCTGCTCTTATCAGCGATCCAGCTTTCAGCATCTATTCATCTCAGATATGCGCTTTGCATTTGTACTTAATTGTTTACTGTATTCTGCAGTTACTTTGACAGCAGTGGGTGCACGACTGCATGATAAGAAAGAAGGAATATTGCATCATACAGAACGGTGCAAAAATCAGAGGCCACCCTTCATTTATTCAATTTCCAGTCTGGGTTTTTTTTTCAGAAAGTGTGTATTTATAGAAAATGACTCCTTAACAAATACGTATAGTATATATATATTCATTTTTCAGTATTTACTTTGTCCACTCTTTACCTTCCATTCTTTTCAGGACTCTCTTTCATTTTTTCAAAGAAATCTGCAGGAATATTTTTCTATACCTCCAAAGTTCAGTCATAGAAGTTGGGTTGCCAGTTCTTCCCACAGTGGAAGGATGGACAGAAACACCTGTGGATGTTTTCAGATCTGAAGCAGCTTGATGTTCTCTCTCTCTCAAAGATGAGAGCTTTAAGTGCTGCTTATCTGATATACCAGGTCTTCCAGGTGGTTGTTAGGAGTCTCATTTTCTCTTTTCATTTGAATTTATTTTCCCTCTTAATTTGCCATTACTTGGCTATTTGTAAGTGTATTATTATTAAATTTCTGCTCAGAAATATCCGAAAAAATAAACAACTTGGCAATTTTGATTGAAAATTAAGTAAATTAGGGTCGTCTCTGTTGCGCAGTACCGCACCACTGCTGTCAGAACAAAACTTAGTATCTCTAAATCGGTAACTTTATACATACTTTTGCTTTAATGTAAGTCAATGGAACCATTTGGTCATTTCTTTTGGTCCATTCACCATGAAATTTACACACAATTTAAAGGGCAACAGGTATTTTCAAATTATGTCAAAAACTGAAAAACAACAAGAATGGAGATACAAGGTTTTGTTCTGGCAGCAGCGAGATATTGCTATTATGAGAATTATGCCTTGATTGATCAGAACACCCGCAGAAACTAGGATCTGTCAAGGTTTTTACAGCTCACAATAAAAAAAATACATTATGATTGGATTGATGGCTCATTTGCAGGTTACAGTCTTAGCTATCAGTATTGCAAAGGCAACTATCGCAATAATAATTAGCAAACGATATATTGTGCAGTTGTCATTTATTATAGACCAATTAATACAACTAGTCATATAAGAAACCACATCATTTGATGGATATTAGTGCCAGCCATGTTTCCAGCATTGCTGAAGCTTCTGCAGAGGGTCCAAACCACACAAGTCATGCCTTAATAGCGTGAAGGTCCATCAAAAAAGACAATTCAACCTGAAGGAAATTACATTAGTCACTAATGTGCTTTTGTTAGAGGTTATTTAGGTATAATCAGGCACATTAAAGCGGTTTGTACCATAATATACTCTAGTGGAACCTTCTCTAACATGTTTCTGGTGGGTTTAAAGCTAAATGTTGATTTAGGTTGCCAAAAGAGATTAGGGGGTCTTGAAGGAATAGTAAGTGCTCTAATGGTCCGTGAGGGAATGGTTCTGTATTGCTTAAGCAGCAGCCTAGCTGAAGTAATGACAATGTTGCTCATAGATGCACACATGTTGCTCATAGATGAAGACGATGGTTAAGGAATGAATGCGACTGGATGTTATGGTGCAGTTCTAGAATAATAGCAATGCTACAAAACAGTTCCTTCATTAGCAGTGCTACAAAAGCAGTAAAACAGATTCTCTATGTTATAAATGTCATAAAAACAGATTTTATGTATTACCAGTGTCATAAAAACAGATTTACTATATTAGCAATGCTGCAAAAACAGATTTTTAATATTAGCCGTGCCACAAAAACAGATTTTTAATATTAGCAGTGTCACAAAAAAAGATTTTTAATATTGGCCGTGCCACAAATACAGATTTTTAATATTAGCAGTGTTGCAAAAACAGATTTTTAATATTATCAGTGCTGCAAAAACAGATTTTTAATATTAGCAATGTTGCAAAAACAGATTTTTAATATTAGCCGTGCCACAAAAACAGATTTGTAATATTAGCTGTGCCACAAATACAGATTTTTAATATTAGCAATGCTGCAAAAACAGATTTTTAATATTAGCAGTGCTACAAAAACAGATTTTTAATACTAGCAGTGCTGCAAAACAGATTTTCTATATTAGTAATGCTGCAAAAACAGATTTTTAAAATTAACAGAGTCACAAAAGGAGATTTTCTGTACAAGCAATGCTACAAAAAATTATTTTCAGTAGTAGCAATGCCACCAAAACAGTCCCTATATTAGCAGTGCTGTATAAAACAGATTTTCAATGTTAGTAATGCTACGAAAACAGTGCATATTGCAATATTGCAAGATTTTAATATTAGCAATGATAGAAAAATAGTTCCTATATTAGCAATACCCCAAAAAAAGAAACATTTCTGTCACTGCGTTTGTGCACGTCAAGATTGTGAGTATTGTATGTACATTTTGATGTTAGCATTGTCAGCATTTGGAAGTCAAAGATTTCTTTTTATTAAGAAAAGAGTTTCTTTTTTAATGGAGTCTTTCTATCTATAGTCTATCCAAGTCTTTCATAAGAACAGTAATTCCTCCGTGTTTATCTGAGCAGCTTATAAAGCTTCGACAAAGGAACTGCGTTTGATATTTCTTCATGTCGCGCTTCGTTTTAGGACATAATGGATTGTGTGTGTGTGTTGGGGAGGGGGAGCTAAAGGGAACGTAGGCAAGATGATGTTACATCCAACAGATCCAGAATGGTCATATTGTTCATTGCTAATCGTATTAAAATGTATTGTTTTGCATTGTTAGCCACATAACAATGAATTGTTGTTTATTCACTGTTAACCATGTAAGAATGTAATGTTTTTCAAACTAAAAGGGTAGCCATTATGATAAACTATCAACTATAACAGTGACTGTTGGCCCATTTACCACTGTCAATAAAGTGTTTTTATAATGTTTGCTACCATTTGTGAGTATGTGTGTATGTATGTGTATATATATATATATATATATATATATATATATATATATATATATATATATATATATATATATATATAATGTGTGTGTGTGTGTATATATACTTTTTACATTATATAATCAAAAACGTGAAGCAGTGGAAATTTTTCTTTCCATCTGTTTGTAAAATAGAAACTGACTGTGGTCAGAAGGGGGCATGAGTGGACCAGCGACATTTTCACTGTGAAGCCGAAGAAAGATGAAGTGAATAGATGTTGTGTACAGTAGAGAATTATTTTCTCGCACAGTTTACTGTCACTATTTACAATAACCAAATTGCTGTTATGTAAGTGGCAGCATTCTTCATTCTGTAAGTGACTGTACACAGTTTTATTAAATAATTATAGACTGTTTCTGCACTAAGACTGGAAAAGAGGCCCAGTTACAGCCTGTAAGCCACCAAACACTTGTTCTTTTCCTTCGGCTGCTAATATTCCTCATGAGCAAATGAAAAGCAGCACTGTTAAGTGAATTTGCTGAATGCTCATGTGTGCCTTTCACTCATGAAGGGATTTTTTTTATCAGCTGTTTTGTGTTAATGAGAGTAAAGGTACCTGATGACATCCGGATGATTTTAATGCATCTGAGAAAAGCTTCAGCTGGCAGTACAGAGGTGAGTCCCACATTTCAGATGAGCTGTATGTGTAGTAGAGGCAAAAAATATATAAAAAAGGCAATACTGAGTAGACAAACTGAGCTTAAGTGATATCTGTAAATATGCCGTACTTTATATGTGTATATAGATTTACAGGACTTTATATTGTATATATTAGGAGTACAGTATTATGCAAAAAGGCTGAGAAAATTATCCTTAAAAAGCTGTATATCTGGTCAGTAAGCATTTATTTGCATGGAAAAACTCCTATTAACTATTAGAATATTATACTATTATCCTAACTATTAGAATATTAATAAACTAAGTAGCATTAGGTAACAAAACAATAAGTAATGAATTTATGATTTTATGTTTTATCTTGGAACCATTTTTAAGCCTTTCATCATATCAGCCCAGCCTTACTTGTAGTTATCATCCATGACCATGTTTAGCTAATTAGTGCTTCTTTAAGCATTTTTAATTTCTGAAAATTAATTTTCTAATTTCCTCTCCATGGATCACCACCTTATCGTGGTGGAGGGGTTTGTGTGCTTGAATGATACTAGGAGCTTTGTTGTCTGGAGCAAAAGGCCTGGGGGCCCCACCCTGGAGCCAGGCCTGGGGGAGGGGCTCGCCAGCGAGCGTCTGGTGGCCGGGCATTCACTCATGGTGCCCGGCCAGGCCCAGCCCGAAGGAGCTACATGAGTCCCCCCTCCCATTGACCCACCACCGATGGGAGGGACAGTAGTAGGGGTTCGGTGCATTGTGGACCGGGCAGTGTTCGAAGGTGTGGGCCTAGGCGTTCTGATCCTCGGTTGCTGAAACTGGCTTTTGGAACTAGGAATGTTACCTCACTGGCAGGGAAGGAACCTGAGTTGGTCCGCGAGGTTGAGAGATACCGGCTAGATATAGTCGGGCTCACCTCAACACACAGCTTGGGCTCTGGGTCCAGTCTCCTTGAGAGGGGCTGGACTTTATTCTTTTCTGGAGTTGCCCATGGTAAGAGGCGACGGGCAGGTGTGGGCTTTCTCTTAGCCCCTTGACTCGGCGCCTGTATGTGGGGTTTTCTCCGGTGGACGAGAGCTTCCCTACGCCTTCGGGTTGGGGAAGGGGTCCTGACTGTTGTCTGTGCTTATGCACTGAACAGCAGTTCAGAGTACCCAGCCTTCCTAGAGTCCTTGGGAAGGGTGCTTGAAAGTGCTCCTCCTGGAGACTCTATTGTCCTACTGGGGGACTTCAATGCTCTCGTGGGCAATGACAGTGAGACCTGGAAGGGTGTGATTGGGAGGAATGGCCTCTCTGATCTGAACCCGAGTGGTGTTCCGTTTTTGGACTTCTGTGCAAACCACAGTTTGTCCATAACGAACACCATGTTTGAACACAAGGATGTCCATAAGTGCACATGGCACCAGGAAACCCTCGGCCGCAGTTCAATGATTGACTTTGTAGTCGTGTCATCGGACCTGCGGCCATGTGTTTTGGACACTCAGGTAAAGAGAGGAGCTGAGCTGTCAACTGATCACCACCTGGTGGTGAGTTGGATCAGGTGGTGGGGGAAGATGCCGGTCAGACCAGGCAAACCCAAACGTATAGTGAGGGTTTGCTGGGAACGTCTGGCAGAAGAACCTGTCAGATTGAGCTTCAACTCGCACCTCCGTCAGAACTTTGACAAAATATTGGGGGAGGTGGGGGACATTAACTCAGAATGGGCCATGTTCCGCTCCTACATTGTTGAAGAGGCTGTCTGTAGCTGTGGCCGTAAGGTAGTTGGTGCCTTTCGGGGCAGTAATCCTCGAACCCGGTGGTGGACACCTCAGGTGAGAGATGCCGTCAAGCTGAAGAAGGAGTCCTACCGGGCATGGTTGGCCTGTAGGACACCAGAGGCAGCTGGCAGGTATTGACAGGCCAAGTGATCTGCGGCTTCAGTCGTTGCCAAGGCAAAAACCCGGGTGTGGGAAGAGTTTGGTGAGGCCTTGGAAAGTGACTTTAAGTCGGCTCCGAAAAGATTCTGGCAAACCGTCAGGCAACTCAGAAGGGGAAAGCAGTGTGCCACTATCACTGTATATAGTGGAGATGGTGTGCTGCTGACTTCAACTGAAGACGTCATTGGGCGGTGGAAGGAATACTTTGAGGACCTTCTCAATCCCACCGACACATTCTCCAGTGAGGAGGCAGAGTCTGGGGACACGGGAATAGGCTTGTCCATTACTGAGGCCAAAGTCGCTAAGGTAGTTAAAAAGCTCCTTGGCGGCAGGGCTCCAGGGGTGGATGAGATCTGTCCCGAGTTCCTCAAGGCTCTGGATGTTTTGGGGCTGTCTTGGCTGACACGCCTTTTCAACATTGCATGGACATCGGGGACGGTGCCACTAGATTGGCAGACTGGGGTGGTGGTGCCTCTTTTTAAAAAGGGGGACCGGAGGGTGTGTTCCAACTACAGGGGAATCACACTCCTCAGCCTCCCTGGTAAGGTCTATGCAGGGGTACTGGAGAAGAGAGTCTGGCTTATAGTCTCACCTCGGATTCAGGAGGAGCAGGAGGTTCCACCCTGGTCGTGGAACACTGGACCAACTCTTTACCCTCTCCAGGTTTCATGGGAGTTTGCCCAACCAGTCCACATGTGCTTTGTGGATTTGGAGAAGGCATTTGACTGTGTTCCCCGAGGTATTCTGTGGGAGGTGCTTCGGGAGTATGGAGTACATGGCTCTTTGCTACAAGCCATTCAGGCCCTGTACAAACAAAGCAGGAGTTTGGTTCACATGGCTGGCAGTATGTCAGACTTGTTCCCAGTGAGAGTTGGACTCCGTCAGGGCTGCCCTTTGTCACTGATTCTATTCATAATTTTTATGGATAGAATTTCTAGGTGCAGTCAGGGGATGGAGGGTGTCCGGTTTGGTGACCTCAAGGTCACATCGCTGCTGTTTGCAGATGATGTGGTCCTATTGGGGACATCAGGCCGTGAACTTCAGCTTTCGCTGGATCGGTTTGCAGCCGAGTGTGAAGCGACCGGGATGAGGATCAGTACCTCCAAATCCGAGGCCATGGTTCTCAGGCGGGAAAGGGTGGATAGCCCTCTCTGGGTCGGGGATGAGCTCTTGCCTTAAGTGGAAGAGTTTAAGTATCTCGGGGTCTTGTTCACGAGTGATGGTACAAGGTCAGCAGTGATGCGGGCTCTTTACCGGTCTGTTGTGGTAAAGAAAGAGCTGAGCCATAAGGCAAGGCTCTCGATTTACTGGTCGATCTACGTTCCCACCCTCACCTATGGTCATGAGCTTTGGGTAATGACCGAAAGAATGAGATCACGAATACAAGCGGCCGAAATGAGTTTCCTCCGCAGGGTGTCTGGACTCTCCCTTAGAGATAGGGTGAGAAGTTTGGTCATCCGGGAGGGACTCCTGCGGTAGAGCCGCTGCTTCTCCACGTCGAGAGGAGCCAGCTGAGGTGGTTCAGGCATCTGGTTAGGATGCCTCCTGGAAGCCTCCCTTGGGAAGGGAGGGGAAGACCCAGGACATGCTGGTGTGACTATATGACCCAGCTGGCCTGGGAGCGCCTCAGAATCCCCCCCAGGGAGCTAGTGGAAGTGGCTGGGGAAAGGGAGGTCTGGGCCTCTTTGCTTAGGATGCTGCCCCCGTGACCCGAACCCCGGAGAAGCGGAAGATGATGGATGGATGGATGGATGGATGGAATTTTCTAATTTCTTTTTTACAATAAGTTTGATGTAGTATGTAAACACTGTTAAAGTTTCCAAACCGCTCTATCCCCAGTCCATACAGCTCATATAAACTAAAATAGTCCACTTTATGAATGAATGATTTACATATACACCTATTCAGCCTTTTATTTATACTGAACCTCTAAGGAGTTTTTCAGCCCAGACTGTTTGAATGAGGCTTAATACAGGGCAATCAGAACAGATAGCTCATTTACCTACAACAATCCTAAAGACGCTGTTTAGTTCTAAGGGATTTAGAATGTAGGTTCTAAAATGGTCGTGTAAAAATTAAAAACAGCTGTTTTTGGTGCATAGGCTTCAAACCCCCCGCGACCCTGAGGGAGAAGCGGCTTAGAAAGTGTGTGTGTGTGTCTGTGTGTGTGTGTGTGTGTGTGTGTGTGTTTGGTGCATAATATCTTTATGAGTAGGATAAAGGCTCTTTAATAAATCTATGTGATGGCTGGAATTGTTGAGGAGAAATCTTCAGGTGTTCTAACTACCTCCCAAGACATCCACACATTTCTGAAAACAAGAAATTAGTCCTTATTTTGTATGATGTAAACTTTTGGCTGTTTTTTTTTTCTTAGGTTAAATGGTGTTTTTATTGGCACACAGTTTTGGCCCAGATACATTTTAAACAGGCTGCTATGATATTTCTTACAGTACTGTGCTTTTACAGTACAGCACTTTCACAGCACTTTCACAGCAGGTCTTGGCAACCCAAATGTTAAGAAGAGCCACAATATTTTATGTCCATTTTGTCATCTCGGCTGTAAATATGTCTCAGTATGCGCTAATGTGCTAGTAAAGCCTAACAAATTTAATATAAACAAAAACACAGACTTGCTTTGCTCTGCTTTAAGCTTTGGCTCAGACACTTTTCTTAGTCAGGAAACATTTCCTTAAAAGTAGAATAGTTTTATGTAAAACGTATCTCAATGTAAACCTCTTTACAAAGCTGAATTTAGCTTCTTGTTCGAATTTTGTCGTTCCACCTTAAATGGCGCAGCAGTTACATTCTGGCGCCTCGGGCGCCATTTAAGGTGGAACGGGAAAATTTGTATAAGAAGGTGCCAAACGAGAAGCGACTTCAGCCTCGTGGCTTTTTGTGTTTTACAGTTTCTCGATGTAGATTAAACATATCAGGAGATCAGCTTGAGAGATTATAAATGCAAATAAGTCAATTCATCTCAAAATTATCGCTGTTTGTCTTAAACCTTTTCTTTGCTATTTTGTTAGCTGCTAGCTAGGTGAGATGGTTGCTATGGTGACCAGCAATTTCTACATTAACTCCGGCGTTTAAGACCATTTACTGTTAAAATGACCAGCAGAGCTTTATTTTACTGCGAAGGAGGATTATTTTATTTTTTACCTAAGTATCTAATTCTGTTGTGGAGAGGCAGCAGGGCAATAAAATAGCCACATTTTGCCGACCACTGTGTGGGAGAAACAGCCATAGACCGTTGTGGTCGTGTCGTCATTGTTTAGTCGGCGCCCACATTAGGAACTCCGGGTCTAAGCTTCATCTCTCTATGGCCAGAATGAATAGGGTTTTCAAAAAATCGCCTCTATCGCCCCCTGTGCTAAACAAAAATATTCAGAACCTAAAACATTTTGTCCTGTGAACATTCTTCTCCCAAATACCACTGGATCCTCCGAATTATGAGGTTGTTAAAGAGCTGAAATATGAATATTGCTAGAATGTGAACTAAAGCTACTGCCTAATGAATTCACCTCATTAGACTGGCAGCCGCCTTAAGCGGGTTTTGGCAGTAAACATTTCCATGTTCAGACTGAGGGGAAATGAACAGGAGTCAGAACAACATCAGCAGGTTTCACTGCAGTTCTCTGTTCTTCATCTGATGCTCCCTGAAACACCATAGATCTCTCCTTTTAGCTGGATTTGAAGTGATCTACAAACAGACCTGCACTCAGGCTGATCCAGTACAGACAATAATCACTGCTGACCGCTGATGAACTGATTTCGGCTCTCAGAATATCCTGATTATCATTTTAATGCCAGTAACATTTTACTGAGGACATTTTCTCAGGACATGCGCCAGCTTTTTGTTCGACTTTTCCCATTCCACCTTAAATGGCACAGCTGTCACATTCTGAAGTGCTGTGCCATTTAAGGTGGAAGAGGAAAATTCGAACAAGCAGCCGGAGAAAAGGCCTGATATGAGGAGGTTTTTCTATTTCCGCTGAACAGCTGAGTAATATTTTTTTTATTTTTGCTGTTTCAGGTCAGTTTTTGGCGTTTGCTAATGTTTTTGATAGCTAGTCACAGCCGCTGCCCTATTTAAGGTGGAACGGGGATATTCAAACAGGAAGCTGCAAAAAAAAAAGAAGCTAAATTCAGCCTTGTAGTTTTAACACAGGTAGTTAGTATGTTTGATAAGGAGTTTTAGCTTATCAAAATATCCCACCCAGGGGTTTTATTTACAGGTATACCGTAAAACATTAGATAAGAGAGCACAGCTCGCCAGAGCACCGCTACAGCCCGCCTTAGTTTCCTGTAGCTTAGTGACATCAAATTGATGCGCAGTAGCTTATACCTCTTTACGACCTCGTAATTCAGAGTCATCCAGTGGTATTTGGGAGAAGAACGTTCACAGGACAAAATGTGTCGGGTTCTGAAGATTTTTAGTTTAACACAGGGGGTGATAGAGCTGATTTTTAGAAAACCCTATTCATTCTGGCCATAGAGAGATGAAGCTTAGACCCGGAGTTTCTAATATGGACATAACGAGGACTACAGAATGACGCACGACTACAGCGGTCTGTATGGGCGTAACGAGGACTACAGAATGACGCACGACTACAGCAGTCTGTATGGGCGTAACGAGGACTACAGAATGACGCATGACTACAGCGGTCTGTATGGGCGTAACGAGGACTACAGAATGACGCACGACTACAGCGGTCTGTATGGGCGTAACGAGGACTACAGAATGACACACGACTACAGCAGTCTGTATGGGCGTAACGAGGACTACAGAATGACGCAAGACTACAGCGGTCTGTATGGGCGTAACGAGGACTACAGAATGACGCAAGACTACAGCGGTCTGTATGGGCGTAACGAGGACTACAGAATGACGCAAGACTACAGCGGTCTGTATGGGCGTAACGAGGACTACAGAATGACGCACGACTACAGCGGTCTGTATGGGCGTAACGAGGACTACAGAATGACGCACGACTACAGCGGTCTGTATGGGCGTAACGAGGACTACAGAATGACGCACGACTACAGCGGTCTGTATGGGCGTAACGAGGACTACAGAATGACGCATGACTACAGCGGTCTATATGGGCGTAACGAGGACTACAGAATGACGCATGACTACAGCGGTCTGTATGGGCGTAACGAGGACTACAGAATGACGCACGACTACAGCGGTCTGTATGGGCGTAACGAGGACTACAGAATGACGCATGACTACAGCGGTCTGTATGGGCGTAACGAGGACTACAGAATGACGCAAGACTACAGCGGTCTGTATGGGCGTAACGAGGACTACAGAATGACGCACGACTACAGCGGTCTGTATGGGCGTAACGAGGACTACAGAATGACGCAAGACTACAGCGGTCTGTATGGGCGTAACGAGGACTACAGAATGACGCATGACTACAGCGGTCTGTATGGGCGTAACGAGGACTACAGAATGACGCATGACTACAGCGGTCTGTATGGGCGTAACGAGGACTACAGAATGACGCATGACTACAGCGGTCTGTATGGGCGTAACGAGGACTACAGAATGACGCAAGACTACAGCGGTCTGTATGGGCGTAATGAGGACTACAGAATGACGCAAGCCTACAGCGGTCTGTATGGGCGTAACGAGGACTACAGAATGACGCATGACTACAGCGGTCTGTATGGGCGTAACGAGGACTACAGAATGACGCATGACTACAGCGGTCTGTATGGGCGTAACGAGGACTACAGAATGACGCAAGACTACAGCGGTCTGTATGGGCGTAACGAGGACTACCGAATGACGCAGACTACAGCGGTCTGTATGGGCGTAACGAGGACTACAGAATGACGCACGACTACAGCGGTCTGTATGGGCGTAACGAGGACTACAGAATGACGCAAGACTACAGCGGTCTGTATGGGCGTAACGAGGACTACAGAATGACGCATGACTACAGCGGTCTGTATGGGCGTAACGAGGACTACAGAATGACGCATGACTACAGCGGTCTGTATGGGCGTAACGAGGACTACAGAATTGGAAGGAATTGGCAACATTACAGCACATTTGATTCAATGTTTAGGGCTTCTTTACTTTTTCTTTTTTTCTCTCAGAACTCTATAAAAGCTATAGACCAATTAACCTCATACAGTGTTGTGAATCACAGCCGTGATGTTATTCGCAATAACACACTCTCTTGACTAAATATCCTATCGATTGATAGGATAGACTGATCGATTATGTTTATCATTATGTTTTCTATTATATCCCAGGTTGATCAAATAATTTCTCCTGTATAACATTATATCTTTTTTTTTTTATTCTACATTCATTTTAAAACTGCACCCACATCACTAAGCTTGCAAATTCTTCCCTCTGGAAAACTTGTCCCACCTCAAGAGAAGAATTCTACAGCTAAATCGACAAATTCCTTTGACTTCAGAATTTTTGCATTAATTTATTCACTGATGAATTCTACAGCTGCCCATTCAGCAGGTTTTCAGTGCTTTTCTGGGATTTGTTACAGGGAAATGTGTCAGAATCATTGATGCTGATAATCGACGGATGCAGCACGTTGAGATCAAGTCAGAAACGCTGGAGTATTCCTTCAAACACCTCAGAGAGAAGCTGTGCGCGAGCCAGCAGTAGCATTACCCCCGTCCATTACCCCTCCCTGGGGGGCTCGGCCCTCACAGCCAGCCGGAGCTAAATGAAGGAGCGGAGTGGAGAGCGTGTCGGTGGCGTGAAAATGCTGTTTGTGTTTCTGGGAGATGATCTGGAAGATTAGATTTATTTCCTGTCAATTGTCTCTCCACTTTATTCAGATAAAGAGGGCTTAAGAACTCCGAGCTGAGTGACGGGTGGGCGGAGAGTTTTACAATGTAAAGAGAAATCAACCCGGAGCTGCGTGTGGTCAGTAATCAGAAGTCAGAATTTTCAGAATGATGCAAATTTTTGAGAGAGAAAAGATTTGGTGTGATTCTTGTTGGATTATAAAATCAAATCAATTAATCATGGTAACATAACCATGTTAATTGCTTATAAACACCATTCTACTGAATTAGTTCAAACTGGGGTCCTACAGTAAAACAAACTATTTCAAAAAAGAATTAAGCATTCAGACCGTAGATATTTAGAATGACTATGTTATGATGTATTTAAAGCATTAATTGAGATATTATTATTAATATTAAGTAAATATTTTTCAGTTCATTTTTTCATTTTTCAGTTTTTGACCTAATTTGGAAATACCTGCTGCCCTTTACATTGTATATACATTTTATGAAGAACGGACCAAGAGAAATGACCCAGAATGACGTGGAAAAATGTCTGGTTCCATTGACTTACTATAAAAGTTAAGTATGTTTTTTCCCTCTCCTGTAAAGTTACCGTTTTGGAGATACAAGGATTATTTCTGACCACAGCGACATACAAAATCATCATTTATAGTGACTCTTAGTTGGTGACTGTTCCAAAGCCTCACTCCTAAATTTACACTTATTTAAATTTACAATAATGCTTACAGTTTTTAATACTTATATTTTTTATATTTGCAATATAAACGTTACGATTTCCTTTAAAGGGAAGCTGAAAGATTTAGATTTATCATGAGTTTGTTTAAATATGAAAGTTTATTGATAAATAATGGTGTCCCACGTTTTCATATCAGTACCCAAAGAGTTTTTTCATATGGGCGGAGCCTTATTTTAGCCACGCCCCTGTGTTTTAGAGCAGGAAGTGAGACTGCATCCCTGTCCCTCATGACCACATGGTGAGCAGATCCCACTCTTTTGAAGAAATGTGTCCCAAAGTCGGAACATCAGCATGGAACCTTTAACACCTTCTTGGATCTCGAGCATGGATCCTTAGGGAACCAAAAGGAGTTCTTTGTATCAAAGAACCTTTTTGACACCTTAAACAAAACATTTACATTTACAGCAGAACTGACCTTCACACAAAACTTCGTGAAGGTTTTTCACAGTCGCACATCTCATTTACAAATAATGATATAAATAATACTAATATAAATGATAATAATAATAAATGATTAAAGCTATTGAGCTGCAGTGCAGTGCTGCAGTGACTCAGTGCTGTAAGAGTAATGAACTGAATTCACTTGTTTTGAACAGTTTTGTTTTTCTGTTCACTTCCTTTTAGAAATGCCTGTTACTGTAATACATTTTATTGATGTGGAAATAATGCACAGATATAATTACACAACTAGAGTCAAACTGCCCCTATCAGGTTTGTCCCTCTGCTGACCTCTTCTGTAGGTTTTGATTGTCAAAATAACAGTTGAATTTACAAAGATTTTGACAGATTATGTCAACATGATGGTTCGACTTTGTCAAAATAATAGTTTATTTTCTCAAGATATTGACTGTCAAAATAATGATTTATGTTTTCAAGATTTTAACTAATTATGTCCAAAAAAAATGCGACTGATTTTGTCAAATAATGATTTATTTTCCCAAGATTTTGACTCATTTTATCAAAATAATGTTTTATTCTATTGTGATTTTTACTGATTATGTTAGTATGGGAATAAAAAAAAGATAAGAAAAAACAACAATAAGCTCCAATAATTATATAATAATAATAATAATAATAATAATAATAATAATAATAATACCGCTTCCCCGTCAGGGTTGGGGGTGGTGGTGCTGGAGCCTATCCCAGCAGCCCTGGGCGAAGCGGCTTAGAAAATGGATGGATGGATAATAATAATAGCTTTCTGCAGTGACTCAATGCTATAAGAGTAATGAATTTTATTCCACATTTTATTGATGTGGAAATGATGCACAGATACAATTACAACTACATTCAGTTCACAATTAGAGTCTAACTGTCCCTATCAGGTTTGTCCGTCTGCTGACCTCTTCTGTAGGTCCTCCAACCTCCCAAAACATCTCACCACGTCAGCCGTGTCTTGATGAGCGAGTGCCTCAGTAAAGTAGGGGTTTACCTCACTAAAGCTTGTGTGCTGTGGAAACATGTTTTTGTGTCTTGTGTTTTTTTATTTTCATCCTCTTTTCCTTCCTGTTTATATACAACGCCAATAGACCCAGTTACTGTCTAAGATCATGACTAACAGAACTAAGCTAAACTCTGTTTCTCCATGGTTTATGTGTACAGTGTTAACGGGTTGGGGCTGCGTGACGTGTACCATCCTGAGTAAAATGAAGATTTATATTAAAAAGTTACGGAAGTTAAGTTCGACCTACATGGTCACCAAACTGGTCAACACACTGTATGACTTCCAAGCCATCAATCAGTCAATGTCAAACACTGATTGCTAGCATGATAACAGCTCTAGACTGGGTTGCACTGGTTTTGTGTGAGCTTGTACTGAAGCTTGTGAACCTTTAATTAACACAACTAAATTGCAGACTGAACATTTACTGAATCTGGCGGCATCAGCAATCTGTTATAAACTGTTGTAACTAGTAACTTCTAACAAAGACGTTATAAATGAGACCAGCCACTGCGTAAAATATGAAGGAGAAAACTCGAAACACTCAACATTTTACATTTTGGCTGTGTTGAAATAATGTTGGAAATATTTTTTTTGACTGATTATGTCAGAATGATGCTCTATTTCATTGTGATTTTGACTGATTGTCAAAATAGTAATTTATCAAGATTTTCACTGATTATGTCAAAATAATAGATTAATTTACAAAGATTTTGACACTTATTTATGACAAAATAATGTTTTTTTTACTTAAGATATTGACAAAATAATAATTTATTTTTTGAGGATTTTGACTAATTTGGTCAAATAATGATTTATTTTCCCAAGAGTTTGACTCATTTTATCAAAATAATGTTTTACTCTATTGTGATTTTAACTGATTATGTCAAAATAATGGTTTACTTCTAAAGATATATTTTGTTGAGCTTTTGACTGTGTTGACATAATTTCTCAATATTTTGACTGATTATGTTGTAATCCTCTTATTTTCTCAATATTTTGACTGATTATGTAGTAATCCTGTCTTATTTCCTCAATATTTTACTGATTATGTAGTAATCCTGTCTTATTTTCTCAATATTTTGACTGATTATGTTGAATCTCATTTGCAACAAGACATGTTTGCAATGTTACGTGGCCCTTGTCCAGTTACACCCCATATCATTAAACATATGCATGTACAAAGGATTGTAGCTGACTAACGTTCGATAGTCAACACATTTTCGCCTCAGGAACCAACACCTCACCCCAACCCACCCACAAGCACACACCCACACACTCACGCACACACACACTCACATACCCACACACCCACACACTCACGCACACACACACTCACACACCCACACACCCACACACTCACACACACACACACACACCCACATACTCACGCACACACACACTCACACACACACACCCACATACTCACGCACACACACACTCACACACACACATCCACACACCCAGAAAAAAAAATGCTCCTCCACTTTCATTCAAAATCAGGAAGCCCTGCATACATGTAGAAGAGATTATACACTCAGATATACAGTAAACAAGACACACATCTAGATAAAAGACAAATATCTATATAACAGACAGATATAAAGAACAGCAAAGACGGCTGGAAACATTATACAAAGACAATTAAAATGCTAATATGCAAATGTAAATAATAAATGCAGGCGACTTAATATACGAGAACAATACAAAGGATTGAATTGCTTAGTGAAAATATCACTATCAACTCCCAACATGCAACTAGTTGCATGAAAACATTTAATAATCTTTTTACTTCTGATCAAGGTGGTGAGTGAGGATCCCCGAATATGGAAAAACAGCCCTGAGAGCGAATTTGCATGGAAGAAATCCATGTAAATAAATAATTAGGCCTCTTTTTATCAATATTGATGGAATCTAATGCAGCAGATTGTGACCAGTGTCCTGTAATCTAATTATACTGTGATAAGACAGAGCCGTGTTCAGTAACAGCGTGTAATTAGTATCCACTGAGTCTATTCACGTCACACTCGCTGATCGTGTGTGTGCGTCCAAGGCAGAAGTTTCCTTGTGAAAGGTGATAAAATGTGCTTGAATAGAAGTCCTCATTAATACACGAGCACTGAGGACGGCTTTATTCAAACTGCAATATTTATTTGTACAGTAATCACAAATGATAGCCTGCTGACCTAAAATCGTGTCATTCTTATAGTGATTTTAAAGCAATTTCCAAGCAAAAATGCTTCTGAAGACACACTGCAATTAATGCGAAGGCTAAACAGGCTTGAAAATGCCAATGTGGATAACAGTTCATGAAACCTAGTGGAACCAGTTAGAATGGTTTTATTTGCCAGTGCTTACTGGAAATTATTTCTCAGTCAGCAACTTTAACATTTGCAAGCAAAGATACTTTTCCCAGCAATTTGACTCAAACTCAAAGTTGAAATTTTTCATTTTTTTCAAAATTTAGGCATAATTCAAGCCAGAGTGGTGGGATAGAAACCGGTCATCTGAAGAGTGTAATGCTTCTAAAAGCTCCTTCACAGAAACCTGTTACACGACATGGTTATGAATACACTGCCTGAAGCCCGAGACACTGTTTTACTGTAGTTTTAGGACTAAAAGGATTTCTATCAGCAGAGAAATACAAGGCAAATAGTATTTTTTTTCTTCAGATTTACTGTTATTTTACCATCATCAGCATATAAACACTCAGAAAACACATGTAGGTTCACATTTGTGTTGTAGACATGGCAACCCCTGGTTCCTATCACCACCACAGTAACGAAATCTGAGTTGGTATGTTTCTCTACAGCAAACCATTTCACACCAAACCACCCGGAATGACTCTGTTTACATCTCAGTGAATGAATTACGCATGATCTTGAAATAATCATTGTGATTCCCATTTAAAGTGGTTTAAGGAAGAATTCCCTGTGAAACTGTGATAACCATATAGTCGAACTGGTCAGAATGATCTATACAATGGGCCCCGCGGAATCTTCATTCTACTTTTTCTGTGAAGCTGGCTCACATGACTTTGTCATGATACACACTTGTAGCTCCAAACAACTTCCTAAATGGTCCACAAGAAGGTCACCGGTTCAGGTGTGCATAGTCAGAATTTGCATAATTGACGCCCCAAAATACCAAAAAAAACAAAAGCTAAACAAAATGGGATCCCTAAGTAATTCTGCAGTTGCTGATATTATATTGATATCATACATGAGATTGAATTTAGATTCATAAGCAGATTTTAATTATATCAGAATTTGCAGTAAAAAAGTCAAATAACCAAACATCACAATGGTTAATTTAAACACTTGTATGCAAAGATTTGACACTCATTAAAAGATCTTTTGTTGATTTTCTGTGTGGAAATAAGCTCCTCTAAAGCAGGGGGTCTGTTTTTCATGCCAGGCCCCTCATATAGAGGTAGTGTTTGCCCTGCGGCCCACCCAACATTCTGTAAAGAGAAATAAGGCAAACATTTCAAAGAAAGAAGCACACATAGGCCTACACTGATTAGAATTGAATCGAATTGAATAGAACTGAATGAAATCATGTAATATTTATTGTAATAATAATTTTAATATTTAGTTGGATCAGGCACTGTACTCTGATCATGGCTGATTAATTAGGCTAACTCATGCTTGTTTTTGATGCGGCGTGGTGTCAATATGAATTATTATTTAGAGTATGTTGTCTTTTTTTCTAGAGGCAGGGGCGACTCATTCGACCCACTTGCTCCCAAACTGTGGTCCACCAACCGGTTGTGACCCCAGTTTTGAAATCCACTGCGCTGCAGTTCAAAATGGTCAGTTTTAGTGCCCAGTTTTTATTTATTGTCAGAAGAAAACACATAAAATATTAAATGTGCCACATTTTGCAAGATGTTTTAACTTATTTCCACTGAAAAAAATCAACAAAACATGTCATTTGACTGGGGAGCCCAAATTTTTGCATATGACTGTGTATTAAAATGACAACTTCTTAGTCAAAAATGAAGAATGGCAGATTCGTCGTATATTTCAGAGAACTGGTCTCTCATATCAGCTAATTGAGAATGAGTGTGTTTGTACGACTGGCTCTTTCATCAAACCTGCTGTGCTTAAATGCTACTCCTTATATGATGTAGTTTATAAGACGTTAAATAAGTTAAATTAACCTCAAATAAATGGAAAGGAAAAACATATAATTGACAGAACTAACTAATGCGTAGGCACTGACATGAATATCTGATTAACAGCGTCTACGCTCTCACATGCAGCGTCACGTCGAGAAGCTGTTCTCTGTTCCCCAGTCATGTCTGATTCTCCGAAATGCACTCTGATAAAGAGGGGCTTCGTGGAGGTTTGCTGAGAAGAGGTAATTACAGGGCCTCACAAAGCACCGGCGGTGGCATTTAAGAATAAGTAAAGACCAATACATGCAGTTTCAGTGCACTCATAATACATCTCTATATAATACACTTATTATTTATAATTGCAAGACAAAGGGAGGTGTGAAGTTTCAAATAGTGCAATCGACTTGGCACGACATGGAAAACACTGCAAACTCGACTTTTTCTATGACAAGACAAAGACACCAAAAGATCACGTAAAAGGATGATTACGTTTTTACATAATGTAGGAGTTAAACACAATAACTGAATACGGACATCCTCCCGGGTTGGATTAAAGAAAAGCTTGAATGGAGTGGACCTGGTCTTTTGTATTCCGACTATTCCTGGACGCTTCATTCCTGGATGAATTTGAGCTTCTCGGAACTGCTGAACACTTGAAGGAATTGCACTTAGCTGACCGCCATCGTTGTCCTTCCCACAAAAATAAAGGCTTGATGGATGCTCCATTGAAGAGTGACCAAGCGTGGCATAGCAATGTTAGTGCGGGAGCTCTACTATACAAACTTCTTTTTTTTACAGTTCCTTTGGCTCTGTCTCCATTTCCAGTGTTCCACATGATTCATCTCTTCAACCCAAACCTGCTTCAGGCCGGGCCTTTATCTCACCTCACTCCAGGATGTCCAGATAGACCGGAGGGTTCTTGACCAAGGCCACAAGGCGGCTGTAGATGTCCTTGATGACGAGGCGCTGCTGTGGCTCCCTCTGCCAGCAGCCTTGCATGAGGAGGTGAACCTCTTTGGGACACGTCCGTGGCCTCTCCAGCTCTCGGCCCTGCGTGATGCACTCGATCGCCTGCAGAGGAGCCCAAGCTTTAATGCTTTAACATGCAATAGTAGTAAAACAAGCTTTAGTATTCTTTCACCTTCAACATTATATATGAATGTACCAACAGAAATGGCCCAAAATTATTGGAAAACATTCTGGTTCCATGCACTTATTTCATATCTTTGATATATACTGATTTGATAACCTGTTTATTTGAAGTACATTTTGCGTGAGGGTATGTATGCGAGGTGTATGGGGCTGTATACGTACACGATTAATGAAAAGCACAATGCAAACCACAAAAAGTCAGTACCATTTAGTTCTGTAACCTTTGCTAAAACTACACACACACTTTTTGGCCATTTTCATACATTGCAGATTGGTACTGCATTAAAATGGTACACTAAGAGGACTAAGAGGGGCTACTCTTTTTTTTGGCTCTTCGTTAGCTTTTACTCAGTGTGAAGTTTGTATCTTTGGGTGAGGCCCTCCATTAATGGAGAAAGCTGAGAGTTAAAATAGCTGCTGATGCTGATTCTGGTGATTTTGAAAGATATGTGCCTGCAGAGTCCGGTTTCAATTTGTGATTGGTTTTAAGGTGCATTTCCCAGTGTGATCACACACAGCCTTTGTGAAGGTTGATAAGTCCATTATGGAGGTGAACAGCCTGTTGCAAGTGAGAATGAATGAAGGAAACTAATTTTTTTTTTTACATTTCATTCGTTTTACATAAAGCAAAGGCAGTGAAAGGTAAGACGAGAAAGATCAAAGAATCCTCAATCACTGGTAGCGATGCCATGTTCCTATGCTGCTAAATCACACACTTACAGCAATACCCCACTGTTTGTCTACCTAATCTCTGTTTACTGCATCTGTAGCCACAGTTGATTACCTGTAATACGCCTTGTCCTTGTCTGTTCCCTCCAAGCTTACATTCTCCCTCTTGTTTTTGTTTTGCCTCTCTGCCCCTTTGTCTCATGTTTTGCACCTGTGTCTTGTCTATTGCCAAGCCGTGCTGTTGTCCCCAGATGTTCTTCCCTTGGATATAACCCCAATTCCAAAAAAGTTGGGAGGCTGTGCAAAATGCAAATAAATGTAAATAAAAACAGAATGCTATGATTTACAAATCTCATATTTTATTCACAAAAGAACATAGAACATATTTCAGATGAGATATGAAAGTGAGACATTTCACCATTTCATGGAAAACGTTAACTCATTTAGAACTTGATGGCAGCAACGTATCTCAAAAAAGTTGGGACAGGGCCGTGTCCACCACTGTGTAGCATCCCCTCTTCATTTAACAACAGTCTGTAAACATCAGGGAAATGGGGACACCGATTGCTGGAGTTTTGGGAGAGGAATGTTGTCCCATTCCTGTCTGATGTGGATTCTAACTGCTCAACAGTCCTGGGTCTTGTTTGCCGTATTTTTCATTTCATGATGCGCCAAATGCTTTCTATAAGAGAAAGGCAGGCCAATGGAACACCTGGACTCTTCTTCTGCAAAGCCATGCTGTTGTGGTGGGTGCTAGTGTACTTTAGTATTGTCTTGCTGAAAGAAACAAGGCCTTTCCTGAAAAAGACATCTGGATGTCAGCATATGTTGCCAAAACCTATATTTAGCATTTATGGTGCCTTCAGAGATGCACACAGTGCAAGACAGCCATGCCATGTGCACTAATGCTCCTTCATACTATCACAGATGCTGGCTTTTGAACTGTGTGCTAATAGTAAGTTGGGAGGTCTTTAGCCTGGAGGATGCAGTGTCCATTATTTCCAAAAAGAATTTAAAATTTTGATTCATTGGACCACAGGACACTTTTCCACTTCACATCAGTCCATCTTAAATGAGCTTGGGCCCAGAGAAGTTGGCAGCGTTTCTGGATCCCGTTTATATATGATTTCCTCTTTGCATGATACAGCTTTAACTTGCATTTGTGGGTTACATGGCGAACTGTGTTCACACACAGTGATTTCTGGAAGTGTTTCTGAGCCCATGCAGTGATTTCCAGTACACAATCATGCCTGTTTTCAAAGCAGTGCTGCCTGAAGATCACAAGCATCCAATATTGTCAGCCTGGTCCCTTGCATACAGGGATTTCTCAGATTCTCTGAATCTTTTGATATTTTGAACTGTAGATGGTGGGATTTCCAAAGTCTTTGCAATTTTATGTTGAGGAACATTTTTCTGAAATCTGTTCTACAACTTTTAGATGCATTTTTTTTGCAGATCGGTGAACCTCCGCCCATCTTTTTTTCTGAGAGACTCTGCCTCTCTAAAATGCTCTTTTTATACCCAGTCCTTTGAGTTAGTTGCAAATTGCTCCTCCAGCTTTTTTTTTTTATTAGTACCACTTACTTTTCCAGCCTTTTGTTGCCCTTGTCCCAACTTTTTTGAGATGCGTTGCTGCCATCAAGTTCTAAATGAGTCAGTGTTTTTCATGAAATGGTAAAATGGCTCACTTTCAACATCTGATATGTGTTCTAGCTTCTAATGTGAATAAAATATCTATGAGATTTACAAACCATTACATTCAGTTTTTATTCACATTTATTTACATTTTACACAGCATCCCAACTTCTTTGAAATTGGGTTTGTATATACCTCATGCCTTTGTCTTGTTGTTTGCTTGGCTTTGTTGTGTGGTTGTGTTGTGCTGGTTTTGTTTTAACCACTGAATGGTGGTTCTGGTTGTTTCCAGTTTAGTTTCTAGTTATTCTGCTTTTCTAGTTAATTTTTCTTAGAGTGTGCTTATCCTTGAAGCTCAGGGGCCGTATTACAGAAACTCAAGTCTGAAATATTTTCTGTTTAGTCACCATGACAACTTTAATTAGGACTGATTTAAGGACAGAAGCTATTACAGAACAGTTAAGTTCATAATCTTATGCCTTAACTACAGATAACAAAAACAGTATTACAGAAACAAGCTAACCAGACGAAATCTCCTAAATTTGGTCCTAAAATAAATAAATATAGTAAACTCATAAAATAAATAAAATAAAATAAACCCAGAGGCATCTTAACTTCTGTTTTAACTTTCTATTGTTTTGTGCAGGGTCAGGCAGCACAGTTCACTATAACTGGCATAATGATGCTACATTTATCTACACTGAAAACGGTGCTTTGACTCGAGCTTTTAACAGAGTTTTAAAAACCCCAGACACTGCAGACACGATCTTCAACGTCCAGTGTTGTTACTTTATGTGCTCATGTTGATAAAAACTCGTCAGAAAAAATATTACAGTGATGGTGGTGAATAATGAGGAGACAGAGCTGAACGTGTGTCTGTTTATTAGGAGGAACGTTAGCGCGCTCGGCTAACTAAAGCATTTGGGAAACTGAAACTGAAAGTGCGGAACAGCGACGGTCTGATAAACACCACAAAGCGCTCTCGCAATATTCTGAACTTTCAGTTTTCATTTGGCCCTTTTTCACGTCAGTAACGGTAAGCTAGCTAACGTTAGCTGTGTGGCTAACTAGCTTTACTGCTTTATTGCGTGTATGGTCGGTTGCTAGGAAGCAGACATGATAGTTGATTGTCGACTTCAATCAAGTTGACATTTCGTGACTTGAAATAAGATGCTGTGACATAAATACATTCAGATTCATAAATTAAGATTTGCTTCTCTAAAACGAATTTGGGGAAAATCTTATCTTGACCTGTCAGATCCTAAGACAAAAAGATTCTCTTAGTCCAATGTTGTTGCGTTTTAGTTCTGGTTCGCTTAGTGTTCATACTGACATATTTAACCTAGAGCCAAAAGATGTAAACAAAAGTCACACAAGTTAAAGTTTTGTCATTTTATCTGTTTGGTGATATTAGAGCCTATGTGTCAAACACAAGGCCCACAAGCCACATCAGGCCCATGGCACAATCCTGTCTGGCCCTCAGAAGTATTTTAATTTTCTATTAATATTAGTGCCCTGTGATGGACTGGCAACCTTCCGCCCAATGACAGCTGGGATAGGCTCCAGGACCATAAGCGGTTTAGATGATGTGTGTGTGTGTGTGTGTGTGTGTGTGTGTGTGTGTGTGTGTGTGTGTGTGTGTGTGTGTGTGTGTGTGTGTGTGTGTGTGAGTGTGTGAGTGTGTATTAATATTAGCCTGTTTCAGAGTGCGCTGCAATACAGTCTCCAGCATACACTGCCACATAATGTGCTTCAACTCTCCTACCCCAACAACGGTCTATGGGACAGCGGTTACACCTCAATTCTACACAGTTCTACACAGTTCCACACCAGTCATGTCACCAAACACACCCATTGCATTTCAGCTCCAGTTCAGCCAACATACTCAACGTTAATTCAGCAGCTCAGAAGTTGAGAATAGGTTATAATGAACGTGCAGCAAAGAAAGGATGCCAGGTGTCTAGATGAAGCAAATAGGCAGGTTTAAATAAGACTGAGCACCTGGGGACGTTTCAAAGATTTCAAGCATTCATGTAATAGTTTAAGGTCTTTTACAAGTGTTACTGTTGAAGTTTTTGAATAAACAATGGCCAGTTCGAGTTCAGAGCTTAGGAGTTGATGAAAAAACACATGCTCATGTCAAAACAGGATCAGAAACTTGGTCTGCACCAGAGCTCGGATGGCAGCGTTCTCACTTGCTCTGATGAACCTCACTAACAAAGCGATTACACCGGGTTCATTTTAACACCCTTAGTGTAGTCTTCTGCTCAGTTTTCTATTGTTGATTCCTAATCAGCTCTAAACAGATCAGCTATAATATTCAAACTGCTTCCTTAAATCTACACTCTGTCCATTTTATCAGCACTTTATACTTCTACAATTACACACTGCAGTCCATCTGTTTCTCTGACACTTTATTACCCAGTTCTTCAATGTTCAGGACCCCCACAGGACCACCACAGAGCAGGTATCATTTGGGTGATGGATCATTCTCAGCACTGCTGTAAAACTGATGTGGTGGTGGTGTGTTAGTGTGTGTTTCGTCGGTACGAGTGGATCAGGCACAACAGTGCTGCTGGAGTTTTCACTGCAAAAAATAGTGAAAAGGTCTTAAATGTAGTCGATACATGTAAAATATCTCATTATGAGATTGTTGTAAGATTATTCCAAGATTATTCAACCTATTTCTTCACATTTTCTACATGTTTTAAGTCATTTTATCGAGTGAAAGTGTCTTATTCCATTGGCAGATCGGTTTCCTCGTTTCAAGAAGGATCATCTATTGTCACAGGACGCTGTTGGCTGGAGATTTTTGGTTGGTGGACTATTCGGTCCAGCAGTGACACTAAGCTGTTTAAAAGCTCCAGCAGCACTGCTGTGTCTGATCCACTTAGACTGGCGCAACACACACTAACACACCACCACCACGTCAGTGTTACTGCAGTGCTGAGAATGATCCACCACCCAAATAGTACCTGCTCTGTGAGGGTCCATGGGGGTCCTGACCACTGAAGAACAGGGTAACAAAGTATCAGAGAAACAGCTGGACTACTGTCTGAAACTGTAGAACTACAAAGTGAACCTATATAGTAAGTGGAGCTGATAAAATGAGTGTAGAAACAAGGTGGTGTTTTTAATTGTACAACTGGTCAGTGTTATATTGGACAGTAAAAGTGGGCAGTAACTTCCCTATTTTTAAGAAAAAGAACATAAACCCACTTATAATGGAAGCCAATGGACAGATGCTGAGACAGTGTAACACACTGAAAGTGCTGTCTGTGGTAATCGACTGTGTGCTGCAGATTAGCTTGATAAACTCCGGAATATTCTTTTGTGTATAAGAGTTCAAATGGACACCGCCCTATGGAATATCGTTTAACAGGCTGGAGTATTTCTCAGACACTACTAGTGCATTGATCACTGTCATGAACTGATAAGGAAAGCTCTCTCTCCATGGCCACCGGTCATCCATTAAACAGCCAGTGACTCCAGGCCCTGTAGGCATTGTCTTCCACCTAAATGAATGGTATAGTAATCTGCTGTCATTGCTTCACTACATCATGCTGAAATGGCCTATCAATCACTCTCATGAATTAACAAAGATTCACATTGACCCTTTCCAAAATTCTCCCAGCCTTTCCAACGCCAGGAGGAGTCATGGTCAATCTGTCTATGACCTATACAATTAGTCTGCCCATAATTAGCCCTGTCCATTACAAGCCAGTGAGGATTAGGTTAACGAGGTTAAACAACGTCGGCCCAGGGCGAAGATGAGGCCTAATCGGGTTAAAATCGAGTAGATAGGAAAAGTGATCTACCCTGCTCTTGAAAGAGGAGAGGCTTCTCTCCCTTAATGGCGCAGTTGCGGTCACACCCAGAGTCCACTTCTCGGTCCTTAATCTGAAAAGTCTGGACCACTTATAGTACCTATAAATCTATTGATCCCTCTATCATAAGTGCATGAAAGCACAGACTGATCTCTTTCAAAGAGAATGTTTACAGCTTACATCACTGTCAGAGTGTTGCTTTGTGCGTTGTTTCAACACAGTTCTACAGAATATTCCCCAAACCCAAATTCAACATCATTTTTCAGAGATTTCTCAAGTTTAGACTGAGCTCCCACCTTTAAACCATGCTATTCTTCTTCTTACTCATATTTCTTATTTTTTCTAATGTAGCATGCTGTAGTCACTCATGTTACTGCAGCAAGGTCCACCAAGGGCTACAAGACAAGCGTGAAAATGATGCATTGTGTAGATTATCCACAGCAAAAATCACTGGAAAGTTATTCAAAGGCAGTGATTGATCTAATTTAATAAAACCTATTTATTCATGTAGTTAAACTGATATTTAGGCTTTATTAAAATTTGATAATTGCTAATAAATGATGTGGTGACAGCTGTAATTGTCGCTATGGTTATCTGGCTACAATCGGACTAAAACAGAATTTTGTCAGGGTATATTTATACACATTTATACACATTCTACAAAAGCAAGATGTCTATGATTAGAGAGTCTTAACATAATGAATGGCCTCAGTCCAAAAGCGAATCGTTGCTGCCTGGGCATTGTGGAATCTGACAGTTGCCCGTTCTACAATAAGAATATCCAGAAAATATCCACTCCATAACTGAGATAAAGAAAGGCGAGACTGAGACCAGCCTTTCATGATTGATTTCTTGGCCACAGTTAAGGCCGCCATCATGACTTTTCTTTGTTGTACAGTAAGCGTCAAATTAGAGTCATCAAGAAGTAAAAGTAAGGCTGGAGACAGGGGAAGGGGTTCAGAATTTTATCGAGGTGTATTCGGTTTCAGATGGAATTTTAGGGAGCTATATTTGAGTATAGACAAAATTTTATTGAGCTGTATTTGGATTCAAAATGAAACTATATTCAGATTCAGATGGAATTTCATCAAACTATATTTGGGTTCAGAATATAATTGAGCTAGATTCAGGTTGAGGCAGACTTCTGTCAAGATACGGTCAAGTTCAGACAATTTTGCTGAGCTACAGCGGTGGGTTCCAATACAATTTTGTTGGGCTATAGTTGAGTTCAGACATAATATGTTTGGGCAATATTCAGGTCTAGATCAAAACATGCTGGGCTACATTTGGTTCAGACAAAATTTTGTTCGGCCAAAGTAGGGTTTAGACAGAATTCAGGGATACATACAGTTTTGATTCAAACTCAGATTCAGGCCGCATGTTTTTGGGATTTTCTGTGTACAGCACTAATATTTAAAACTGTAGATTTAAATATCAGAAACTAGTAATCAAAGGGTATTTAATACAATTCTCTGCAGTATTTTAGACATTGTTCAGATAACAAAAAGTTCTCAATGACAAATAATAGAGATGATCTATTTACAGTTTGTTATGTTCCTTGAGATTTGAGCATATGTCACGAGTGGCCCCTCCCAGTCCTGTCCATGTGCTCATTCATGGCTCCACCCCTGATTGTTTCCACCTGTTTCCCACCTGTCCCTTGTTGTCCTGGTTTGTATTTAAACCCTGTGTTTGCTTGTCTTTATTTGTTTGTGCGTTCTGTTGGATGTACTGTTCGACGTGTACGTATTGTCTGAAGAGTTTTGTTTATTTCTGGTCTGTTTGGAGTTCTGTGTTCATTTTGTCATGTCTGTCCCTCCTGCTCTCCCTATTGACCATTTGAACATGGACTGTCATGACCCTGATTTTGGATTTGCCCATAATAAACCTCACTTGTCTCCGCACATGTGTCCGTCGCCTCATCGCTCCACATTACAGCATCACTGTTCAAAAGCTCTTATTGTTCACTCTCATTGTTATACAGCTTTCTCAGTAAGTTTAGAATGATCTACAGCTCAGTTCATCACGCTGGACACATCTAGCCTTTTTTTCATATTTACAGTTTCCTACAAATGATTTGAAACCTATCAAGTTGCACAAGACTAACTATCATAACCCATTTTTAAACACTAGTGTAAATAACACTTTTCAACAATTGTGTAAATAGATTAATATCTACAATTTTGAGGTCTTTATTGTGATGCTATCAATATGAAATTTGCACAAACAAAGAAACTACATTTCCTCGCAGATATTTGCATGTTGTAAGACCGGTGTTTATGTAGGCCATGAGGTTTATTATGTACCTCACTGTTGGACAACTGGTACCAGGGCTGTTTGCCATATGTGAAGATTTCCCAAAGTACAACCCCAAAGCTCCAGATATCACTCTCTGTGGTGAACTTTCTGTACATGATGCTTTCAGGTGGCATCCAACGAATAGGTAACATGGTTCTGCCCCCAACCTGAGAAAGAGAGAGTGGTGGAGAGAAAGAGAGAGAGATGCAGAGTTTTAAATGCCATATTATAGGATGCTTCCAACCACCTAGAGTAGCAGTCGGAGGTTAGGACAGCTGATTAAATGTATGTTTTTCATAATCTTAAATGTTTAATAATAATTCCTAAGCTGGTTGGCATAGCGCAGTGGATAATAACAAGCACACCATGCTATATAAGTGTCCTTGGGCAAGACTCCTAACACTACATTCACCTACCCCCATTACATTGTTATGTTGCTCTGGGTGAGAGCATCTGGCAAGTAGTATAAAAACCATATATATTTTTCCATCTTAGGTGGCTCCTCATGAAGCTTTTTGAAAGAATGTGGTTGGTATAATGTAGTGGGTAACACCTCTGCCCAAGAGTCCTTAGGCAAGACTCCTAACACTTGTGTAAATTGATCAAATTATAAGTCGCTCTGGATAAGAGCGTCAGCCAAATGCCGTAAAATGTAAAAGAATGCCAAGACCACAGCGAGGCAAAGAGGTGCCACTTCAAAAAAATTCTAAATTTGTCTCTGCAATTGTATAATTTTGATATCCTCACTACTGCATTATACTGTGTAAAAATAGTTGTAAAAATAAAAAAATAGTCCAGACTTTTGACTGATTCTGTAAAGCAATGACACACAGATTTCACCCAGTTCTGGCCAGGAATAAATATTTCTAACAATTTGAACCAACCCTGTAGTAATCAGTGCTGTAGATGTCTCTGGACATTCCAAAGTCTCCAATCTTGACCACAAGACCTTCCCCGACCAGGCAGTTCCTGGTGGCTAGGTCCCTGTGCACAAAGTGGAGCGAGGCCAGATACACCATGCCCGAGGCAATCTGGGCTGCTATCTGGAGCATCTGTGGCAGAGTCAGCTGACCCGTCGGGGGCATCTTAACCTCATCCAGGATCCGAGCATCTGGACCATGAGCCCTGTGCAAAGAGGACAGGAGGAGTTCAGCAGATCTGGTCACCTGGATTAAGGCCCAAAGGCCCATAAATTGTCTGTACTGCGGTATTGGCTCTTTGCAATGCCAATCTAACCGGACCCCTCCTTATGAAATTGGTTATTGTGTACTATGAGCATCCAGATATTTATGAGGTTCAAAGGGTGTTAATTATGATTATACAATATAAATAGAACCAAGATCATAGCAGTATGATATTTGTCCATAAAGTACAGCTAAGACACACATAAAGGTGTGTTGTAAAGTCTATTCCATCAGGTAATGAATAATAAACTTTGGCATACGCACAAGGAGAGGATAAAGAGCATTGTGACCCATAACTAGAGTTTGTCATGTTATGTCATGTTGTCTTCCTCTTAATGATGAGTCTCTCACATTCGTCATCTATTCGTCATTTTGAATTGAAAATCTTGCTGTGCTACTGTGGCTCCACTGTAGGATGTGAATGAGCACGTCTCCAACAGATGCTGAGATGGTTAAAGTTTGCTTTAGGGGTAGAAGGGGTTAAATGATCAGTGTGTGAAATTAACCAAGGATTAGCCACTGACTCCTAGGCCCAATTTAATTTCACCTCTTGCCCCTATCTCTTAGCCCTTACCCCTCCGTTTTGCGCATTAATGCCTAGGAGTACTGATTGTTGTTGAGATAGAGGGCCAGGGTGAAGTGTTAGGGCTACATGCGCCTCCAAACGGAGTGCTATGAGAAAAAAAGTAAAACCGGCAAGATGGATGGAAGAAAACCCACAAGTGTATTTTCTCCATTAAAAAATCACGATAACCATTGTGTTGTGCAGAGGTGGACGAAGTACACAAACCATATACTTGAGTTAAAGTTGAGATACCCAAGGTAAAATATCACTCCAGTAAAAGTAGAAGTTCCTCCCTTTAGTCTTCCACTTGAGTAAAAGTACTAAAGTATTTCCCTTCAAATGTACTTAAGTATAAAGTAAAAGTACTAAAAGAGGAATTCTGGCTCTGATGTCCTGTTATCATTTTTATAACCAGACTGGCTTCATGAACTCATTTCAGGTGAAAGTCCTCCAGCGTCTCTCTTGGTAAACCAGTCTTTTAATAGAACGTCATTAATTAGTGACGCTGACATCTATTAAAATGATCAGAAGCACAAAACACTGAAGGTAAACAGTTTCCATCAGGGAGAACCGAGTGGCTCTGAAATCACTTTTTACACACAAGCAAAGTTTCAGTTTCAGAATTATTTACAACTTGGTTCCAAGTTTAAGTTGAATAAAAACTGGCTTTAAACTCAGGATCACAGATGAGCTCCTTTACTATGTTGATCTGTAGGCCTCTGTTCATAAACATAAACCAGCCCAAACTAATTTACTATAAAATGAAATGGTGTTTGTAGAAATTCAGAAAAAAGCCGCGTCAGTCTCGACTGCATATGTGGACATATTTCTATATTGAGCTCTATTTACACAAAGTTAGGTTAGTTCATCATTTATGTTGAACAGACTCTCCCAAAGTTTTACGCTGCTGCGCTGACGTTGAACCGTGTGCTGCACTGGGTCGGTATGACCAACAGGTCAAAACCAGCTCTAAACAAAGTGACCGCTGGGCCCTGATTGGTGCTCTGGCTTTGCGCTTCTTTCGTTTTGACATGTTACGTTTTTATACACACAGAAACCAAAAGGAACCACAGATTTCTCAAAATGTAGGAGGAAAAAGTCGGATATTAGACTCTGAAATGTAGTGGAGTGAAAGGAAAAAGTCGCTCAGAACGGAGAAACTTCAGTACAGATACACCAAAAATACTAAAGTACAGAAACTAATTACATTTACTCAGTTACTCAGTTACTGTCCACCACTGGTGTTAGTTTATTGTCATTTTAGTGTATTGTGGTCGTTTTCTTCATAACAAGCATAAAAATCGCTAATAGTATGCTAATGTCTCGGCAGCTGGCAAGCTAAATCTCCCCTTTCAACCTTTAACGGTGCAGCAGTTACATTCTGGTGCTTCAGGTGTCAAAACTGCTGTTCCATTTAAGGTGGGATGGGAAAATTTGAACAACAGCTGACTTCAGCATCACATCACTGAAGCACTGGGGGGTGATGAACAACTGTCTCATCCCCTCTTTGAAGGCCCTAAATGTAACTAAAGCCCAGCAGTGAGGAGCTGAACTTTCCCCTCCTCTGCGGTCACTGCAGACGGGCAGGGTCGTCTACAGAGCAGCGCTAGTAGCTGATAATGAAGAGATGCTGTTTTTATTTGAGGGACCCATTTTGAGGGAAGATGCCAACAACTAAGCCTTGTAACTCAGGTCCAATAGGTGAGATGGCATCCGAAAACAAGGGGCAGGGGTAAAAATAGAAAGATGGGATTCGGCCCTAAAGTAAGGGTGGAAAACCTGCAGCATCTGTTTATGATACAATATACTGCACATATGACCATGTATAAGATTTTATTGACGGGAGTACACATACTGTCCACTTTATTAGAACGTCTTAGCACTCTTTGGTCATTTTATGAGCTCTACCTACCTCATAGATCCACTATGTAGGTGTTCAGTTAAAGACTGTGTCTGTTATAGTTCCCCAGAATAGCCCTGTGGTCACAAACTGACCATAGATGAAGGCCTAGAGGATGGATAACAAACTGTGCAACAACAGATGGACTACAGTGTCTTAACTTTATACCAGTAAAAGGAAGGGGTTTTTAATGAAGTGGGCAGGCAATGAAAGTTCAGAGAATGGTTTGACTGTCAAGCCTGAACAGCAGTGGCACAGAGGAACCACGTCAGCCAGGAAGCGCTCCATCAGCTGGCAGATTCACCACAACTATGACCATGCGTGCAACGTCTGACTATTCATACACCGCAATCCATCAAGTTTAGGAAGTAAACAAGCTCTTCCCAAACAATCCCCCACTTTGGCTTCCATTCTCTAATGTCATAAAGTCACTCTTGTCATGTGCAGGCTCCAGAGCGCAAAGCCCGTCTCCATTCATCCTAATATTTGCGCCTATCCGCTCTGTCACTCGCTGGCTTTTTCCATGCTGTTGAGAGGTTCCCAGTGTGATTACTATTAGTTTATCAGGCAGGTGGCAGGAGAGCAGCAGCTGCTGCTCAGACTGGAGACTCCATCCATAGACTATCTACTGGAAATGTGATTTCCACTCCCAATCTGGCCTCCCCACCACCTGGCGGACCGGCTCCTTGCGCACTGGACATGTCACTGAGACTCCACTCTGCTGGACATATGGTCTCTCCTTTCACATCGTCCAGCAGGCTTACAGTTTGGAGAACTTTTCATCATCTTTAAGAGACGAGGACAGCTTCAGTATACAGTGGGCTACACATAGGGGAATGGTTTTGGACAAAGATTCACAGAAAACGCGGATCAAAAATCAGGGGGAAAAGAATCTGATTCTGTAACAAATCCAGCCTGAAATATCACTTTGCGTGTAGTGCAAAATAACCTAAAGCAAAGTAAAGATCATGCGAAAACAACAGTAAAAGTTGCTAGTAAAAGGTTGGACCCCCTTTTGCCTTCAGAACTGTCTTAATTCTTCGTGGCAGACTTTCAACAAGGTGTTGGAAACGTTCCTCAGAGATTCTGGTTGGTTATTTGAGTTCCTGTTGTCTTTCTATCATCTGGACCCAGACTGCCCATTCTCCTCTGACCCCTAACATCAACAAGGCATTTTCGTCCACACAACTGACCGCTCACTGGATATTTCCTCTTTTTCTGACTGTTCTCTGTAAACCCTAGAGATGGTTGAGCGTGAAAATCCCAGCAGATCAGCAGTTTCTGAAATACTCAGACCAGCCCGTCTGGCACCAACAACCACGCCACGTTCAAAGCCACTTAAATCCCCTTTCTTCCCCGTTCTGATGCTCGGTCTGCACTTCAGCAGGTTGTCTTGACCACCTCTACATGCCTAAATGCACTGAGTTGCAGCCCTGTGATTGGCTGATTAGCTATTTGTGTTAACAAGCAACTGAAGTTGCTGGTGAGTGTACATTTCAGGCTAAAGGAGAAGTGTTACATGATGCTACCAAGCTGGGAAGGTGAAGGCTAGCATGAGCTTCCTTCCTCCTAACAGACTTGTGCTGAGTGACATGGAGAGCCATCCAACATACTCAGAGTAGAGGTCTTAGTGGTAGTTGTTTTTCAGTTCCGCTCCCGCAAGATTTCATCCCTCTTCTGCAGAAAATCGGAGTCATTTATCCCGCTCCCGGCCGCAATCAAAACATTTTGGCTCGCTCTTGCTTACGCAAGGCAAACTGACATCCAGTATCAGGCATACATCACAAATCGTCACACATACATTATTCCCTGCTACAATAACATGGTAGTCATGGTCATCAGGCTAACTGTGAAGTAACTTCACCAAACGGCATTTATTCCCAGCATTTAATATTTATTAAGCCACAGAGTGGTCATTTTTGGTGTTTTCCTCTGCTTGGTAGCTGCAGCCATCAGAGGGCTCCACCATCTTTGTAAGCTTTGAGAATGTTGTTCACCTGATCGCTTTAGGAAGACTTTAACTGTTTTACTGTTATCATTTTATATTGACTATATCGCTGCTGTCAGATCAAAACCTCGTATCTCCATTTTTCAGTCTTTTACGTAATGCTTGTTGCCCTTTATGTTGTGTGTAAATTCTCTGATGAACGGACCAAAAGACCAAAATAACCTGAAATGACTTAGAAAAAAGTCTGGTTCCATTGACTTACATTAAAAGTATGTAAAGTTACAGTTTTGGAGATATGAGGTTTTGTTCCGATCCATATGATTTAGGGACAGCTGTACTTTATTTGGGCCAGTCGTGAATTTGCAGGATTCCTCTTCATGCCTGCAGTGGGCTTGATTCCTGCCTGCTCCCATGCACAACACTGAAAATTTGTCCCGCGCTGCAAGATGTTGTAGTGCAGACCTTTAACCCAGAGAGAGCGAGGGCAGTGCTCTTTGGGACGGGTGGATGTGGCATCATCAGGGATTGAACTTGCACTCTCGTAACTACAGGGCTAATCAGTGTGAGCTGATACGCAGTTCTTTCAGTATCAGTACTAGAAAAGAAAAGTAGTATCGTGGCATTCGCTACTGTTGGGCTGTGAACCCGTGAAGCCGTAGGATCTTGCCATTACAAAATCTGCAGAAATCTGCAAAATCTAACTCATATAAAAGCTTCTGAACAGTTGAGCTTAAGAATAGATGCGGGATTAACTGTCTGAACATTTCTGATTAACTCATTAGTTGGCAATCCAAACTGCGCTACTGCCATGATTTCTTTGTGAAAGGTGTTCTGAAGAAACTCTGAAAACGTGGCAGACACAATGCCAATATATTTTAATAGGCAGCACTAAAAAGTTCTTTTGACGTGCGCCTTTGACGGAGGCTTTGTCCGCTTTAACTAATCATCTACAGTACTTCAAGTCTATTAGCGCACTCGCTAATGGCTTTATATTCCATAAGGCGTGCAGCAATTCAGTTGGACGCAGAAGATCAGTGAAATTGGTCAAAGAATATTGTGCACTGTCTATCAAGATTGTAAGAGGACTGAGTGCACTGTTCGATATGCCAATGCATTAGAAAAGAACAAATGATTTTGTGGGTTTTTAAACCCCAGGATGCATTAAGACTTTTAGCATGGCCAGTGTCCTGACCGCTCGACAGCACTGCTGTACCGTGTGGTTTGTAAGGTGAGGCAGTGGGTTGTGCCTGTGACTTTTTGACTCAAGCCTATGGTACTTCAATGTGGCCTTAAATTAAAAACCCTCATATCATTTTGTGGGTGCATCAGAATGTGCATTTACACATGACCCTGAGCCACTGCACTGGCCTGAGGCGAGGCTGCCTTTACCACAGACTAGGCTGCTGCGTAGAGAGATACTTCACAGGGCTGGGAACCTAAATTCATGCCTGACATCCACATCACCTCACATCAGATCGCAACACACGGCACCACTTCACATGACCCTTAAAGCTGAAAGAGCAGAGATGCTGCAGTATTCACATGCTGGAACACTTTAAATCAGCAGATAATAAAAAATGCTTATATTTGCGATAATATGCTGACGTACCATGGAGCAGAGATGGGAACAAGTCACTAAGTTGTAAGTAACAGGTTAAACAGGTTCAAATTCTTATTTTAACTATTAACAATTTTTTAAGCTTGTTATGAGGAAAAGGACAGTGGTGGATGAAGTACACAAACTATGTACTTGAGTTAAAGTTGAGACACTCAAGGTAAAATATTCCTCCAGTAAAAGTAGAAGTTCCTCCCTTTAGACCTCCACTTGAGTAAAAGTACTAAACTATTTACTTTCAAATGTAAAGTATCAAAAGTAAAAGTACTAAAAGAGTAATTAACTTAATGCAACTTAGTTCCAAGTTTAAGTTTAATGAAAACTGGCTTTAAACTCAGGATCACAGATGAGCTCCTTTACTATGTTGATCTGTAGGCGTCTGTTCATAAACATAAACCAGCCCAAACTCATTTACTATAAAATGAAATGGTGTTTGTAGAAATTCAGAAAAAAGCCGCGTCAGTCTCGACTGCATATGTGGACATATTTCTATATTGAGCTCTATTTACACAAAGTTAGGTTAGTTCATCATTTATGTTGAACAGACTCTCCCAAAGTTTTACGCTGCTGCGCTGACGTTGAACCGCGTGCTGCACTGGGTCGGTATGACCAACAGGTCAAAACCAGCTCTAAACAAAGTGACCGCTGGGCCCTGATTGGTGCTCTGGCTTTGCGCTTCTTTCGTTTTGACATGTTACGTTTTTATACACACAGAAACCAAAAGGAACCACAGATTTCTCAAAATGTAGGAGGAAAAAGTCGGATATTAGACTCTGAAATGTAGTGGAGTGAAAGGAAAAAGTCGCCCAGAACGGAGAAACTTCAGTACAGATACACCAAAAATACTAAAGTACAGAAACCAATTACATTTACTCAGTTACTGTCCACCACTGGAAAAGGACCAAAATACACTGAAACATCATTAAACTAAGATAATGCAGTGGTTATTATACTTTTTAACAGAGAAAATTCTCACATTTGTGGGTTTCTTTGGTCTCTTTGTAGCCATCTCGCCCTTTTTTCTTTTATTCCTCTTTTATTTTTTCCACACTCTGTTTGGAGTGTGTCTCTGAAAACCCTCTGGAGGGTCAAGTAGCCCTAACATTTCGCCCAACCCCTCTATCTCAACAGAAATCAGGATACTTTACCCCTAGCTGTGAACACGCAAAACAGAGGGCTCAGGGCTAAGTGGTAGGGGCGAGGGGTCCAATGGGTTTGGGCCTAAGTCTCAGGTCTTGACACTCCCAAGAGTCCAGAGACAAGCCCCAAGTCAAAACAATCGAGTCTCAATTCAAGTTCTGAGACAATACAAGCAAGTCCCAAGTCCTAAACAAGTCAGTATGCATTCTTCATCTAATTTAAGATCAAAATGCAATTACATCCCGGGGCCTGACTGCTTGTTTCTAGCTTATGGAGGTGAACTTAAGCTCTAACACTTCACTTGTCTTACAACATAAAATACGAGCATAAACACAGTAACACACGTTCAACGATGCAGCTGTTTATCAAATTCATGGCAAGGAACATTCCGTTCACCTGAAGAGTTAGCAGCTGTGTGGAGCCCTGACTGTGGTCAGAAGCCTCTGCGCGTTTCTTCCACTTTGGGTCTTGAGTCTTTCCAAGTCATGAGGCTCAATTCTGAGCCAAAGTCTGAGTCATTGGACAGTGATTCATATCTGAGTTCTGCTTGGTAGGTTACATGCCTTGCTGCTGCTTATTGGATATGTTTTGATATATTATTGAGGGTTTTGAGAAGAAGTATTTAAAGTCAGTTAAGTGCTTTTTTAGGCCAGACCTACTTTTTTGGCAGTTTACCCCCAGTTTTCTCTCCAATTTAGCCATGTCCAGTTAAACACACTAGTTAGGTCACCCATAATCACACAATGCTACCAGCACTAGGAGGCTGAAGGCTAGCACACAAATCATGTGAAGTGCCACCTTTCAAACGGCTGGTTTTGCAACCTCACTGGAGAGCTCAAAATGTTTGGAGGAGAATGCTAATGCCAAAACTAGCTAGAATGGAGTGAAGTGATGAGGGGAGAGAGTGGGCCACCCTACCCACCCAGAGAGAGCAAGACCAATTGCGCTCTCTCGGACTCTTGGCCATAGATTGCTGTAGAGTCACCAGGGACTGAACAATAGACATTCGCGCCACTGTGGAACCACCAGGCCTACCTTTCTATTAGGGAGCCTTAATCTAAAGTGATCATTTCAATAAACTGATAGTTGAACAGCCAATCACACTGCCTGCATAGTTTGTTCTGGGGCAGCAGATCTACAGCGTCTCATTAGACCGAAAGACAGAGATTATAGCCAGCAGTGTAATTAGGGGGAACTACTGCCGAACATCCTTTAATAAGGGGCCATATTGTTCAAAACTGAATCTTCCTCATTTTTGAAATAAAAGATTTTGATGTAGTACATAAATTCTGCTAACCTACCAGAATTCTGGTACCAGAAATCTGCAAAACCTACCAATTACTCCCCAGTCCGTACAGTTCATTTACAGAAACTGAGTTGCAAAAGCAGCCTGTTTTGAACCAATTGCTTCTGTAATGTCATAAAAACTATCCCATTTACATATATCCATCTGTTCAGCCTGCAGCAGTCCAGCTCGTATATGTCAGTCTAAAAGGCATAGTAACAAAAACAGCCTGTTTTATTGTAATGGATAAAGAGAGAAATGAATTATGACTGTCTTTGGTACATAAAAATGCCAATAACGTTATTGTATGTAATCTTGCTTTCGTTTGAAGAGCCAGCTTAAATCTAGCTTGTTCGCGTTTTTAATGTTGGCAATGTGTCAAAGTACTGGAAAGATGAAAATGATCTAGATGCAAACAAAACTAATGGAGAAAATATAAAAGTCCATTGACAATGTGACATAATGGTGCTTATAACACAAGCTCATTGGACATGCTGAACATGCTATGAGAACACTAACTGCCACCAAAACTGGCCAGAACTGCCCATAGTCATGTAGGGAGTATGCTGTAATGGCATTATTCCATATTACACTGGGACGTTCTCGCTCATACGTAAATGTGCTTTTGATCATCTGTTCAAGAAAACCACTGTAGCATGTCCAAGAAATGTTTTTACATTTTAAGTGTTCTTTAACATTTATTTCACTTTGTTTGTTTGCCATGGACTATTTTGGGGGGTGGTGCTGGGAACTGTCGCCCATTGTGCGTGTTGTTCAGACGTGAGCTGAATCAGAGAGTGAACTGTCGTGCGGCGTGGCTGCGGCCGAGAACAGCTGGAAAACAAAGCACCACAACTTGTGCAAAAGCTGTCTCTTTCAGTTTAGCTGAATGCTACAGTGTTATAGCCAAGCGACATCCATCGCTGAGTGAACGGAACTTCTCGAGACTGACCTGAGGAAGCGGTTGAGGTCACCGTGCCTCATGTACTCAAACACCATAGCGAGAGGCTCTCCATCCGTACACACTCCGTAGAAGCGGACAATGTGCTCGTGCTGGAGAACGGTCAGGAGTTCGGCCTCTCGCTGGAAATCCTGACGAGTTGACTCGTTGGCGTCCTTCAGCGTCTGGCCAGAAAACACAGTGAAGTTAAGCTGTATGAAATGTTGGAAGTGCACAACTGGATAACTGTTTTTTTTGTTTGTTTTTTTTAGCCATTGGTCAAGAACATTTGTTGTCTGGTGAAGGCTTATTTCTTGAGAGGCATTTATATGTCTTTATTATCTATTATTATTATTATTTAGTTATTATTATTAAGTAATATTTTGTGCTGCATGAGGTCATAACAGGGGGGTTCCAATAATATGTCCACATTTCTGCATAATTAAATCAAAAACATGTCAACAAAATCATTCAGAGTGGTTTGGTGTAAATGCCCTGTTCTATAGAAACTGACCAGGTCAGAACTGTTCACAGTGGCGGCGATAGTAACCAGACGTCCACGTTTAAAAGTTCCCTCACAGAAAGTTATGTGGAATAGTTTTAATGATGTTTAGTGATGCCTGAGACCAAGTTTTATGATAGTTTTTTTTTAGAATTAAAAAACATATTGAAGCAAGTCCAACAAATGTTCTGCGTGTTAATTCTGGGTTATTGCTCTCCAGCATTTATTCTCCGGGATTATTTGGACAAAGACTCTTATTGTGAAGGTGGGGCTCGTCTTTCTTCACTGTATGCCCATACAACAGAAGGAACTAGTCAGTCTGGGCTCAGATGAGGTGCAGACATTAGTTAATGTTAGAGCTGGCTGTTAGCCCAAGGCCTTGCTTTCTTTTCTTTTTCTTTACAGCTGTTAATAAAGCACAGCAACTTATTTTAACGTCTTTAATAGCTTTAAACGCTACAATATTTTACAAACCATTCATGGTGGAGAGATACATGCAGCGTGTTGTGAGGCAAAATATTCCCCAGAAAAAGATTTCAGATTTAACACTATGCTATCATTAACACTGCGTGTAAAACTCGGAAGACATGTGTTGGTTCACTGTCCATTTTGGATAGTAAATAAAATGTCTATATTTGTGTTGTAGTCATGGCAACCCATGGTTCCTACCAACATCATTGTAAAGGCATTTGTTTCAGTACGTTTTTCTACATTTCATCATTTCACATCAAACCACTCTGAATGACTTATGTCTCAACAACTGAATAATGCTAAAATTTTGGAATAACCATGGAATTTCCCATTTAATATTTTCCGTGCCAAACCTGAGCCTGTTTAAATCTGTAGGTAACCCAATGCATAAGAACTTTTACCGCACTTCATGTGTGAGGTAGCTGGTAGCTATGTCAGCTGGCTTGTATAGTTGGTGTACATCGCAAATACCATCTTGGACGGTGTGTAGATTACGACTAACTTGTGGACTCTACCTTAATGGCCACCAGCATCTTGTCTGTATCCGGACAGAGATTGGCGCACTCAGCCAGGTAAACCTTGCCAAAGGCTCCCTCTCCCAACTCCCACTTCAGCATGATGTCCTGTCTCTTAATGTGCTGCACACCTGAAACAGCCATGGTCATTCCTTCCATCAAAGGGCGTATCATCTCCAGTATAAAGTGATCCAATACCTTTCATCTTCATTCAAAACTAACCTGGTGTCCTGTATCTCCAAAGCATTTGATGGTTTATATTTAGCATAGTTTGATTATTTACAGTGTTTTAAAATTTGAACCCTATTATCTTCAAGCCCCAGGGAATCTATAATTGGGATTTTGCACTGTACGTACAGTCAGAGACTATACTTACGTCACTTTGAATTCCCAGTCAAAACAGCCATTAAGTACAGGTTATTCATTTTTTTCACATCTTCATGTATTTTTTCAGTATTTGGCCTTCAATCCAATTCAATTCTTTTCAGGAGACCTGCTTTCAGTTTTTCAAAGAGATATTTTTCCACGTCTCCAAAGTTTAAAAGTTTTAGCCTTTTCTTGCCTATTTCCTGTTCTCAGAACGGGCTTCTTACCAGCTACACATGCTTTCAGACCCATAGTGTTCAGTTTCTTTTCATAGTGGTTATTAGGAGTCGTATTTTCTCTTCATCTTTAACTAAAGTTTTCTTAACTTCAATTTTTTCACTTCCTTATGCAAGCAAATTGTCCCATATTTAATCTCCTCAGAAATTCCTCCTGGAAAATGAATAACATTGAACTTGAAATGGTGGTTTTGCCTGGAAATGAAATAAATGAAGCAATGTGAATGTGGGTTATCTGTTGGCGGACCCTCTAATACTCTCATTCAGCATCGGTATGTTCATACATATAGGCTTAGACATTACAGACTGTGGCATTTACTGTTTGAGAGGCACAGCAGGTGAAGTGAATTATCCGCCACTGTCATCACATCTGCATTCGCCTAATAAACCAATAAGCCACAAGAGCCCATGCATTACTGTGGCTGTATCACAGGAAAGGTTTTCTTAGGCAAGACATGAAGCAGAGTGCCTAAAACTGCCTTCCCGTGATATAATCACAGTAATGCACGGCCTCAAGTGGCCTATTGCTTTTAAAAATGGTAGCCAACATAAAATATAATAAAACACACATTTTTTCAGAAATTAATTTAAGTGATTATTAATAATAATCGACAAAACAAGTATTCTGAAAAATAAATGCAGCAACCATGAACTGCTGAATGAGGAGAAAAACGTTTGGTCACCAATCAGTGCATATTCAATGAATATACAGGGAGATTCACTTGAAAGAGGCCCCGAATATTCTGTAATAACTCTCGCTAGGGCGAAGCCATCTGAACGAAACAACGTGCAATGTGCTCCTCAGTGTATGGAGCTTCGAACAAGCTGGGATGCTCCAGCATCGGGGTGATTAGGTAGGCGCTGGACAGCCGTTGCGATGTTTAACTTCTATGTGCAACTTCCGGGTGCAGACCCCTGTACCCCTTCACTCAGTCAAATCTCCCTACATTTAAATACTAGATCCTGCAGCACGACGGTGCATCTAAGGAATAGTCATTTGGGACTCAACCATATTCATACTCAATAAATGATACACTGTTTGGCAGTGATACAGAGCTGTTTGGGATTCAGCCTGGCTTTGATGCTACTTCTGACTGAAACATAGACATTTAAAGCATGTAAGACATTCAAGTGGCATTCTTTAGAGATTTATATTGCAGTTTTACAGTAAATCATATCATGAATAATTCAAGCCTGTGATATTGGATATATATGAGGTTAATTTCTCAGTACATGGAGGTCAATGTGAGCAGCAAGAGCGGTTGCAGGTTTGCGTACATCGTGTATTTTACAATGGCTGTGAACGTGGCTCAGCCAATCAAATTTTAGGACCAGAACTTTCCTTTTTTATAATGTTAATTTTGCAACTGAGACCTAAACATCAAGCCGGACTTTCTGTTTCGAGCCTGTGCTTGTGACGTTAATACATAAATTTCTTTGGCGTGGTCCAAAAAACTGCTGTTTTTAATTTGAATGTTCAATCGTTGTTCAGTTTTTAACAAAAAAAGGCTTATAAGGCACAGCACTGGAATTATACAAGAACAGTTTTAACATTTTACACTGCATTCCCTGGGACTTGCAAATCAGTCAAACTCAGGTTACCATCTTGCAATGATCTTAGTGTTACAATACCTTTGAAAACTAAGCCCTAATTGGATCTGAAATCCTTTTAGTTTGCTTCCTACTCACACATGTCCTTGTCTTTGATGATGCCGCAGAAATACTGAGGGTTCTCCACAAAGCTGGACAGCCCAGAGTCCAGTGTGCCTTCATCCGAGGAAGGAGGACTGGCACCGAAGTTCATAAAACGCAGAGAGACAGCGAGGTCATCTTCCGTGCCTAGAACAGATGACCCTGTTGACATATAGGAGGAGTAGGAAAACTGTGGCTTTTCTCGTACTCCAATGCAACTTACACTAAATCACTGCTTTACGCATCACCAGAACTTGGCAGTGACTGAATTTCACCGACTGTACATGTCAAGCACATTGGAACATATTCAAAGCTCATTCAAATCTAAGATACATTGAAAAACTGCATCCATCTCGCTTGAGATTTCTTTTCAGACTATCAAAGTCACATCATCATGGTGAGTTCTGCCTCTTGAGTGCCTCTATTCCCAGACCTCTGCACCTGAGGTAGCCCAGGACTAAAGTGAAATAGTTCATTCGTATAGAAACTCACAGACTCAGATTTCTACACAGTGGTGGTGACAGAAACCAGGGGTCCTGATATCTAAAACTCAAATTTTATTTACTATTCAAAACCACCAGTGAACCTACTCATCTTCTGAGTGTTTATATGTAATTTTGGAGATGGTAAAATAGTAGGAAAATCAGGAAAAATAAGTTTTCTTTGGGGACTGTTTTGCCTTAGAACATCCCTCTCGTATCCTTTCACCACGAATGGTTTCAAATAAACGAATTGAAATACATTTTTAATCCAAAAGCTTTATCACAAAACTAAAATCAATGTCTCAGACATCATGAGTTTTCATAACCCTTTCATGCAATAACTTCCTTAGAGGTGGACGCCTGGTTCCTATCACCACCGCTTTAAGCAATTCTGACTCAGCAAGTTTCTCTAGAATGAAGTTTCTCTAGAATGAAGCACACCAAATCACTCCAAATGACTTTGTTTACATTTTTAACCATTTAATTATGCAGCAGTTTTGAAAAATCAGTGGAGTTTTCCTTAAAAGCAGGACTGGATTCCTGCACACTTTGGTGATTGTCCTGCTCAAACACACCGTATTCAACTTATTGGTGAATTACCAGGTTTGGTTGGTGGGCTAAAGCAGTAAAATCACCAAACTGTACTGGACTCTGGCTCACACCTCACACTTTCCCACTCGTGCATTAAACGAACCTATGATAGCTCATGGTTACAGTCATAAAGGGCACTACAAGGAGTGTAAAATACACAAATTTAAATAACTGTTTTGTCTGGTTTAAGTGTTGTGTTGTCTGGTTTAGCCCATAGCTTGCCAATTAGGAAGTTAGCAGAGTAGGTTATCAAAGTTAAGATCAGGGACTCCCTGAAGAGGAAGCGGTGAGGGTACGAGGCCATGTTAAAAAGACCACTGAAATACACGATACATGCTGTTGCTGAAGATGTGCTCAATGATACCGCCGTTAGCATGAATGCTAACTTTGGTAATGCTTTGCGCTGTGGTTAATTTTGTGAAGTTCACAGAAAATTCGGAGTAAAATATTTAAATCCCGCCTATCGCTGAAGTGTTCAGTTAGAGTGTGTTTTAATACAAGAATCTATCTGAAAGTTATTATTTACTGAATATATAAATCAGAATATATACCAGAGACATGGAAGTTACTCTTATTACCATCTCTCTTATTGAGGATATATAATTGAGGCAACATGGGAACATAACCATTTTCTCAAAAAAAATTAAACAAGGGACCCTGGCAATATAAGGGTGAGGATATAAGGACCAGGGAAACAGAGGGCAATGAGAAATTGGGATGACCCCCACCCAAATTAACCAGCCAAGACATGTTTGATATCTTGTTTGCCTCTTTTGCTTCGCACTACAAGGCCGGCACAGCAAACAAGAAGTGGAAGCAAATGTAGTCCATACCATTTGGCATCATACAAACTAAATACCATGTCTAATAATCTCAAATGCGCTCGTTTATGTGGTTTCTGACTTTCACACACTGTCATGAGACACTGTTGTCTATGAAAATGGAGAGGTTGCATAGCTAAAAACAGTACTAGCGGCCGTCTTGAAGCCTGAATTTGAAGGGGTGCTACTGTGCTACTTGCTACCAAAACTCTTAGCCTCATTGCTCCAGTGCAAAACAAAAGAAGCACTTCAACTTCAGAGGGCAAATGGCTTCACTGAACTGTTATTTAAAAAAATTACTAACCAGAGAAGGGCTTGGAGTTCAGCAGAGACCCTGAATCATGCAAAGATGGAGAAACATGGTGAAAAAAAAGAAAGCTGGAGGGAGGCAATCAGGTCCATTTAGCCTCTTTGTGAGGGAAACAAGAGGGGCCAGAAAAGCCCCGGCTCCATCACTCTTCTTTAATGGCCGGCACAAGGCCGGCACCGCTTGTGCTATTTACTTTTGCAAACTGTAATTAAGACCTGGCAGCACTTTCTCCAGGCTGTTAGGCTGACGCTGTGCAAAGTTACAGCCCTAGAGGAAACTGTATAGCCTATCACCACCTCCTGTGCTATACTTAAAAGCAACACAATGCCCAGCCACAAAGCTCAGGTTCTGAAACCATAAGGGCAAAAAGTGTTTTGACGATGTACTTTGACAGGACTTGGTTGTTTTTTTTCCTAGTGAATGTGAGATTCTGTGTGCTGTTGCTTTCATAACATGCAGTTAATGCAATGCAATTAAAGTCTCTAGGCCTACATATTAACTATGTCCTTAGAGATGTATTGTAACCTTCTCAGATTTGCTTCATTTTATGTCTTTGAGGTGTGGTCTTCACTGGCACTCATTTCTATCTGTTCCACAATAATTCTTTACTTAAAATGATATGTTATGTCTAAATAGGTACAGTCATGTCCAAAATAATTGGTGGGTCATTATGCCAAACACACACTAATAATATCAAATGCAAAATACGAAAATTGACAAGCCAGAGTATGTCCAGTAATATAACTGTGTCATGTTACCATTACTGGTAATAGTCATGACAAACGTCTAAACTTAATAACACAGACAAAATTTACTTTATTATATTACTAAGAAATGTTTTTAAACAAAACCACAATTATTGGCACCACTACTATTCCCATGTATATTTCACTTAAAGTACATGTGAGCATTCAGAAATGATCATCCATGACTTTACCTTTGTAGTACATCAACATAGAGAAGATTAATACACACAAAGGTGCGTTAATCTTCATAAAGCAGGCAATGGCTATAAAACATAACTCATTCACCATATTCACTGTTAGGGCAATAATTAAGAAGTTTAGAACAACTGGAGCTGTAGTGAACAAGCCTGGAAGAGGACGCATGTTCATTTTACTACTATGCATCTAGTTTGATAGAAGTTTTGGAGACTTGGTGACCCCAAGATGCTAAACATCTTCTGCAGATCTTCCGAACTTCCTTGAAGCTAGACGAAACTTCCATTGCAGGAATGTATTTGGAAGATCTGCCAAAAGAAAGCCTTTTCTTTCATCTAACTTTCTCCAGATGCTGCTGGTACTCAAAGGTTCTAGGGTCAGATGAGACAAAAGTAGAGCGTCTTGGCAACAACGTCTTGGCATAAAAGGAAGAATGGCTCTACAGAAATGAACCCTATCCCCACTGTTAAATATGGTGGGGGATCTGTGCTGGTTTGGGGCTGTTTTTTTCTCCAGCAGCTCTGGGAACCTTATTAAGATACATGGACTCCATGAACCTCCAAGAGATTTTGACTTAGAATCTGGCTGCTTCTGCTTCATGGAAGGGTCTTCCAGCAGGACAATGATCCAAAACAAAACTCCAAATCCACACAAAGATGGTTCAATGAGCACAGACTCATGCTTTTGACATGGCAATCCCAGGCCACAAAGGAGTAAATGCAGGGGTGCCAATAACTGTGACACTGTAACACTGACTTTTTTTTTTACTTCAGTCAAAGATTTATTTCAGTAAAAGATTTTTCCTATATTTTAGTATATATATATATATATATATATATATATATATATATATATATATATATATATATATATGAGTTTATTAAGATGCTACTACTCCTTAGCTCTGTGATATACTTTTGTCCATTTTTATAGAAGGCAGTACGTCATTCAGTCTCATACTGTCATATGCAAACGTTTGGGCTCTCATGGTCAAATTACATGCTAGATTTTCTAAGTGTGGTTAAGTGAACACATCTTCTACAGAGAACACACGTCTGCACATTTTAATACACAGTTACTGTTTTAATGATTTTAAAATATTGGGGAAAAAATAAAACATAATATCTGGCATGTGCAAAATCTATGGCACGTTTTATACTTCATTTTTTTCCAATATGTTAAACTCAGCAAATAAATAGAGACTGTGCACCAAAATATGTAAAACATAATTTTAAGAGGGATCACTAGTTGTGATCTCAAATAGTTAGAGCCATGTAGTTAGAACCATGCTAATTGCTAAATATTAGCTTCCATTACTTGCCAGCTTCATTAGCCTTGTAGCTCCAGTATAAAACTAAAGAAGTAAACTTCTGACCCCGAACAGGCCTTGGCTGATCGATACATCTGGGGTAAAGGGAGAAACTGGGTGCATTTGATTTTCCTCTTAACTATCACTTACAAATGATCCAAATGACTGATAACATTGTTGAAAATCATGCATACTAAAGCTTCTGATAAATATAGCTGTTGGATAAATTGCTGCATCAAAGTGCAGCATTGGAGTGCAGTCAAGACTTACGGTGGATGCCAAACTTGGAGTGCTGCCCGCACTTATTGATGACCAGCACCATGATGAGGAGGAATGTGCAAGCGAATACAGCAAGGCCTACAGCAACAGACACCTGCAGACAGGAACATAAAAGCATGTAGAGATATTGATTATATTAATAATCACCTACTGATATTTCACTGATAAAGTGAGTAATCAGAATGTTAAAAAACTACATTTATCTGAAGAAATAAAACATGCATAAAGATTTGGGAAAACTTTATTTTAAAAAGGCCTTTAAATTAAATTAAAATATAGCCTATGTACAATAGTACATGGACACCTGACCATCACACCTATTTGAGCTTGTTGGACAAATTCCAAAACCATGGGCATTAATATGGATATGGCCCTTCCTTTGCAATTCCACTCTTCTGAGAAGGCCTCCCGGAAGATTTTGGAGTGTGCCTGATTTTGGATTGTGTGCCTATTCAGTAAAAAGAACATTTGTGAGGTCAGGCACTGATGTTAGATGAAAAGCCTGGCTCTCAATCCGTGGTACAAGTCATCCCAAAGGTGGTCAGTGGGGTTGAGGTCAGCGTTCTGTGCAGGCCAGTGGAGTTCCTACACACTAAACTTGACAAATCATGTTTTATAGGACTCACTTTGTGCACAGGGCCATGGTCATGCTAGAACAGGAAATGGCCCAAACTGTTGCCACGAACTTGGAAGTATATAATAGTCTCAAATGTCTTTGTGAGCTGTAGCACCAACATCCCCCTTCACTGGAACAACAAGGCCCAAACTCTGAAAACAGCCCAGGTCATTATCCCTCCTCTACCAAACTTTACTGTTGGCACAATGCATTCTAGTAGGTAGTTGTTGTAGCTCCTAGATGCTTCTGTTTCTCGATAATAGCACTTACAGTTGTCTGGGGCAGATCTAGCAGGACAGAAATGTCACAAACCGACTTATTACATTACATTACATTACATTACATTTAGCAGACGCTTTTATCCAAAGCGACTTACAAATAATGTGGTACATAGAACAAACATAGTCAGGCCTTAAAGGAGGCCAAGGGGTAATAGCAGGGTAGAGAAGGGAAGGAGGGCAAGAAGAAGATGAGGTTGGTAGTGGCTAGATTTGCAAGAGGCGATTAGAGCAAGTGCTCCCTGAAGAGCTCTGTCTTCAGGAGTTTCTTAAAAATAGCGAGGGACGCCGCTGCTCTGACAGCGGAAGGTAGCTTGTTCCACCATTGGGGAATCAAGTATGAGAACAGTCTCGATTGCTTTGTGTGAAATTATGTCAAAGCTGGCATCCTATGACAGTGCCACATTTAAAGTCATTGAATTCTTCAGTATGGCCCATTCTACTGCCAGTGTTGGTGGAGACTGCATGGTTGTATGCTTGATTTTTTATACTTGTTGGCAATGGGTGTGGCTGAAACACTTGAATCAATAATTCAATACATGGCTATCCATATAATTTTGCCCTTATAGTGTATGAAACACTGTGTGGCAGAAAATGGCATATATGTGTGTGTGTGTGTGTGTGTGTGTGTGTGTGTGTGTGTGTGTATAATGGCATATGAGTGTGTCCACCGAGCTCTGTTTCTTATTGTAACTGTGAGCATTACAATTACAATATGCATTATCGTCATGCAAACTGTGAACAAATCAGTGCCAATTCAGCTGTTGATTCTTGATTCCAATTAACTGATTTTGAGTCAATTAATTGAGCTGAATCGATTAATTGGACAGCCCTTCACCCATGCCCAGTCACTGAGAAGCCATTATTGTTCATTAACATCATCCTCTTACCCCAAACAATCTGGTTTCCAGCTTCTCTGTGACATTCTCCGTGGACTGGTTGGTTGGTACTGCTGGAACATAAAAGCTCTTTGTCAGTCATGAGGATTCATCAAGAGATGAGATTTCAGTATTCAGATTTTCTGAATGGAAATGTAGCTGAAGAGTCTCTTAACATATTCTCATATGAGAGCTTCAAATATAATGGATTAGAAAATAATTGAATTTGGAGGTGAATTCAAAGAACTTACTCGGGGTATTGCTTGACACTGGTGCGTGTTGAGAAAGAAAAAAAAGATTAATACATGAAATAATAACCATCCCTACTTACAGTTACCCTGTGTAATTATAATGCATTGCACTGGTTCAAGAGATGGAGAGGTTGGAAAGTTGTAAAAGTAAATCTGGTTCTGTTCTTCATTACCTTTTCAAGGATTTCAGTCGATGAGTGAAAATGTTTTCGTGGTTGTAGGTTCAGTATATTTGGAAGGCAAAATACTTTTTTGCTTTTCTTGCACATTTTATGTAATAAGTGTACATGTATACATTTATATGTACATAATTATGCTCTATAATTTTTGGCACCCTTGGTAAAGACGGGGGAAAAAGGTCATGAATGTCTTTGTGGTTACGATCTCACACTGAATATATATATATATATATATATATATATATATATATATATATTTTAACCAAACCATATGTGTCACAGTTATTAGCACCCCTTCATTTAGTACTTGGTGTAACCACCACTGACCAACATAACAGTAATAAGCTTTAAGAAATCTGAGTCCACTCCTAAATGCAGATCCTTCAGGGTCTTAGGACTCGCCTCTTTAACTCACCCAAAGGTTTTCAGTGGCGTTCAGTGCAGCCTCTTAAACTCCTTGAGACCACCGGTGGTTCCAAACCGCACTTGGTCATGTTCTTCATAACTTTCATATTTCATAAGCTCCATTCAGAAGCTGGGCGTCGTGTGAGGCTGTAGCTCTTCTCTCCAGTCTAATAGACGGTGATGTCATTTTAAACCCTTATAATAAAAGAAGCTGAACTTTGTTTTTCTACTGAAAGTCGACCCGTTTTTCCCCAAATCTGGGCTCTAAACTATAAACAGACGGCGTCTCTTCAGTGATCTGCTCTGGAAACATCACTTTCATAAAATAGTACAAAGAGCATCCGCAGTACATTGTAAGTACATAGCATTATGTGTGATCATAAAACGCATGTTCTGTTAATTTGAGGGGAACTAATGAATAAAATAAAATAAAAATGTGTATTTATTTCATGCAGTTACTGAATAATTTGCCTTATGATTTGTTCATGTAAATTCAGATGGAAAAACCAAAATATACCCTGGAGAATAAGAGGTTAAGGGTCTTGCACAGTGACATCAGAAGTTTGATTCTGTGGTCTTTGAACCATTTTTGTGTGGATTTGTGTCAAGTGAATGTCTTCCAAATAGTTTGTTGGCATGGAAGCGGCATCTAATTGTAGTTTTGGAGAATCGCTGACCCAAAAATTCTACCTTCTTCTGCAAATTTCCAACCAGGTAAAATATACAAAAATAAACATGCATCCCCTTTGCAGCAGGTTTACTACAGTTCCGGTTGTTTTAATCTCAAATATTGTCCTAACAGCGAATATCGGCAAAATAGCATTGCAAGTCCACACACTTTTGTTTCATTTCATTTGTGTATTTAATTTGTGTTTTCAGAGCTCCTGAATGCTCACATGGACATAACGAAATACAAATTGGAACATGCTTTAGGGAACATGAACATTTTTGTGTCACGATTGGCCCCTCCCAGTCATCCATGTGCTTTTGTTTACCTTTTAGTCCTGTCATGTGCTTTTTGTTTTCTTTGAGTTCTTCCTGGTCCTGCCCCCTTGTTTTCAGACCCTGCCCTTAATTACTTCCACCTGTGTCTGGTTAGCCACCTGTGCCTTGTTATCCCTCATTGTTACCTGTAGTTAAGCCCTGTGTGTTCCACTGTGAGTTTGCTGGTCTTTGTTTGTGCTGTTGGTATTGTTTGAAGTATTTGGTCTTCAGAGTGGATTGTTTGGTATTTGTTCTTCCGGTCTCCATTGTTTGTTTACCCTGTGTTCATTTTCGTCATGTCTTTTCCCCATTCCCCGAGTTGGCTCTATGACCCTGGACTGTTTTGATCCTGACTCTGGATTTGCTCTTAATAAATCTTGATTATCTCAGCGTATGCATCTGCCTCATCATCGCTCCCAAACGTTACAACAAGAATCACAACAAGAGTTTGCCAATAATTGTGATACTTGGTTTTTGGGGTTTTGTTTTGGATAAAGGTTTTTTGCTTTCTTAGACTAAATTTGCTTTAATTAAAGGTTAGATTTCTCTCAAACATTTCGTGTAACTGAGCTAATTCACCACAAAGACATTTTTTATGACTTTTCTATACATCTTTCCCAAGGGTGCCAATAATAATGGATGTGACTGTGTATATATTGTTCTACACATGTATATATATATATATATATATATATATATATATGTTACAAATTGCTCAGAAAGCCTGTATGGAAGAATATAAGTCCATCTAAGACTTAACTTTTGTATTGATTTTACTTCTAATACTCATATCAGACAAACCTTTTATAGCCAGCGTCTGCATGCATACAATACAATGGACAATACAGACCAACACTTACCAAGAATGACGCCTTCTGGGTCTAACGGGTCAAAAGGATTGTCCATGAACATGCCATTGGCCGTGGCCTCATCTCTGCCATATTTGTTCTCCACTATGAGTGTATATTTGCCATTGTTGAGGTGGGTGGGCTTGTTGAGGAACAGGCAGCCGTGCTGGACGGAGCCATCGCCCTGGTCCGTGATCAGCTGGGTGTAGGTATATTTGGTCTCACTGAGTGGCATGCTGTTGTACAGCCATCTAATAGTGGGGGCTGGATTACCATCCACTGCGAAGGGGAAACACCAGTGATGCTGCGGCTCTGCCTCCCTCAAGAACAGGATCCTCACTGGGACTAAATACAGAGTGACAGATTCATTACAGTTTACTCACAAACTGAACAATTAAATTTATATATATATATATATATATATATATATATACACCCTAAATGTAGCTATGACCTGTTTGGTGTCTGAAGTTTGTTTCTTTAGATTTGCAATGGAGCTACAATGCTAATTGGTAACTAATGGCACCCCCTTCGGGATAATTGTCCACCTGCTAAACATGAGTGAGTGAGTGGGCAAGTGAGTTACAAGTATATGAGATGCCTTACTTTTGAAAATAAACCTCTGAAGTCGTGTTGTCATTAGTTACCAAATTTGAATATTACTACACGTAAGGTAACACTGCTGTGCACTGAACAGACATGATTGGTTTGCATATTCTCCCTGTGTCAGTGTGGGTTTCTTCCAGATGCTCTGTTTTTCTCCCACAGTCCAAAGACATGTAGTCAGACGGACTGGACATGCTAAATTACCCCTAGGTGTGTGAGTGTAAATGTCTGTCTGTCTGCCCTGCGATGGACTGGTGGCCTGTCCAGGACTGAGAATAGTCCACCAACCAAAAATATCCAGCCAACAGTGTCCTGTAGGCAGCATCCTGTGACCACTGATGAAGGATAGTGACCAACACAAACTGTGCAGCAGCAGATGAGCTATCATCTCTGACTTTACATCTACAAGGTGGACCAACAAGGTTGGAGTGTCTAATAGAGTGGACAGTGAGTGGACACAGTGTTTAAAAACTCCACTGCTGTGTCTGAGCCACTCAGACCAGCACAACACACACTAACACACCGCTACCACATCAGTATTACTGAGGTGCTGAGAATGATCCACCACCCAAATAGTACCTGCTCTGGGAGGGTCCTGATTATTGAAGAACAGGGTAAAAGGGGGCTAACAAAGCATTCATAGAAACAGATGGACTACAGTCTGTAACTGTAAAACTACAATGTGCTCCTCTATATTAAGTGGAGCTGATCAAATGGACAGTGAGCGTAGAAAAAAAGGAGGTGGTCATGATATTATGCCTGATCGGTGTACATAGTCAGTGACGTATCTAGCACTTCCAGAAGGCTTCCTAGAATTATGTTTTTGCTCACTAAATTACTAAAGTAATTAATTGGAAATCAAAATATGATTTGTCGATTCCCAGTCACTTCGTAATTATGCTGATAGTTAGTCTAATATATTAAGACTTCTCTTCAGCTCCTGAAGCTCTTAGAACATCTCACTTAGCTATATTGACCTAGATAAAACAGAGAAAAACAGTTCTTGATTTGATCATTTTCCACTAAGCCTTTCAAGAATTAAACTACTGTATATTCAAAACTTTTCCATCCAAAACTTTAGACTAGCACTATAATCCTTGCGCAGTTTTGATACAAGCATGACTCTCATGAATGCAAAGCCACTAAAAATGACAGGCATGCTTTTTTCTCTGAAGGCCTATAAGGCCCTGAGGGTTCCTTTCTGCAAATTAACATACATTTTATGTACCCTGCTTGAAAAAAAAATCATAGAAACCATTAAAAGTTTTAATCCTAATGGTTTCAATGTTTTTTTTCAGCAGGGTTTGCAGCAGTTTTCCAGTATTCAACGTAAGTAAAGAGCACTGACAGCGTTTTGCTGTAATACTTCATGCTGTTTTCATGTCCCAAATAGTCTGGATCATGTAGTTTCAGGCATTGGACAAAGCTATGGACAAAATTCAGGCCTCAAGGTGGCTTCTGCTGCTGCTTTTAGCCTTATGACGTACATTCTATACAAACTCAGCAACTCCACATGGATTGAGGCCAGATTGTGATGATTAAGGCATGTACTGTGCACAGTGCCACTGGGTGAGCTATGAACTTCCATTACTTGCTACATTAGCCCTGTAGCTCCAGTGCAAAGCTGAAGACACAGTGGCGTACAACAACAATTTCAAGCTAATTCAGGAGAGCTAATGGCCGAAAGCTTGCTCAGGTGCTCAACAGCCGTGTTATAATTGCCTCATGAATCGATGGGTTCCATCAACACGGTAAACCCGTTGACCTAACATGAATAATAAATCCCTCCCCGTTTAGGGGACCTAACCACAAGAAGCACCTGCGAGCCGAGCAGATGTAGCATGCAGGAAATGACTCTTTTAGCTGCGAGGAACATGCTGATGCACACAGCACGGTCACTCTGCCATAACCATTTCACTGCTCTTAACCTGTGACCCTGCCTCCAGAAAGTGCTTCGGCAGAGAGAAACGTGGCCATTTGTGTCGTCCTGCAGAGATTGCTTCTGACAAGGTTCCTCATTGCTAGAGCTGATGCTAATAGTTCATCAAGTTTTCCGAACTGCCCGTGAACTCCAATAAGTACATGGAGTTAAAGGAATGAAATAATTGCACGCTTCCCTCACTGGTTAAGAGAGGTGGAATTAAATTGCCAAGTGCATTTAGTCACTGATTAAAAATCAGCTGCTGCTAAAATGGGAGGCGTATAATTGGGCTTCAGCATCTCCTCCGTCCAGCAAGAGCTCACAGCTAACTGCGGTTTAAATTGACTGATACCTGGCTAACCCTCAGAGGCCTGGAGTTGTAGTCCTGTTTACATATATTGATTATGATGTTTATAAGGGACGAGACCGATTTTCGAATGTGCGAAAAAAGTCATAAAAGTTTAAAATGTCGAACAATAAATTTGAAGTTTTGATATGCTAATTAGTGACCTGTCCAGGGTGTATCCTGCTGGAATCGGCTCCGGCTCCCCCAGAAAGATAAGCAGCTTAGAAGATGTGTGTGATATGCAAATTAGCTTCTCTCTAACATTTAATGTTCTCATATTTATGACCATGAACTGCATGCTCCAGCAGAGGGCAGTGAAGGGTCTGCATCTTATGCTTTAAGTTAAATCCAATGCGTGAAACATATAAGCTGTGTCCCGATTCAGGTGCTGCATCCTTCGGCGGCGGCATTTAAAGGTCGACAGCATCACAGCGCCGCTGTCCCTTTCGGAGGCTCCTTTGTATGTGGCTGAAGAAATGTGCACTTTTTTCCATGGCAACGAAGGATCCAATGGGTTCCCTAGGCTCACTACATGCTGGCGTAGATTCGAGAACTGTTGAATAGCTAACGACAGGAATGTTAAAAAAAAAAAGCCAATGTGGTCTTAAGCAACACTTAAAACTTAAAATGCTAATGTTTCTTTTCATTTTAGGGAGAAAGTAGCACACAGAAAGCTTTATAATCAAAGTTTCTGGCTCAGAGTTTAAAAGAACTTGATAGGAGCAGTAATGCAAGAGTAAGGGTGGTGCTATGATGCAAACAGGAAATCCACTGTAGAGCAGACCTTCTCATTTCGGTTCAGCCTTCACGGGTATATGCAGCCTTCATAGGATGCGGCCTACAATGCTGTCCTTCAAAGGCTGCATAGACTTGTGGAGCTACTGTAGTATTTATAGGTGTGTCCCAGTTCAGGATGCAGCCCCTGTGTTGGGAGACACCTATAAAGACTACAGTAGCTGTCTGGCAGACAGCAGATACTACAAGGCATAGCCTTAGCACATAAGATGCTTCGCACTAATATACAAGAAGCTCAAGTTCATTTTACCCCTTACTTTTATAGATTTAGTGGAGTTAAACTCATCGTTCCCATTTGTTTTGATTCCATAAAGCAATATATATCTCTCACTTACAAATGACAAATAATTGAAATAAAATCACAGCATGTATTCATCACCACCTTATTAGTCTACGACTTCTAAGTGCTGAGAAATATTCTTGAATTATGTGCTAATGCTATGCTAGCACCTTGTCATGGAGCTGTGCTCTTTAGGGTTGTGTGTAGACCCCTGTGAGCACCCTCTTGGTTTGAGGGGTAATTAAGCAGAGGACGTTAATGAGCCTCTGTCCACCACTGAGGCTAGTCTGATGGATTAGCAGCTAGCACGCTTACTGTCTGCCAATCAATCCTCCCAATTATGTTTCCGGACTATGGGGGAGAGAAGTCCATTAGCAGAGAACAAACAAGATCTGACGACAGTTATCATCCCATTTTCCTGACAGTCATTATCGCTCCCCTGATGGCCATACATTTATCTGAAGGCAAGAAAGAAGAGGCAATAAACAATGAGCGTTTCCATTGTAAACATGCTCCGTACTGGATTTTTGAGGAAAATAAGATTAGCAATACCCATTGTACCCATTGCTGTATGTCATGCATTGTATGGCCAAAAGTATGTGGACACTTGACCAACACAGTTTTTTTGGACATCCTATTTTAAAATCGTAGGCTTTGACAGTTAACAGGAGTTGTTCCTTCCTATTTGTAGCTATTACAGCCTTCACTTCACTTCACTTCACTTCTGGGAAGGCTTTCCACAAGATTTTGGAGTGTGTCTGTGGGAATTTGTGCCCATTCAGTTGAAAGATAATTTGTAAGGTCAGGCACTGATCTTGGATGAGAAGGCCTGGCTCACGATCAGCGTTCCAATTCATCCCAAAGGTGTTCAGTGGGGTTGAGGTCAGGGCTCTGTGCAGGCCACTGGAGTTCCTCCACACCAAACCCGTCAAGCCATGTCTTTATAGGACATGTTGGAGGTGTATCACTGGCAAAAGTGTCTTTTGCAGGCTGTACCATGACCCCTTAAATGGCCAGCGTCCACCGTTGGGCCCAAAGTTTTATTACACACTTCTATAACCTGAGAAAAGCACAGCTGGTCTGCATTAAAGTCACTGTAGTTACTTAATAATAAGCCTTAGTATGTAGTACGAGTGGGATTTGAAGGGTTAACAGTAGCTTTCAGTGGAACTAAATTTGCGGTATTACATCATGAAGATGTAAAAGAGAAACAAGCCAAGTGAGAATGTTTCACAGTGGTGATGACAGGAAGCAGATACACAAAATGTTCTATGCCTGTGAAAGCTAGGAGATCATGATCATGCACTAGGTTTTAGCTGATTTAGCATTTAAGTTGAAGTACTTTTGATTCAGTAACCGATGGACGAAGTAGCTGACTCACATTCAATGTTGAGCTGCACCATGGCCTTTCCAGGGCCTGCTCGGTTCTCTGCCTCACAGGTGAGGTTGTGCAGGTTGTCTTCAGATGACACGTTCCACAGGTGCAGCACTAGCTCCAGAGTGGAGCCCCATATCCCCCGCTACACACACACACACATATCAGACATGTCAGACATGTAACACTGAACACGACTTGATTTGTAGTGGTAAATTACTCTCGTTTTGACCAATGAGAGCAACCACAGCATTTGCAATGTTCTGAACCTTTGTATCATTGCCTTTTGAGCACTAAAAAACCCTGATTTTTCAAAATTCAGTGGATGAGAGGTCAAAAAAAAGTCATTCAGAGTGGTTTGATATGATATCATTTGTACAGAAACTTACAGACTTCATTTATTTACAGTGGTGGTGATAGGAACAAGGGGTCCTGATGTTCACAACGCAAATATAGCCGTTTTATTTATTATTTTATTATTTATTTTATTGTTTTATTATATGTCCATCAAACCTACATATCAGGTTTTATATGTACCAGTTTTATATGTAACACTAATGATGATAAAATAGTTGGAAATATGAACAAATACGTTTTCTTTAGGGACTATTTTGTCATAGAAAACCTGTCATGTATCCTTCCGCCATGAATGGATCAAAATAAACGGATTAAAAACTGTATCACAAAAATAAAATCAATGTCTCAGATATCAGCGTTCATAACCATTTCACGTAATAACTTTCTCTAAGGAAGCTTTTAGAGGTGGGCGTCTGGTTCCTATTACCACTATTGTGAACAATTCTGACTCAGCAAGTTTCTCTAGAACGCAGCATTTCACACCAAACCACTCAGAACGACTCTGTTTACATTTTATCCATTTAATTAAACAGCCGTTTTGAAAAATCAGCAGAGCTCCCCTTTAATTACCACATCTACACAAGAGAGACGATGACGAGGGGTGCACATATCATGAATTTGTATTGGTGATTATGATTTTGTGGCTGATATTAGCAATTTTTAACCTGAAGATAACTGGGCTGAAAAAACACATAACCACAATATAAACAATGTCATAATATAAACAATATATACACTACTTGGTATTTAATGGGCCATATTTAAACTAAAATACGCTGATATGAAATTGTGGTGTAACTGTACTCAATCAGCACTCAAATCCACTGCAGTGCCCATACCCGCCTAATCTTAATTACATCATTAAACTCAACCCCAAAATAATCATTTGGTCTGTTGCTGTTTGCAGTTTGAAGAAAAACCCGTCTGATTCCGATCCTGCTGGCCTTTTAGTGCAATGAGCAATGTTTTGATTTCTAGGAAACGTTCTAGGAAAACCAATAAACTTTGTTTACAGTTAAAGCATTTGGGCAGCTAAACTCAATCGGTGAATGTTTATTGAAAACAAGTCATTTGTAGCTTTAAATTATTCTGTCAAAAGTTTGGACATGAATCAGTGAAGGACTAGTAATTACTGACATACTGATATGGCCTGATTGCTATGGATACCAGAGAAATTAAAAGCAACTGAAACTGCTTTTTACTGTTTTGCTCTGGTGTTTAAAACTAGAATAAGACTTCACTGATAAGTGGAATAGCTATAGTTTTGAATTTAGGTAAAATGGTGCCCTTTTATATGTCAGTAAAGTTTCGGTTCTTTTCTAATTCCATGGTGTTTTTCAAAGTGTGGTAAGGGCTTCAAGCTGTACATACAGCAGATGGATATTAGGTTGAAAAATATTATGAGCATTTCTGTAAAAAGTTGGCTAAAACCTCCAATAATGTTGGACAGCACCTGCAAGGTCCAGTTGGAACGGAGCTGCTCTGTTATCCATCTAATCGTGGGGACCGGTGCACCGGTCACTTGGCACTCAAATGTCAGATTTCCTCCCTCCTTAATGATCCGAACGGGCGCATTGACGGTGACCTCTGGAACACCTGAACAAAAGGGGACATTGCAGATTAAAGTCAAATGGAAAAGTTTGAACACCTCTTGTCAAATTGCATCTTTTTTTTACTTTTATAGGTGAAAATAAGACAATAAATATGAATATGTATTTGCTCATATCTAAGAAATATATGTGCAATATGTGATATTTTAAAATATACATGCTAAATTATTTAACTGTGCCATTTTTGAATGTTTAAATATAAGCCAGCACATACTGTACGTCAAACATATAGAAACGTGTGCACATATGTAGACGCAATATCTGGAAAAGCATCAATTTTGTTCCCAAATTTTCCGTTTTTTTTTTATTTATGTCAAACATTTAGAAATGTATAACAATATTTTTCAGCTTTAATTTTATTCTCTACATTTATAAAACTGTATTTTGAAAATGTATGTAAATATATTTCTTTTGCATATGGGCCATTGTAATGAATTGAGTAAATAAACAGTAATTGACCGTTAAAATAGGCAGAAGTGTTTAACTTCATGTCATTTTACCAGGAGTGCCCAAACTTTTGCACACGACCATATCTGTAAATCACACAATTACATCAGAATTAGGGGATGGATGGATATGATGGCATTGTATTGTTATTCATATCACATGAACACTGTGCATGGACTAAAGTGATGTACTGCTCTGACCTGATTCAGCTGTGAATCACATGAATAAACTATATTAATACAAAATCTATTGCCAAATGTAAGTAAACTATAGGGTAGAAACTGTGCTGATGGAATGTATTTCATTCATTTGGAAATGATGCACATACTTGAAACAAGTAAATTCGATGCAGAGCTTTTTTCACTGTGCCGAAGAAAAGGGCTCGGGAAAACGGGACGTATTTAATGTCATTAAAAACAGACTGAGACAGTATAACTGGCCCGGCGAAATTAGATACTCAGTACTGTGGAAAAACCTAACACCATCCATCATTTATCTGATTTACGGTCCTTCTCCAGTACTTTTCAGGAGACTTGCCTTCAGTTTATCAGAGAAATCTGCAGGGATATTTTTCCACCCCTCCCGAGTTCAGTCTTAGAAGATAGTTGACTTTCTGCTTCTCACAATCCAAGAAATCCAAACATATTTACTCATGTTAAGGTCTGGACTCTGAGGTGGTCAGTCCATTCTTCTGAGAACAGCATGGAACAGAGTGGAGCTTGATTTTCTCCTCTCTCTCAAAGCTTTAAGTGCTGTTCATCTGATGGGACAGTTATGGTGTCTACCAGGTCTTCCAGGTGATTGTTAGGAGCCCCATTTTCTCTGTAACGTCCAATCGTTTCACAAACAAAAAACTTTTTTCATCTTGTTTTTTCATTGATTTTCCACTTCCTTTTATGAGTGGATTATGTTGCATCTACTCTCCTAAAAAACATCTTATGATAACTGAATAACAAAATGAAGGGCATTTTGACTAGAAATTAAAGGAATAGTTCGGCAAAAAAATCAAAGGTACGCAATTTCCCCCTTATCCCAGGTACAGTCGATCACCCAAGACATGTTTGCCATTCAAATGTTGCTTCTTCTGTTTAGAACTGGAGCTAGGAGGCTAATGTTGCTAACAAACACTAGAACTCAATAGACACCCAAATAGCTCAAATTGTTTCTGTATAAATACATATCCAAAACTTTTCTCAAACCACATCCAGGCCTTTGTGAAGGTTGCACAGACTTGCTGATATGGTTTAGAGCACAGTATGACTTAATTATAAAACAATCTAAAAATAATAAAATGAAACCTCAGTGCTACAGAAGGACATTTCAGACAACACCAGGACTGATCTCGGGATCAGACTGCTCTGCACATGGCCTTTGAACTTTACTCTGGTAACAATCTGGATAGTCGTTTTCTTCTTTGCTCCGGAGATGTTCATTATTTCCATAAGCATTGTGAAAGGCTTAACTTATTGTCATACCACAATACAATCAGATGAGCTAGAGCCCAGAGAAATCGGCAGTGTTTATGGATGTTGTTAATTTATGGCTTCCACTGTGCATAGTACAGCTTGCATCTGTGGATGCAGCGGTGACCATTCACAACAGAGTCCATGCGGTGACATCCATCACAGAAGCATGTCGATTTTTAATACAGTGCAGTCTGAGGGGTCGAGAGGTCACAGGCAGTCAGTTGTGGCTTTAAGCTTTTTCCTTTATGCAGATTTCCTGAACCTGTTGAAAATATTATGCACTGTAGTGCGTGGGCTACTTATGATCCTTGCAATCCCTCAGTGAGGAAAAACAGGCCTGATTCACCAAAAGCTTTTTTTCTGAAGTTGTTTTTGAGACGTGTCCTAAGAAAAAGTGTACGCCAGATTCAAGACATATCCTTAAACCACATAATTGTTTACACAGTGTGTGTAGATTCTGTTCTTACCTAAAAACAAATCCCAAATAACACTGGTGAATATCAGAATCTTCAGGAAAACTGTGTAAGTGGCTTTTAAGAAGAAAATTATTTTTAAAAACGGACTGTAAATGAGCCCCATTGTTTTTAAACAGTTGGGTTTCTTGATGACGCATTTTTGGCGAGTGGTGAGCCTCGACCTATCCTTGCTCATAAAGGACTAGGCCTTTCCTAGATGCTCCTTTTCTGTCCAGGCATGATTGTGTTATTACGTATTAAGGTGTATTATTCAGTAACTACAGGGATTTCAGTGCAAACTGGTTGAGCCATTCTTAGGTTACAAAAGTGTGAAATTGCCTCGTCGCAACTTTTTTAATGTTGTGTCAACGTATATTTACAAATACAAAGTTGGTGAAACACTAAATATCTTGTCTTTGTACTGTTTTCATTCAAATACAGGTCAAAGTAGATTCCCTAATCACTACTTTCTGTTTTTATTTGCATTTTAAATACTGTCCCAGCAATAATGTGCACTTACTGCAGTTCTCCATCACAAAGCTGTCCAGCTGAATGCTGCTGCCGTTGTATCTGCAGCTCTGCTGACTGTCGATGTCCACTTGCTTCATTCTTTGCCACTGCTGTAGCCAGTAGATGTCACACGAGCAAGCAAGAGGGTTATCCCTCAGAACTCTGGGAAAGGAACATGTAAAACGTAAGTAGACGCCTGTTGGATTGGTTCTATTATCAAATATTTTGACTGGGGTGCATGTTGAGCTACACTGACTGAACGCTCATCATAACAGTAATAACTCTAGACTAAGGTTTAACCTTAAGTCTACTCATTTGGCAGCTGCTCTGAATTTTTAGCAACTTTTTTAGCATTTTATTAACATTACAGAAGTAGGCAATTGCAGTATTAGGAGTCTTGCCCAAGGACTTTTACTGGTATAGCAAGGTATTCCTGCCCAAGTGGGGAATCAAACCATAATCTGCTGCGCGGAAAGCAGTAGTGTTACCCACTACACTATTCCGACTACTGATTCACTTGTAAAGAGATTTCAAGTTCTGAATTCTTTATATACTGGATGAAACTATTGTTCAATGTGCCAAATGTGTCAAATACGGAATACTAAAATACCCAGGTATTTCCCCTTGTTTTGATTAATTATGACATATTATTATGCTTTTTATTACAGTCATTTGCAAAAGTTTGAGTACCTCCAGTCAAACTCCACGTTTTGTTTATTTTCTAAGTGAAAATAAAAAAATTTAAAAAAATTTCACAGAGAACACACATATTATAGAGTTTAACACTGGAAAAAAAATCAAATAAAAAAATATAAAAAGTGCATTATCTTTTACACAGGTTACATTTAATGTTTTTTGTAAATATGTTGAATTCAGTGAATAAACAGTAATAAAATGTGCAGAGGCCTGTTCTCTGAAGAGGGTGTGTAACTTATTTCCATTTAGAAAATCAACATGTAATTTGACCAGGAGGTTTTTTGCATACGGCTTTGTCTTTACAGGGTTTGCCTCTAATCAATAGAAAACAGTAAGACCATTGTATTGTGAGCATCATTAGAACTGTATTGAGTTTAACTCTGAGGTTTATCACAAAGGTTTGCCAGTATTTGTTTCAGTTACCATTCAAATAAGTCAGTTTGGTGAAACTCTGGAGAAAACGACCTTGTAAGGAAGACAAATTCAAGAAAGAAAGCAGCGAAAGAGTGAACAGAGTTTTACTCACAGGTTTAGGAGAGGAAGGGAGTGGAACACTCTCCAGCTGATGTGCACAAGTGAGTTTATGGCCAGGTTTCTAAACCAAGAATTGGGAAACAATTTTATGCATTAAAACAGTTATAATCAGTTCTTTACTCTACTGAAACCAATGGAAGACCAGAGAGGCCACGGGGATACCTACAAAATAGTTATCTTGAAATAAGAAGTTAAGTGTCTTGTTATCTTGAGATCACAAGATAATTAACTTGTTATCTCAAGACACCAATCCAGAAAATTCTAGCAACAGCTCATGGCCTTTTCGGGCTTCTGTAGAAACCTACCGTTATTGTTTTATATGTCATCATATTTCATATTTACATAACCATTTTAACTCTTTTAACCCTTTGGAATTAAACAGGCTGTTTTTGTTTCTGTGCTTTTAAGACCAATAAATGTAAATGAGCTCTCTTCTGATTGGCTGCTCTATACTATGCCTAGTTCTAAAACATGCACCTCCCATCTTGGTAAACTGCAAAAAACTGCTGACTAGGCGGTCCTATGTGAATATATTCATGGCTGTGACATCACAACCATGTTTGTTTTCAAACAATCCATGATGTTTTCGCAACTTGCTTCCATATGTGGGCTGTAGGGACTGGAGGGGTGTACAAGTGAAACTAACAGTGTTTACATAGTACATCAAAAATCTTTTCCTCAAAAAACCAAGCTGGCAAAATTTTTCTAGACATGGGCCCTTTAAGGCAGCTACAGCCTGTTTCTAAGACGTTATATCTCACTAAGGATGCACAAATGCTTAAGATGCCACAACATTTGCTATGATGCAATGATCTCCTGCCAGGATGTCAGACTTTGTGATATCACAGCCTGGACTGCCGACAGTGCTATACATTATAGTTCCCATTAAAGATAAAAGCAAATAATTTATATCCTGCATTTTCAAAAACATTGGCATGCATCTTGGTGTATGGCACATTAGTGGATTAGCCACTGCAAGACAGAGAAGTTCGCGCCTGGGCTGAGTTTAATAAGCTGGATGAAACAGCTTTGTGTCCTGAAGGCAAAACAGGCCTCATGCGAAAGCAACCAAGAGTGATTTACTGCAGGCCGCAAACAAACAGCTTCAAGTTTTCCTTTCGGTAAGTACTCTCCATGTTTAATGCTACGGGTAAAAGAAATAACACCACAAGTCATTTTCATTACTATATGAGAATCACTCACTATGACGTTTGTGGTTGTCGGCAAAGAAGCTTTTACTGTTATGCTAAAATCTTCTGATTATGACTTTTGAATGGCCTCCTTTTGATTTTTTGTTCATTTTAAACCACACTGTGTGGTCGTCTGACTAAACGGGATCAGCCCATGAAAACGAAGGCTTTGAAGCAGCACTTTGGCAAACTAAATGTTCTCCTTACCCTGAATAGACATGCTTTCCACTTAAGCTACAACACCAATGTAGATAAGTAACAGAAGCTCAGGTACAAATTAGCAGTAGCATTAGCACAAACCTCAAGCCTAGTCAGTAAGTGTCATGATTGGCCCCTCCCAGTCTCCCATGTGCTTTTGTTTTGCTACCTTGTTTTGTTTCTTCCCGGTCCTGCCCCCTTGTTTCCAAACCCTGCCCTTGATTGTAACCACCTGTGTCTTGTTAACCCTCATTGACTCTGTATTTAAGCCCTGTGTTTTTCCCTAGCTGTTTGCTGATCTTTGTACATATTGTAGTGTATTCTTTGTAGTGTATTGTTTGTATTGTAGTGTATTCTTTGTAGTGTATTGTATGTATTATAGTGTATTGTATATATTGTATCGTGTTGTTTGGTGTCGTATCTTCTGGCCTCCATTGTGCGTTTAGTCTGTTTTGCTTTTCGTCATGTCTGTACCTTGATCTATCCGTGTTGGCTCTCTCACCCTGGACCATTTTGACCCTGATAATGGATTTGTCCTTAATAAATCTCGCTTCTCTTCACATATGCCTCCGCCTCACCATCGCTCCCTGGCGTTACAGTAAGTTAATAAATAATCTCAGATAGTCTTGCTTACATGGTTTCTGACACTATATGAAATACTGTCATCTGTAAAAATGGACAAAAGTGCAGATAAAAGCTGCTACTACTGTTAGCTTGTCTGATGCTAACTGGGGTGTTAGCGTCCATTACTTGTTAGCTACATTAGCCTTGTAGCTCCAGTAAACAACAGAAGCAAACTTTAAACCTCTTGCATGGTTGATTATGTTTGGGAAAAGGGGGAAATTGACTGAATGAGTGAAAGCATGAAACAAAAACCTGTTATTGACTAAAGCCCTATTTGGACAGGACTGGCTTTCCATGAGGAGATGGAGTTACATTAACTTTACTAGCATTTCTCAGTGATTTAGCCCCGTCTGAATGCGCCATTTTAGTCATTTTTACTATCTGAGTGCTCTCACTTCACTTCCAGCTCCTTTTGCCTTCAATTAAACAAGCAGTAGAAATAAACTCAGGTTATATTATCCCATGCAAATCGACATATCAGTGAGAATGCTATTGTATCCTGTGAAAAAGGAGTTTCTTAAGTATGGAGGCACTCGAATAAATGTTTTCTTTTGTTATTTGCCGCTATAATTATGCTGACATGTACCCAGTTAGCAAAATATGTCTGGCTCACTTGGGCCACATCCTTGCTTTGTTCTGGTCCAGTATACGGCTTGGTCCTCTGTAAAGTCAGTAGAAATAAAGGATATGGCCCAAAACTGGTCCCAGGCTTGCCCAACTACATTGTTGGTCCACAATATTCATGCCAGAATTGTCCCACAAATGTAGACATGAGGCAAAACAGTATGAAGCTGTCCAGGATCTGGATCTATACGGGCCCGCATGCCTGACATCTACCCTGTAGTCAACCAAAACTCACGTAGGAAAGCCAGAATCGGCCCAAAACTATCTAAACTAGCTATCTGGGTAATGTTACTGTCTTACCTCACAAGTACAACTTACATCATGTAAAAATGACAGAAAAACCTCTGATTTTATGTGGTGACTGTTTGCTGTGAATTCTTGAGCTAATGTCGATGCTAATGATGTACTGCAGTCACTTAAGAAGGCATGGTAAACAGTTAGGGTACGAAGTATTGGCTAAATTAAATGTTTATTTTCTATACTTTGTGGAATAAAACTAGTGTGAAAATTGAGTAGCCACTCATTTGTCTGTCATTTATACTGAAATTTCTTATCCTGTGTGAATTGGTCATTGCAGACGTCCAGTGAACTGGTGAAAAATGAACGTAGGTTGAAGAAAAAAAAAACCACCTCCGTCACACTCTGTCCGATATGTTTTGTCCTGTGTACTTATGTACTGATTATGTACTGTGTACAGATTGTTACTGGATCCTCTGACACTGTCTAGCCGTCAAAACACCAAAAATGCTACAAACATTGCTACAAGCAAGACCAACACGTGTTCGCTTTGAAATGATGTTTCATGAAAGTAGGTCTACTATTTAAACTTCAGCACTTTTGTATTCTAACACTAGCTACTCAAACTGTGAGCTACGAGAGTCCTTTTAGGAAAAGTCGGTGGCCATTCAAAAGTCTGTTCACTCAAGCAACGCCGCTGGGCAGTTATTTCAGGCCATACAAGACCGCCTCCTTTCTCTTTAAATGGGTAGACCAAAATAATCTAAACTGAAGGTCAAATTATTGTTTAAAAACATTATTGAAATCATCAGTAAAGTCTGATAAAAACTTATTAAATAGTTTGTAGTGTTTGACTCAAAAAATACACAAAAACCATGATTTTTCAGGTTGCTCTGGCTACTCGGCTTGCGCAGATCTCCACAACGAGGGGGCTTTTGTCATGCGTCACATTATTGACCCTTCTCCAGCAAGTTCATTGGCTCTTTTTACTGAAGGGCAGGACTTTCTCCTCAAACAGGCGCCATGTTGAGCATTATGAGCTTTCACATTCATATTTTAACCAGTGACTGGTCTCCTCATTTATAACATCTGGTGACACTACCGTCAAAGCAACTTAACCACCACATTTGTCTTAGCTTGCTGATTTTGTTGGGGTATTTTGGTGAGCTTACTTGTCTTATGATGCCAATTCAGTGTGCAGCAGTTACCATATAACGTGCACACGCACACACACACACACACTTTCTAAGCCGCTTCTCCCTCAGGGTTGCAGGGGGTGCTGGAAACTATTCCAGCAGTCATTGGGCGGAAGGCAGGATACACCCTGGACAGGTCGCCAGTCCATTGCAGGGCAGACACACACACACACAATCACTCACAAACTCACACCTAGGGGCAATGTAGCATGTCCAATTGACCTAAATGCATGTCTTTGGACTGTGGGAGGAAACCGGAGAACCCGGAAGAAACGCACACAGACACGGGGAGAACATGCAAACTCCACACAGAGAGACCCTGGTCGCCCGGCCGGGGACTCGAACCCAGGCCCTTCTTACTGTGAGGCAGTTACCATATAGCAATATTTGTATTTCATTTCTTTAACACCCTCATAATTCAAAGGATCCAGTGACAACCATAAAATGTACATACAGCAAAATGTATTGGGTTTGGAATATGGCAACTGTTTTTCAACACAGCTTTCATTTTCCCACAGAGAAAACCAGTTTAGACCTGGAGCTCCTAATGTGGGCATGATGCTGACTACAGAATACTAACCCAACTACGGATATTCAGCAATCTATATAATATACAAAGGCATATAATCAATAAATTGTTGCCAGATTTGGGAAAATGTTTTCTTCTCTAAAAGTACACTACAGTTCAATAGTTTGGAATCACCCGTTATGTTAATAATTGTTGTTCAATAATAAATTAAACAGTGTAGATTTAAATGTTCATTAAAAAAAAATCATAAAACCTTTCAGTCATTCACAGTTTACAGTGTTCTGGGGGAATTTATGGAAATAGCTGCTATTTTAAGAGAATAAACTTTTATTTATAGTGATTTCTTGTCCCAAAATTACATTGAATAGCTATTTGATCAGGGAAATTTGGTCACTGCGTTTCTAACGTATTATTGATATTAATTCTATCATAAGTTACTTCATAACGCTTCACAGCTTTCTCAATTACTGTGAAATCATCTACAGCTCTGCTCATTATTGAAAATGTCACAAAGTGTTTAAAACACAGAATATTTGCATCATATTAAAATCACTGCATACATGTATTGCAGCAAAATTGGTTTCTTGTTAATAAAACAGTGATTCCAAACTTTTGAGCAGGAATATAGTTGTATATTTCAGGCATACATATTCCAAACTATCGCTTTAAGCGCAGAGTGGCTGGTGGCACCGGGGACGGAGCACGCTTCAGGGATACAGATTCTCTGTGGCAGGACTAATGGGGGCCAGCAGGGGTTCAAATATTTGTTTTCCTCGTTTCCAAAAGTTCATGTCAGATGGGTTAGCCATCAGGGCCTATCTATTACTGGCTCGATTCCTCCCCAGTGCCAGGGGGGTTTGGCGGGGGCTGCAGGGGGGACAGCAGCTGCCACCAAGTACTGGAAGAAGGAGGAGCCCTGGTGGCTTGTGAACAGTTACTAACACTGCAAAGATTCAGGGAGATCATTTAAATGAAACAATCCAAATAATCCTTCAGCCATCTTCCTCACTTTCCTAGCCCTATGACCCCCCCCAACAGCAATGCCCCCCATCTTAGAGACACATCTGCTCCCACTACACATCGCTCTGTGAAATATTGATTAAGTCATAATGGACCCTTAGTGGAGTGTATTTATTATGCATCAGCTGTCAATAAGACGCCAAAGTGAGCGAGTAAAAGGTGACTGCTGGATGTCGTCTCCGGTTTCATCAGGGGGAGACCCCCCCCACCATTCTCCACCATTCCCCCCCTCCACCGCTACTCTCCCCAAACCCCATGTCACCAGCTTCTCTCTGACCGCTATCACCCCTATCAACAACACTGAGCCATGTCGCACAGGCAGTGGGGTGAAGACGACAAGATGGTCGAGATAAGGGTCAGTCACTTACAGACGGCTCACAACACAAATCTGCCTTTGTTTACATGTGGACGTTAATAGCAGGCTGACCCATAATGTCCACTCTTAAAAATAAAGATGCCACAAGAGACCACGGAGGAGCCACTTTTGGTTCCCTGAAGAACCATTGTTGAAAAATATATTTGAAAGTGTGAAGAACCTTCAAATAAAGGTTCTACACTGATTAATGGGTTCTTCTTAGAACTTTTACATTATGCGGAAATTTTTTTAACTTTAAAAGGTTCTTTACACTCACACATCTCACGTCACAAAAATGGGTTGCTTAAGAACCATAGATTGAAAGATTATTTCAAACATGGTTCTTCTCTGGCGCAGGTTCTTCTCTGGTGTACTGCATTGAAACGTTCCCTCAAACATGGTTCTTCTATTGCGTACTGCATTCAAACATTCTCTCAAACATGGTTCTTCTATTGCGCACTGCATTCAAACGTTCTCTCAAACATGGTTCTTCTATTGCGTACTGCATTCAAACGTTCTCTCAAACATGGTTCTTCTATTGCGTACTGCATTCAAACATTCCCTCAAACACGGTTCTTCTCTGGTGTACTGCATTGAAACGTTCCCTCAAACATGGTTCTTCTATTGCGTACTGCATTCAAACATTCCCTCAAACACGGTTCTTCTCTGGTGTACTGCATTGAAACGTTCTCTCAAACATGGTTCTTCTATTGCGTACTGCATTCAAACATTCCCTCAAACATGGTTCTTCTATTGCGTACTGCATTCAAACGTTCTCTCAAACATGGTTCTTCTATTGCGTACTGCATTCAAACATTCCCTCAAACATGGTTCTTCTATTGCGTACTGCATTCAAACATTCCCTCAAACACGGTTCTTCTCTGGTGTACTGCATTGAAACGTTCCCTCAAACATGGTTCTTCTATTGCGTACTGCATTCAAACATTCCCTCAAACATGGTTCTTCTATTGCGTACTGCATTCAAACATTCCCTCAAACACGGTTCTTCTCTGGTGTACTGCATTGAAACGTTCCCTCAAACATGGTTCTTCTATTGCGTACTGCATTCAAACATTCCCTCAAACATGGTTCTTCTATTGCGTACTGCATTCAAACATTCCCTCAAACATGGTTCTTCTATTGCGTACTGCATTCAAACATTCCCTCAAACACGGTTCTTCTCTGGTGTACTGCATTGAAACGTTCCCTCAAACATGGTTCTTCTATTGCGCACTGCATTCAAACATTCTCTCAAACACGGTTCTACTCTTTTATATTTCTATTGCTTTGTTATATATTATTATTATTGTTGTTGTTGTTGTTGTTATTATTATTATTGCTACATTTTATATTATTATTGCTTTGTTTTGCATTATTTTTATTGTTGTTGTTATTATTATGTATTTTAACTTGCTTTTTTTGTTTGATTTTTTTTTTCTGAAGGCCCCTTGATAGCAAGAGGATAGTGGACCTCTTTCGGCCCGCTGATGGCAGAGCTGGTGGTCCACTGGTGTTTTGCTCATCATTTAATACAGATAACAGATAAAATTCCACTTATCATCACTCGTCCTCTCCCAGTCCAAATGACCAGTTTATTCATTTTCCCTTCCTTCCTTTTTTTAGTTATACTTTATAAGTTAGTTTAGTACATAATTTATAACTGTGTTTTTCAAACACTGTTTCTAGCTGTCCGTCTCCCTGTTGCTAAGCAACAGTAGCATCATAGCTGTCCCTGACCTGGGCTAGCTGGCTGGGGTTAGCAGCCCTTTATTTGTATGAATTCAACGACAAATCCACAAATGAAATACACTGAAAATAGTATCTGTTTTTCTTTGCAGTCTTCTCATTTCAGTCATGATCCTGTTCTACCTGCTAGCTCGGTCTCCCCATCACAGGATGCTCCACCACATTTTCTCAAACTGCCACTAACGTAACTGCTATGTCTGTTGTCAGTTAACAGACATGTTGGCTAGCATCACGCTGGGTGATGCAGGGAGAAGGCGGGCCATCCTACCCACCCAAAGAGAGCGAGACCAGACTCCTGGCCACAAGTTGAACATGAAGTTTCCTTAAAACACCGCCAAGTATTATCTTATGCTGTAATCTCTGGAAGTATATGCTCCCAGGTTTCTTTAAGCTTTAAAATGGCATTATGTCAGATCATCTTGGCTTAATTTTCCATAGTGTATTGTCAAATCAAATCAAATCAAATCACGTTTATTGTCACATCACATTTACATTTACACTGGTGAAAAGTGAGTGAAAATCTTAGGTGTGTAGCTCCCTTATAGAATTTAAATACAAATATATGTATAAATATCTAAGAAGAAAAAAAATATATATACACCGACTCTAAATATGCACATTAATTAATTAAGAGACCCTTATTAGTCCCACAACGGGGAAATTTCACTTCCGCATTTAACCCACCACATACACACCAGTGAGCACACACACTAGGGGGCAGTGAGCACACTTGCCCAGAGCGGTGGGCAGCCCTATCCCACAGTGCCCAGGGAGCAGTTGGGGGTTAGGTGTCTTGCTCTAGGGCACCTCAGTCATGTGCTGTCGGCTCTGGGGATCGAACCGGCGACCTTCCGGTCACAAGGCTGGTTCCCTAACCTCCACCCATGACTGCCCCTTATGCACAATATAGACTAGTATTGCACTATTCCAATGTACAGTTGTACAGTAATAAGTGCTGAAATAAAACTATGAAATGTGCTGCTGTTCACATTCTGTATGTGCAGTTGGTCCGAGGGAGATAATAAATGGGATGCAGGTACTCAGGGACAGGATACTGATATAGAAATCTTCCAGATTGTACAGGATATGGATAGAGATGTACAAGATGTCAATCTATATGTGTAATCTAATTGTATATTTGGGCTGACAATTACTGACTCAGATTTCCCAACGAAAAGAATAATTCTACATGAGACGCCTTCTTAATCTCACTAACTTCTCCTAGATATGACTTAATAAGACGTAACAAGATCTAAGTTCTTTTTAATAATATTATCATTACTTTGGCAGATGTCACATCTCTCTAAAATTTTCTCACCTTGATGAAGATGTTTTGCATATGACTTAAAGTCCCAGGAAACACAAAATGTTTGTGTGATACTAAGATTGAGTTTTGCAATAAACTAAATATAGCAAAATAATATATAATAAAACATGGCTTACAAATCACTTATCAGACTTATCTGAGAACCGTCTGGCTGTCCTAATAGCTTGATGAGCATGCCTGATTGACAGCCCTCATTCCCAGCATTCCCAGCCTGTAACACCACTAAAGCAGACCTAAACAAAACAGCATGAGCCAGTGTCTGGGAGAAATGAGTGAAATGGGCTAAGAAGTGGTGCTGTAGGCCCCACTGTGACCGTAGCACACCAAAAACGTTATCCAGTTAATGGCAACGTCTTAAAGTAGGTAACGTTATTCACTTTACTACTTTCTACTGAATGCTTATCCAAGTAATGCTAGACAGTTGACTGAACAAATGGACAAATGGATGCTCTTGCTCACTCAGTAAGCCAGCTTTTGGTCATTGGTAGCTTTCTCATGCGAACTTTCTCTGATTAGGAAAGAGAGAAGGGAGAAAGTTGTGTAGGTTGGAGGAGCCACATCTTTGTGCTTGATGAGGACACTGCCTATGTGTGCACTACCCAAGATTAGGAGTGTTGAGTTTAGTTGACAGTTGTGTTCCCTGACTAAAGGTACTGAGATGTACCCAGTGACGAGAGGTACTGCATCAGTGAGAGTTTCATACCCTTTTTGTGAGTGTAGGGCTTTAACTATGTTCTATCTCACTCATCTCACCACAGTTTAAGCTCAATGAAGGTGTTAAATCTCCAAAATCTTCCAGCAGTCCATCAGCGCAGATGAAGAACTCAGGTTTTTCTCATTGACAGCCAGAACTTCTCACAATTAAATTATTTTCTCTTTCCAGAAATCACTGATCCTTCATTAATACAATATTGATTTCTCAGGAGACAATCTTCAGGAAAACACATTTTCCAAGGGGTGAGGACTGAGAACAAGTCACCACTTGGGTCAGAAAGCAATGATCAGCAGTGATGGATGGTTGCAAACAATGACATGACAGCAGATTACGGAAAAGGCAGGACGTTCATTTGAATAAAGACATTAAAAACTTACACATATTGGAGCTTGAAGTTGTTTTGGAAGGCATTATCAGAGATGAAGACCAGCCCGCAGTCTGTGACTGTGCTGTAAGAGGAACCACAAACACAAGGCAAATAAAGGGAATCTTACACGGAGTGGCAGCCAGTCGACTGATCGTATCTTTAGACACAGACATACATCAAGGTTGATTAATCATAATCGTGTAAGTAAGGCCAAACAGACTCATGACTCAACCAACCCCAAGAAACAATGCTTAAAGGGACACGCAAAGAAGCCGGATGCCTCCTAGTGTCCATCTGCTAGCCACATTATCATGTTTTTATTATGATATGTTTTTCTGAGCTTTATCTTTACCAAACATTAAATCATGTTGGCAAGACTGGATGTCTTTTGTGCTTCAAACTAGTATACACTATATTGGCAAAAGTATTCGCTCGTCTGGCTTCACACGCATATGAATTTGAGTGACATCCCATTCTTAATCCATAGGGGTTAATAGAATGTCAGCCCACCCTTTGCAGCTATAACAGCTTCAGCTCTTCTGGGAAGGCTTTCCACAAGGGTTAGGAGCGTGTTTATGGGAATTTCTGACCGTTCTTCAAAAGTGTATTTGTGAGGTCAGACACAATGATGTTGGACGAGAAGGCCTGGCTCACAGTCTCCGCTCTAATTCATCCCAAAGGTTGTTCTGTCGGGTTGAGGTCAGGACTCTGTGCAGGCCAGTCAAATTCTTCCACACCAAACTGGCTCATCCATGTCTTAATGGACCTGCTTTTTGCACTGGTGTGCAGTCATGTCGGAAAAGGAAGAGGCCGTCCCCAAACTGTTCCCACAAAGTTGGGAGCATGAAATTGTCCAAAATCTCTTGGCGCTGAAGCATTAAGAATTCCTTTCACTGGAACTAAGGGGCCGAGCCCAACTCCTGAGAAACAACCCCACATCATAATCCCCCCTCCACCAAACTTTACACTTGGCACAATGCAGTCAGACCAGTAGCGTCTCCTGGCAACCGCCAAACCCAGATTTGTCCATCGGATTGCCAGATGGAGAAGCATGACTGGTCACTCCAGAGAAGACATCTCCGCTGCTCTAGAGTCCAGTGGCGGTGCTTTCCACCACTGCATTCAACGCTTTGCATTGCGCTTGGTGATGTAAGGCTTGGAAGCAGCTGCTCGGCTATGGAAACCCATTCCATGAAGCTGTTGAGTTCTTGAGCTGATCTGAAGGCCACATGAAGTTTGGAGGTCTGTAGTGATTGACTCTGCAGAAAAGTTGGTGACCTCTGCCCACTATGCCCCTCAGCATTCGCTGACCCCACTCTGTCATTTTATGCAGTCGTTCCCAGAGTTGCTGTCGTTCTCAGTCACTTCCACTTTGTTATAATCCCACTGACAGTTGACTGTGGAATATTTAGTAGTGAGGAAATTTCACGACTGGACTTCTTGCACAGGTGGCGTCCGATCACGGTACCACGCTGGAATTCACTGAGCTCCTGAGAGTGACCCATTCTTTCACTAATGTCTGTAGAAGCAGTCTGCAGGTCTAGGGGCTCGGCTTTATACACCTGTGGCCATGGAAGTGATTGGAACACCTGAATCCAATGATTTGGATGGGTGAGTGAAAACTTTTGGAAATATAGTGTATAGTCAAAGACATTGAGTCATGCTGAAGATCTGCTGTACATTGATTTTCCAGTGGTGCTAAGTTGATAATGTGCTTGAAGCTACAGATTTATTCCAAACTGTTCAGATACTCACAGGTTCTTCAGCTCTCTGTAGTTAGCAAGATCTAGGTCTGTGATATTCTCCAGGTTGGACTGGTTCTCGATGTAGCTGGTTAATCAAAGACAAAAAGAAGTTTATATTATTATAATATTTTAATCACTTCAAGCACTGAATAAGAGATGTGTTAGCATAAGCATCAGTCACAGTAACGCCATTTCAGCAGCAGCACATCAGTGTAGATTTTCCCACTAACAGGCCTCGAGTTGATATATTTTGATATATATTATGAAAATAACGGCTATTTTCCCTGCTGCACTATCAAAGTGTGAAGTCCATAAAAACACAGCAATAAGACTAAGAACGAATCTGGTATAGAGAAAAGCAGTAAACAGGCCAGAGTTCACTGACCTCAGGAACATGAATAAACATGGACTTCAATGTTTGCAGCCGTCCTTGGATTGTTCAGGAAAAAAGTGACAAACCAAACGAGGGGAAATATTTTAGAGCGGGGGTCCCATACTCAAATTACCCAGGAGTGAATAGTCAAGTCTCCTTGTAGGGAAGGGGGTGGGGGGGTGGTGAGTTGAAATATACACTCATTTAGGTGCATCTTGATCAACGTTCTTTTATCACCACAAAAACTACTGCTTTACATCTAATAATAATAATTATTATTATTGTTGTTATTATTATTATTATTATTATTATTATTATATTACTTTTAGCAGTAGAAGTAATATTTAATTAAATTGTAAAAACTTGCATTTAAGAGTAGATTCTATTATATAAGAGTAGATTATATTATATAGGACTCTTATTGTTTTAGCATTACCATTCCTGCTGAGATCGAGGGACGTTTTTGCGAGTATTGGCAGAGTGCTTAATTCTGCGTTTTTGGTGGATTCATCCTACGATTCTATCAATTCCTTATTTCTGACATGCTGTATCTACCACAACATCCTTGATGAATCCACAAAGGCAGATTTAACTAACTATCTGCCCGAATTGGAATAATAGCTGTTAGTTATAACACATTTACAGCCATATCCACTCAGTATCAGTGAGCGTTTAAGCTGTTTTAGTTTGAATGGCTCTTCTTATGTGCACCAATCTATTTTTGCTTGTAACATCGTATGAACAAGTACAAGTAAGAATGATGCTAGAGTGACGGTCAAGACCAATGTAAGTTAATAGGATCACCAGCAAAACCAGCCTTTGCTGTGCTTTGATGCTAGTATCCTGGTTAACCAGCATGACCAGGGTGGGATGACCAGTTAAACCAGAACCAGACTAGCACTAGACCAGCATCAATTGCTTGCTGGTCAGTGCTGATTTTGCAGCAGGGTTCTGGGAAAAGATATGCAGTAAAGGCAGATTTAACTGTGTCAAATACCGCATTGCATGGCTACTGTAACAGAATAACAAGAATATAGTAATAATACATCAGTTTTACTGTAAAACAGTAAAGTGAAGTAGACAGACGTCCTTTTCTGAAGCACTGCTGTCTCCACCTCAACACTTTTCACTATTCCGATATGCAAAAGTTAAGAGAGCTGCTTTAATACCTGTGAAGCAACAGTGGAAAAGCTAGCTAACATTAACCCAGCCAGCTAGCATGCTTGCTTACCTACCACGGCCTGTACTGACATAAAGTAAAGCACTGGATATTGAAGTGAGTTCATTGACTTGTTCTTTTTGTCGTTTATGCTGCTGTTGCAGCATTTTAGTGTATCCTGTGGACTTTGTTCACCACTGTTCACCACTGCTGTGATAATGCTAAGTTCAGCTAGCCATGTTGACGCTAAGCTAATGCTGATGTACTGTGTTTAATACTGTACAGCTCTAGCTCAAACACTGACTTTTGAAGATTGTATGATGTGCAAAACACATTTTTACTTTGTATATTAGAGTTTTACAGTGAATCCTTTAGCAATTTTTCCAGCCAAAAGCCTAAATGTGCGTATTATTGGAGGAGCCTGTTAGCCTGTTAGCTTGACTCAACTGTTAAATTTCCATAAAAATGTGACTCTTTAAGTGTTTAAGATGCAATTTGATAGCAACTTTAAAACGTCTGGTTCATGTGAGGGCGTATTTAATTTTCATAAAAGAGGACATTGTTGATTCCAGTGATACAGTGTTGACAATATGCAGTGTGGTAGTTTTGAGAGTTGTAAATATTAATAGCAGTATTTGTCTTGAATCCTTTTTCAAGATGGACTAATAATCAAACACATTTGTTAAAAATGACTTGTTTTAGGACATCAAGAAAAGTGCCATCCTCGTATCCTGTTGGTAGTGGATGCAGGATAAATGTACTACCGCTGGAGGCTTAAGGCATAAATACCCTCCCAGCTAAGCTTTATAATATAATAATAAGGACAATGGTGACTATGACAACAATGATGATGACTATGACTTTATCTTCAAAGAAAGAAAAAAATGTTGTCAGTATTGATGGTGGATGAAGAAGAATATGATCATTCGTTTATCAGCAGTCAAAGTTACAGAAGAACATTCTTCTAATGGAAAATCTGCTGCCGTTTCTTAGCAAGACTCTTCAGTCCAGCATTTTGCTACACAGTCCAGAGCACAAACACATATTTATTTGTGTCTGATTGAGCCATAGGGCTGTAATGTAATTACAGGGGAGGTGGGATGAGGATCTTGAACCGCCCTCTCTTATTTGATTGAGCCAAGTGGGTAATATTTCATCTATTGTTCTCGGCTGGGCATTTGTCGGCAATTCACCGAATTGAATTTATGGGCATGATGCATGATGAATTCCTGCTGCTGGTATGGAGGTAATGGACCCCCGCTTTCTGCTTAGTAGAAGCTACGTTCCCGTTTTGTTTAAATGCATCTGCGTCTTCCCAACACATTGCGATTCGTGGTACAAGTGTTCTGTATAAACAGATGACTAAAAAGCATTCCGGGCTATTGATCGGAATGGTTGGTACAAATATCACTGCAGTGTGAGAGTTTCCTCGAATCCAACACAGGCAGATATATAGAGAAAAGGCTGAGAAGTTCAGAAAATGTCAGAGATGGTAGAGAAAGTGGGAAAGATGGAAAAGAGAGACAGTTTTTAACCATGTTGGATATTGTCAGCATCATAATAAAACCTTGAAACTCTAAAACCTTTTTGGGATTTATTTCATTATACCGATTGAAAGCACCAGCTGGCCTACATCGAGTGAACATTTCGGCATAAATGGACCAACAGAAATGGACTAAATTCATGTTATATTTACATACTTTCAGGTTGAGAATGTTTCTTCCTTCTTCTTTCAAGATAAACAAGGCTATCGCACTATGATAGTGGAAGTTCCCATAATGGCCTGATGGATTATGTGTTGTGGAAGAGGAGCACGCTGTATCGATATTACTGTATTACTGTGAAGAGGCTGAGGAGGGCTTTTCATTACTGTTTGTTATTTGAGATGCTCAGGTCTCAGAACTTCAGCAATACTGAAGAGCCTTGAAGTTGGCACTAAACTCACAGTCTTCAGAAAGTCACACTAACCGCTGATCCGTTCTCAGGACATGATGTTCAAACATTTTGGAGATTGGAAACAAGACCTTTTAAAGCCATAAACCAAACCGATGTTAACATTACAAACAATGATTGTACAGATTTATGCCTTAAACTTTATACAGTGAACATGTGAAGCCTCACACAGTTCTCTCAGGTCTGGCACTCTTTTGGTAGTTTATCTCTGGAGTTCCATATTTTCAAGTGACCAGTGATTCAGTTTCTATCATATCTTCACAAAATAAACATTTCCTGTGGTCCACATTCATCAGACTGGCTGAGCTACAAAGTCAGCTTTGCAACAGGGTAATGTATTCATTCTTGTTCACTGATTGAAGTGGTCGCCGAGTACAAAGTTCACAGCCTTCGCAAACGCATGTATTAATGCATAATGGTATAGATTCCATCTGCAAGCATGCATCTCTCGCTTCATGTGAATGCATGAAGGACATTTGCCATGATTAAACTCTCCCTTTCCCTGGTAATTTTGATTTGCCCTACTTTCTAAGTGACGTCTAAGTACTCTGAGCAACACGTCAAACTATGGCTGAGCAAACTCAAAGCTTCACAGCAGAACCTGCCAAAAGCCCCTGATCTAGTCAATTAGAGTCCTATGATCATCTGTATGAGTCAAGGGTATCTAGCTCTGGTCCTGGAGGGTCGTAGGCTGGCGCAGCTGGCTCAAACACACCTGATTCACCAGAAAATCACTGGACTCTACCCTCTTCAGGCCCAGAATTGGACACTCTTCTGACTCACAAGTCATTCAAATCCCTCTACAGACAATTTCTCACCACCTTCATGCACAGGAACCCAAGCTAGACTCACATTTCCGTGACGTTTTCACTCTCCTGTGGTGCCAGCGCTGGGATACTAGTGATGCCATCTTCTTCCAGGCACTGTAGCATGGCGAAGGAACAGCGGCAGGCTCCTGGGCAGCCACTAAGAGCAGGCTTAGCCAGGGGCAGCATCAGTGCCAGAGCCAAGGCCATCTGGCACACAGCCTTCCCAGCCATGGTGAAGCTTAACCAGCAATCAGTTCAAGCACACTCTTCAGTGACCACTCTTCTTGCCGGCAATCAGGAAGGTAGCAGCTAACAGCAGGTTCCACTCTTGGCAAAGACTTGTCTGGCTTGTGAGCTGAGGTATGGAGCTGCAGGAGCAGCAGTGAGGCAAGGGCCCAGGGGAACAGTTGGGCTGCTGCTGCCTCTCCTCTCCTCCCCTCGCTGCCTTCCCAGTCAGAGGTGGAGAGTGGGATGGGGAGGGGCAAGGCACTCCATTAGCTGTTGGGACGGGAGAGCGAGAGAGAGCGGTGGTCATCAGACACCTCCGGACAAGAGCGGGAGCTGGGCAGATGTGATTTGAGGCGGCAGGGAAGAGAAGGGAAAGGAGGCTGCAGGTGGACGGGATCGAGAGCAAGGCCACCACCTGTTAGAGCCAACAAACTGTGCGGAAGTGAAGGATCAGATATGTTTAAAGAGAAAACAAGAGGTACAGAGAGAGAGAGAAAGAGAGATGAGACAAGCACTGCCTGATGAGGCAAGTCATAGACCAAGGGATTAGACACAAAAAATGTCCCCAACATGAAGACCACAGGTGGCAGTAGTGAGGATTAACTTTGAAGAGGTCGTAGATAAAGCAAATCCCAATCTCACGAAAAATCTCCAGGTCAGTTTAAACCAATTAGCTGGAAAAAATGTACATCATTTTCATTTTAGCCTGAATGTAGTTGATCCAAGACATGTTTGATTAGCTTTACACTGGAGCCACAAGGGAAACGTAGATAACAAGTAATAGAAGCTTATAACCTAGCACAGCGCAAACCGCATGCCTGAATCATGACGCAAATAATCTGAAATAGACTTGCTTGTGTGGCTTCTGACACATATGGCATGCTGATATCTATAAAACGGACACAAGTTTGGACCAAATTCGGGCTTCGAGGTGTCTAAACTTTTTTTAATCTTTTGTCTTAAAGGATTTTCTGCTTTTTGGAATGTCGTTGTATTGTAATATAGAAAGCAGTGTAAAGGGTACTATGATACACTAACAAATGGGTGGGGGCTTTTCAGATGTCATCCTACATTGTGGTGGTAATAATAATAATAATAATAATAATTATTATTATTATAATTATTATTATTATTATTAGGTGCCATCAAGTCATTTCTGATATCTGGCAACCATTTGAAAAGTTTTCCTCCACTAATTCTACGGAATGGTCCATATTTATTTATAAAAATATTATATTTTATATGAATCATTTATTGTCACATCAAGTCAATTTTATTTCTAAGGCACTTTTAAAAACAACCAAGGTTGATGTAGAATTAGTGATGTAAAAACACAGAACACACTGATAGTACAGTACACAGAATGTGTTAGAACAAAAATCTAATTAAAATAAACAAGCTAAAACTAATACAATTACATAGTATCATGCAGAAGAAAAAGGGACAGAAAGAAATGAGTCTTAAAGCAAGATTTAAGCTCATCAGTGATGCAGGTGATCTCAACCGTGGAGCAGCTACTGAAAGCGCCTGATCATTGTTCTTTTAATTGAGAGAGTGATGAGAGTAAGCAGTGGATCAGAGGCTCCTGCCAGAAGGGTATTATAACACAAATGTACTGTGGAGCCTAGTTCATGTAATTAAGATTAAGTGACCCTTATTAGTCCCAGAACAGGGAAATTTCACCTTCGCATTTAACCCAGTGAAACACCACATACACACTAGTGACCACATGCACTAGGGGGCAGTGAGCACACTTGCCCGGAGCGGTGGGCAGCCCTATCCACAGCACCCCAGGAACAGTTGGGGGTTAGGTGTCTTGCTCAAGACCTTTGTCACAGACTGTCGACTCTGATGATCAAACCGGTGACCTTCCGGTCACAGGGCCGGTTCCCTAAACTCCAGCCCATGACTGCCCCACAAAATTTTCATAACACTAAGTGGATGAATGAGGCGTGTTCTTAACGCCTTAAAAACAAACAACACAGTTTTAAGATCAATTCTTTACTTGACTGGAAGCCGGTGTACAGATGCCAGGTGTTTCTTTTCCTTGTCCCAGTGAGGAGCCTAACGGCAGCATTTTAGACGAGAACAAGGACTGACTGACTCCATTAAAGAGACAATTGTTAATCAAACTAGTTTGTAATAACAGCATGTAAAAATGGGAAAACTTCATTCTTCAGTTTGGCAACAGGTCTCAGCTGATTAAAACTACTCTAGTTGCTCCCAAGCGGCGCAACCGTCTAAGCGTTGGCCGTGTCATCAGGAGATTGCGAGTTGGATCCCTGGTGATGCTGCAGTCGTCCGTAGCCAGGAGTCCAAGAGAGCACAATTGGTCTTGCTCTCTCTGGGTGGGTAGGATGGCCTCCCTTCTCCCCCATCACTCAACGCAATACTAGTCAGCGCAGGCGTCTGTTAGCTGATGTGACAGATCTGGCGGTCGGCGCTTTCCTCCGAGCGCGTTCGGCTGTCCAGTGACGTTGCGTGAGCGGCAGTTCATAAAGAAGCGGTGGCTGGTTCCGCAGGTCTTGGAGGAAGCCTGTGCTGCCTTCAACTTCCTAGCACTGGTAGTATTGTGTGACAAGCAGGTGGAATTGGAAATGACTAAATTGGGGAGAAAATTGGGTGTAAAAAAAAAAAACCTACTCTAGTTAATTGGTCCATCAAATTGAAAGGACTAGTCAAAAATGAGCCAGAGGTTTTTAGCACAGCTGGATCAGTTAGAGGAGCAAGGCCTCACCAAGTTGTCACCAGTGCTCTCAGAGCGACCAAATGCACTTAACTCAAGACCTATTTTGACAGGGTTACTTTTACATAGGGAAGCAGGGTTATGGATTTTTACCACAGGATATCTGTGATGATTCACATGGGATACGAAATGACAAATAGTGGCTGCTTGATTTACTCAAAAAGAGGGTAGAAAACATGTTAAAATGTTAAATTTAGTCTGCAGTAAATGTACTGTCATTAGCATTGACATTAGCTTGGGACTTCACAGCCAAAACTCAACATCACCACATAAAATCAAACGTTTTTCTGTCATGTGAGTTTGATGTAGGAGAACATATATCAGCTTGACGTTTTGACAGAAAACAAAAATAAACGCTTCATCGAGTGCCTTCATAGTTACCCTCTCAAACTCCTTGGAACCACCGGCTTTATCATTTTGAACTTGTGACTGCATTTTCAAACTAGTCCAACTTTGCGGTAAATTGGTTTTATAAGGGGATTTTTTTTGACCGGTGAGATGTCATCCCCTTTGCATCCATACCCCCTGAAATCTGAGTTCTGCTACTTTATAATAGAGTAATGAATAGACCACTGGATTACCACTTGGTTCACATTTGGGTTGGTTTAAGAGTGTAACATAGATGGCACGAGTAGTGAAATGACTTTTTCCAAGAAGTAGTTAGTAAGCAATTACTAATTTTGAGTACCTACCAACACCGATAGCAGGATAAGAATTTAGTAACGAAGATTTTTCACCAAAATACCACTTCGAGTGTAAAAAATATCTAGTACAATACACACAGGATGTGCAATAACATCAAACAATTCATTCTACATCACATCTATTTACACATCTGATAATGTCCAGATACGATTTGATCATATTCCACTTTTAACCGGACACATAAACCCCTCTCAGATTGATCGAAATATGGTTTGCATCCCTACTTCTTCTTTTTCTGTTACCTGGAAATCTGAGGAATTCTCTTGCACTGACAGCGACTGAGTAACTAGCTTACTAAAGCGAGTCAAACATCTGATCTGACGTGATCTACTGTGGACTTGTATACAGTGCTGACGTCATCGGGGAAGAGGAAAGATTACGTATGCGGTTTTGAAGAAACAGATACATTTACACTCGGCTCTGCTGCATCTGAAGTGTGTGAGCAATCGCTTACCAATCCGTCTCCATTGCATTTGGGGTTAAATTACAGCTGATTTTTTCACAATCAGCCTAAGACGCATAAAACGAGTGAAGACTTTTATCCAGAATGCTGTGCATCCATTTATAACAATTTTGTGTATAATGAACTTTTAAATAGAAAACAGCTGAAGTCATACCTGTCAACTTAATCCTCGCAGAAATATGGAATGGATGATAGAAAACTTGTACAATTAAATAACATCATTGAGCCAACCCACCTCCACCAGTCCCCCAAGCCTGAACTCGTAGATTTCTTTCTTTTGGCTTCATATAAAGACAATATCAACTTTATTATACTTTTTGTTGTTTTAAAATATGTCTGCCTGGATTTTATGTATGTATTTATTTGATTAGTAAGTTGACCCAGCATGTTATATTAATCACTGGAGTCAGTAATGATCTCATATAACCAGAAACTTGCGCACGTACAATGATGAGCCAAAACATGATTATCACAGGTAAAGTGAAAAGCATTCATTGATGAATATTTCTCTACCATCAGAGGTCTCAGGAGTTATGAATCATCAACCAGTAACAGGGTGTTGGAAGCCTGGGACTCACTGATCCACAAGGGCATTAAAGGCCATCACTTTTGTCTGAAGAGACAGAAAGACTATCGTATTTGGTGCTTTGATGGGAAGAATGCGTCACAACACAGTGCACTGCACCCTGCTGCGTGTGATGCTGTGTAGCTCAGAATGGTCAGAGTGCCCATGCTAACTCCTGCCACTGGCAAAAGTCCTGACAAAGGGCACACGAGTGTTGAAACTGGCCATAGAAGATGTTTGCCTGATCCGACGAGTCCAGTTTTCTTTTACATCACATGGTTGATCAGGTATGTTTGCACCATTTACCTGGGGAAGTGATAGCACCAGGATGCACTGTGGGAAGACCACAAGCCGGTGGAGTGAATTTGATGCTCTTGGCAATGTCCTGCTGGGAAACTCTGGGTCCGGGCACTCATGTGGACATCAGTTTGACACATGCTAATTATCTAAACATCATTCCCAGACCAGGTACACCCCTTCATGGCAATGTACATTGTTCCCTTAGACTTTACAATGTATCAAACTTAACGCTGCATTCAGGGGAGTTTGTTATCACATACGTACATCATTTAGATGCTGACTAATTATGCTTAGTAGCCGTTTTGACCAAAGTCAGTACTATGGTGTTTAATGTAAGGTGGCTGTATTGCATAGTAATGATATTTCTTGCATGTGTGAAGCCCACTTCCAACACTGACTGCGTTTACATGCACATAATAATCAGGTATTGTTAGTAATCTGACCAACGCGTTTACATGCACTTGAGGAATCAGATAATGAGAAAACTCTGGATCTGCATGGGTCAGGCAGTAATCAGATTTCTGCTTTGCAGCCAATAAACTCACAGAAGAAGACGGGACATAAATGCAATGTAAAACCCTAAAAAACTCTACTGCTGCTTTATTACAACATTGCACCACTTTACCCGAAAAAGTTAGCATATATCATCTAGAAGATGAAAAACATTTTAGTCATTTTCATCAAGCATGTATTTTGTAGGTTCATGTAGGTTTCAGCTTCACTCCAAAAGTATGTAGTAGGCTTCTCGTGGGTCTCGTGGGCTTAACCACTGCTTGCTTATTTCTGGTACCGCAGTCTGTTTTCTCACATGTGAGTAAGGGTTCACATGCGCTGAGAAATCTGACTACTGAGCTAAAATCCAGTGTCTTTATCAGATTCCTTAGTCAGATTTCTAGACCTTACTCGGATCTAATTGATTGGATTACACTGTTTACATGACCATAATCAGACATCTGTAGTAATCTGAGGTGAAACTTCATTTTGTATTTCCTTTTAGATGCAACAAACTCTCAACAGACTCTCAGTATCATGTCAAAAACATATGAGGGTTAAGATTAGCCTTTGTGTTGAGGTTAGGATTAAGGTTAGGATTAGGGTTAGGTGTTGAGTAAGGTTGGGTAAGGTTAGGTTTTGTCTACTTCTAGTATGTAATGTATCAACAGAACATCTACCAGATATTTACTTCAACGTATTTAGATGCCTCACTACTGCTACTTCACTGATATGTTGTTAATAATGTGGTAATCTGTTAATTTAGTTGATCAATCGTCAAGGACCACTCCAAATAAAGTGTTACCAAGTCCGGTTATGACTGGATATTGACCGCACTCAATGTTGATCATGAAAAAAAGTGGGGGAAAAAAAACATCGTCTACTTTTCAACCTCAACCCTTGAGCAGTGTTGCTCAAGAGCAGTAGGCTGATGGAGATATCCGGTGTGTCAGCTGCAGTGACGAGTGGGTGATTGGGATCCTACTGTGAGAAGTTCTTTCTTCCTGGCTTGTGCCCAACAACAAAAAAGCACTCAAAGATACAAGGTTTTGTGCTCATGAAAGGATGCCTGTTGGGATACTGAACGCCCCTGCCAGGGTTTTTACATTGTGGAGCCTCGGCCTCCTCTGGGGATAAACGTTGAGGCCCAACCCCCAGCTCTCTCAGTGGCCATACACATGGGAGTAAGGTCATAGTGCCCTGACCACAATTACTGGCAGGAGCTGAATTGCCCCCTTTTTTCTGCCTCAATCAGGACAGTGGTAGTTCAGGGCTTCTTTCTGTCTTCATCAGAGCCTGCAAGGATAGATACACGGCCATAGAGAGAGAGAGAGAGAGAGAGAGAGAGAGAGAGAGAGAGGAATGACAAATCCATCTACGGTACTGTTCCATCCTGTGGCCCTAAAACGCCATCTTTGGAGCCTGGATGGATCTCTCCAGCTCCTTTAAAAGCAGAAGCTCCTGAAGAGGCTTTTAAGCCCATTTCATAGATTCTGCGCCTCGCTTTATTATTGCCATAGTTGTTTACCTCTTTATATCTACCCAGTGTTCCCGCGCTTCTGCAGCCCATCGATTTTTTTTCCATGCGGCCCTGGCTCGTTTAGAAATAGCTTAAACCTGCAGCATGGGCTAGAGTGGCCTTGTTAAGCCTCCCACATTTATCCTACAGAATAGCCGTGTTATTTCTGATATGTACCAAAGAGCTGTTCTTCTGATGATGCCGTCGTTCACTGCTATTCTTCTGAGCAGAGTGAGTGTGTGACACTGATCATTCTCAAGACGTGTCGCCATCCTTTCATAACTGAGTGTGAAAACGTGAAAATTTAACCGTTATAGGTGGTGTCACATTATGCAGAACTTTTTGAGGTTAGCAGAATACGAGTCAAACATCAGGTGTCTTTGGTGTCCACACTGGAGTCGTCATGTAAAAATTGTTAAGCAATGCAATTTACAGCAGTTTAAAAGCAGATTGATGCATAAAATGATTTTAATATGTTTTCCCTGTACTTCCAAAATTCAAATAATTAAGATACTGTAAAAAAAGTTTCTAGATGTGTCTATGTGTTATAATGGAGCTGTAGCTGAGTGTATGATAATTGTATAAGTGGCAAAGCCAGAATTTCCATTTGAGCAAGGGTAAATTTAGGCCTCAGAATGGTTAAATGCTGCATGGTTTAAGGTGAAACTTTATGGCATCAAAAAGTGCTGCAACATTTAAGATGGTAAAATTAAAAAAAAAAAAAGAAGCTGGTAAAAAGGAAGCCAACTTCAGCCTCGTACTATTGCCAACACCAAATTCAATCGCTGCACATAGAACCCTGTGACGAGTCCATACGGTTCACTGACTTATCTACCTAACTTTAGATAAGTCAAGTAATACCACTGTTTTTATTGTATTTGTAGATCATGTCTTATTCTCTCGCCTAATCACAGGCAGGTTTTTATCTCATTTGCCCACCCAGCACTGTAGCAGTAGCATCAGCAGCTGCTTTTAATATAGGGCCGGTCAAGCTTGCCCCTCTCTGAAAATGAAAACAGCTCCACTTAATGAATGACATGTTTTGTGGAAACATTAAAGTGAAGTCCTGAATAAGGAACCAAAAAAGTCCACTGCATTATTTGTAAATGTCACCACTACTGTAATGTTTTCCCTACAATTACGCCTTCGGCTGGGACACCCACACAACACATCTACAGGAGCTTTTATGCCATCCCATTCTAAATCCATAGGCATTAATATGGAGTTGGCCCCGCTTGGCAGCTATTACAGCTTCCACTCTTCTGGGAAGTTTTCTTCAGGATTTTGGAGAGTGTCTGTGGGAATTTTTGCCCATTCATCCAAGAGAGCATTTGGGATGCCAGACACTGATGTTGGATGAGAGGGTCTGGCTCACACTATCTGTTCTAGCTCCTCCCAGAGGTGTTTGATGGGGTTGAGGTTAGGGCTTTGTGAGGGCCTTGCAAGTTCTTTCACACCAAACTTGTCCAGCCATGTCTTGCCTTGCACACTGGGGCTCAGTCATGCTGGAACAGAAAAGGTTCTTCACAAAGCTGGAAGCATAAAGTTGTCCAAAATGTCTTGGTCAACTGATGCATTAAGACTTTCCTTCACTGGAGCTAAGGGTCTGAGGCCAACCCCTGAAAAGCAACCCCATATCATTATCCCTCCTCCACCAAACTTTACAGTTGGCACAATGCAGTCATGTTCTCCTGTCATTCGTCAAACATGGAAGTGTGGAGAAGGTATTTTAGATGTTGGGACAAAATCATATTCAAATAAACTGGGAGTTGCCAAATCTATACTTCTGTGTATGTACAAAAGCCTTATGTATCTGTTTGTGACCAAGGTGCGAAACATACCTTATTAACCTTTTGGAGCCCCTGAATGTCTCAAAATTTACATTTTACATTTTTCTTGATGTTATGCTTTACATAAGAGTAAAATAGCTGCATATCCTACATTTTAATGCACAACTACGTGCTGAATTTAATATATTGGAGAAAAAAATGTCATGTGACCTGTGCTAAATGTATTGCACATTTTATATTTAATGTTTTATTTTTCCAGTATGTTAATCTGTGAAACTCTGCACTGACATTTGCACAAAAATGCCATACTTAAGTGTGTTCTTCGCTTAGAAAATCAAAAAAACGTGCCATTTGCTGGGAGGTATATAAAATAACAAAAATATTAATATAAGTGTTTCCAAGGTGAAGGAGCTATAACTGCCACTACATAAGCTGTGCTAATTCAGGACGTCTTAACAAACAGTTCAAGGCCACCAAGCCTAGCAGTGACTAACTTGATTACGGGCTAACGGCAGAACATTTCCCACACCCACTTTCAGCCATCTCCCCCTGCTACCAAACCTTATTCTATTAGGCCATTGTTCTCAGCAACACGCCTCATTTTCCACACTCACAAAGGAAACATCAAAACGCTCCGGTTTAGAAATGCCGCCATGAAGTATGAGAAGGTCACGATAAAAAGGCTGTTAGATAAATTAAATAATGTTCTCTGCGATGCAGAACGGCACCATAATCTGAGAACCTTGAAGCTGAAGTGATATCAGTTTATTGGGACAAAAAACTAGCAGGGAAATCAAAATTGAAAAAAAAAAACAGCCTGCCTTTCCTAAAGTAATGGCTTGTTTCAAGCACTGCTTGCTTTTCTGGTGCTTCTCCACTCCGAGCAAAACTTTCAATTTGGCGATGCCATTACTGACCCTATCGGACCTCCTATCCAGCCTCTAAAAGCCCTCCACTCAAAGTGAAGAGGACAGGTCCATTTAGAAGACTGTTCAATAGCTCCACCACAATGTGTGTTGGTTTTTTTAAACAGCCAAATATTTTCGCCTGCAGTGATGTACAAAGTTTAGCTTGACTGTTATTTTGCATTTCCCGTCACATGCTGTCAGTCCATTTCCCCTTAATCCGCCCACGCGCTTTTATTCAATGCGCACAAAATAAATCTTATCCGCCTTTCTCATCACCGCTTGCTGTCTTCTGGGAAACAACCATTTAAGATGCCGAAAGGTGTTTACGGTGCTGAATTATGCTGAAAATTGTAAATGACTTAAACAACTAGCTTATGTTTATTTTATTAGGCCTATTGTTTCTGCTGTCGTTCCTATTTGTGCGATTTCTTGATTTCATCCCCAAAGATTTACTTACACTGCATGGACAAAAGTATTGGGACACCTGCACATCACATCTACAGGAGCTTTTATGCCATCCCATTCTAAATCCATAGGCTTTAATATGGAGTTGGCCCCCCTTGGCAGCTGTAACAGCTTCCAATCTTCTGGGAAGCTTTCTACAGGATTTTGGAGAGTGTCTGTGGGAATTTTTGCCCCTTCATCCAAGAGAGCATTTGGGATGTCAGCCTCTGATGTTGGACGAGAGGGTCTGGCTCGTCATGACTTCATGGACCTTGCTTTGTGCACTGGGGCTCAGTCATGCTGGAACAGAAAAGGGTCTTCTCAAAGCTGAAAGCATAAAGTCGTCCAAAATGTCTTGATCTACTGAAGCATTATTTCCCTTCACTGGAGCTAAGGGTCCGAGGTCAACCCCTGAAAAACAACCCCATATCATTATGCCTCCTCCACCAAACTTTACAGTTGGCACAATGCAGTGAGGCAGGCAATGTTTTCCTGGCGTTCACCAAACCCAGACTTGTCCATCAGACTGACAGAAATATTAAAAAAAAATTGAAGGTTTAAAATGGCAAAACTATCCCAGATGCTCTCATGGAAAATCCAGACTAGTGCAGTTTGTCTTATTATATATTATGAGTGTAAAGTGTCTAAATTAAGCTGCTCTTTAAAAACATTAATTACAGAAATGTGCCTCACATTGTGAAGAAGCACAGTTTGGCCCCATGCTTGAATTCTTTTCTGATCATGGCTGATTGAATATTGGACTGTTAATCACTGTCTGTCTGTCTCAAGGACTCTCTTTCATAAGCACAGGCATGATTGAGTAGCTACGCTGACTATGGCTTATTCACTTTACACAAACACTCGGCACAGACTGCACTCACGTAGCATCAAGGCTACGAAAGACTTCTCTTAATGTAGACAGTACTGAGTCAAGTACTGCTGGAGCTGCACCGCTGACACTTGGCAGATGATGTTTGATATTTTGATTTTATTACTGCTGCTACATTCAGTCCTGTAGAAAGCATTAAATGTGGTTTGATGTGACTGGAGAGAATCTGACTCTGGTGTCTTTACAGCGGCGCTGATAGGAACCAGGGGTTATATAGTCTACAACACAAATATAGGCATTTTATTTACTATCCAAAACCACCAGCGAACCTTCTCGGTTTCTGAGTGCATATTTCATGTTGATAATGATAAAATAGAACAGCCATTAGACACAAGCATCTTCTTCTAAGCCACTTCTCCTCCTGGGTCGCGGGGGAGCTGGAGCCTATCCCAGCGGTCATTGGGCAAAAGGCAGGATACACCCTGGACAGGTCGGCAGTGCATCGCAGGGCAGACAGACAGACACAGTCACTCACACCTGGAGAACCTGGAGGAAACCCACGCAGACATGGGGACCCATCCCCCACAGAAAGGACCCTGGAATCGAACCCAGGCCCCACTTGCTGTGAGGCGACCTCACACGCAAAGAAGATAAATAAATATATAAATAAACTAAATAAATAAACTTTTTTTTTTTTACTGGTTTATTAAACACTTTTTTACAGTGTCTATTCATTTCAAAAGACTCGCTTTCAGTTCTTCACCGAAATCTGCAAGGATATTTTTTCACACCTCCAAAATTCACTCGTAGAAGTTGGTTGCGTTTAAGCATGAAATGATGTTGAGGTCTGGACTCTCTGGTGGTCAGTGAATTGTTCTGAGAACACCAGCAGCTTCTTTATTTTTTTTGTTTTTTTGTCCGTCTCCTTTTCTCAGTGAGGTTCTTCTCGACAGCTACACATCCTTTCAGACCCGTAGCGCTGAGACATCTCCTCACAGTGGAAGGATGGACAGAAACTGTGGATGTTTTCAGATCTGAAGCAGCTTGGTTTATCTGATGGGGGTAGTTCGGGTGGTCTACCAGGTCTAGCAGGTAGTTGTTAGGAGGCACATTTTCTGTGTACCTTTTAATCATTTTTTGAAAAGTTTTGTAAAGTCCTTTTTATTTTTCGCTTATTTTACTTTGATTTCCCCCTACTGTGCGCAAGTGGATTATCTTCTATCTAATCTGCTAAAAATATCTCATAAGAAATGATTAACGTGCACTTAATGGCTATTTTGACTGGATATTGTCTATTTGAGTCTGTTTAAGTCTACTTGAGATGACTCAACAACTCAACACAGCTTGCAGCAAAAGTTGGTATACATAAGATTTAATTACTTTTCAGCTTCATTAATCTCAGCACTACTGCAAAACAAAAATATACAGGAGACAGAACCTGGCTGAAGTTGTTTTGTCTGCCAGACATTAAAAACGATCTCAGTACTGTGCCTGTCAAATTAACGTCCTGCCTCAGAACACTCTGGAGGCAGATTGGACCAACATAAAAGCCTTTTTGGAACAAGTACAAGTGAAGGCTTTTACACCTGCAGTGGTTGGTGGACAGTATATCTTTGTTATTGCCTAGCTTGTGACGCTTTGGCCTGCTGACCTCACAGAAAGGCCTGCCCACCAGCTGCATGTTGGTTGAAGTTAAGGTTAGGGGTAAGGTTCAAGTTGAGGGTTAGATTAGATCAGAACCTTCTACAAGGCCTAATGATGGAAAAAATACAAGCCTTTTTGCTCTATTTTACTGGATAAAATCATCATTTGGGCAATTCTGCAAGCATTTTAGTAACACTTGTACTTAATTGTTGCATTTTGGTTGGGGTAAAAACTTAAAACGCCCAACAGAAAACGATCCAATCAAGATATCGTTGCTGTCTGGACAAATAAATCGTATCTCCATATTTGTTGCTTTTCATTTTGTGACATCATTTGTGACATGAAGAAAGCAGTTGCCCTTTTTGTTGTTTCAAAATTTCCTGATGAGTGGACAAAAAGAAACTGTCCATTTCCTTCCATTAAGAGTCAAGAACGCTTTTTCTTGTCTTGTAAAATTACCTTTTTGGAGATACGACGGCAGCGATATTTTTCTGCTCTGTTTTCTGGTAGAGAGCAACAAAATGAGCTTCAGGAGCTGAACTGAAGGCCTGACATGTCAGATTAACAGCACACTTAGGAACCATTTAGTCAGAAAAAAAACACACTGAAACCCATGAAATACAGCAAAAAACTTTCCTGCAGTGCACATTTCACATCTCAACCTGCAGCCCTGCCGCTAGAATGAGCTCTTTCACAGATTCCATCTGTTTCAATGACTAGTAAAATCTGGTTAATTTAGGCTCCCTGGGGCCAGGTTGAGATGGTTTGGACATGTGTTGAGGAGGAATAGTGGATATATTGGGCAAAGAATGTTGGAGATGGAGCTGCCAGGTAGAAGGAGAAGAGGTAGACCTCAGAGAAGGTTTATGGATGTAGTGAAGGTGGACATGGAGATGGTTGGTGTAAAAGTAGAGGAGGCAGTGGATAGGGCAAGATGGAGGCAGATGATCCGCTGTGGCGACCCCTAAAGGGAGCAGCCGAAAGAAGAAGAGGGGCTTTAAAGGCAAGGTAAGCATCCCCAAAATCAGGGTCATGAGCAGAAATTAATACCTGGGAAGGCCTGTGAAAAAGTGGGTACTTTGATATAAATAAAATTTCTAAACACATTATCTCCAGAAATGTTATAACATCAAGCTGTAGCCTATTCTTTACAGCAGTGCAGTCATCACCCTATTCCTACACTTCCACCCTATGCTAATTCAGAACAATAGCAATTAACCAACCAACACAACAGCAACTAAAAATCACTGAAGTTAGCATCATTGCCACTATGGTGAGTGATTTAGCAGCCAGCCAATGCTAGAGTAGCCAGCCAACAAGGGACACTCCCCACCCCCCTCCACCCCCTCCAATACCATGGGGTATTTCAATTCAATTAACAAATGCAAGTTAAAACTCTACCATGCAAAGAATGAACTATATATAAACAGGACTCAGAAACATCACCTCCTTTTCTGGACCCAAGCTCATTTAAGATGGATTGAGGTGAAGTGTAAAAGTGTCCTGTGGATTCGGAAATCATGGATGCTGCATCCTCCTGGCTACAAAGGAGAGGGAACATCCAGCTTGTCATCAGCTCACAGTTCAAAAACCATTATGGTATAAGGGGACTTGTACATCTATGAAAGCACTGTTCATGCTGAATGATATATACAAGTTTTGGAGCAGAATATGCTGCCTTCCAGATGACGTCTTTTTCAGAGAAGGCCTTATTTCAGCAAGACAAGGCCAAACCACATTCTGCATGTATTACAACAGCATGGCTCTGTAGTAAAAGAGTCCAGGTGCTAAACCGGCCTGCCTGCAACCCAGATAGGTAACCCATTGAAAAGACTTGGTGCCTTATGAAATGAAAAGAGTTGAGCAAACTGTTGAGCAGCTGAGGTCATATATTATGCAAAAATGGGAAAATATTTTATTCTCAAAACTACAGCAATTGGTCCTGTCAATTCCCAAACACTAAAAGAGAAAACACAGTGGTAAACAGGCAACCCGTCCCAAGTTTTTTAAAATGTGTTGCTGGCATCAAATCTCAGTTTCAACCACTGAATGTCGTCTTTGTGTTATTTTAGATTAAATATACAATCAAAATGATTTGCACATAATTGCATTTTCTTTTTATTTGCATTGTACCAACTTGAAAATAGAACTGTATTATGGCCAATCAAGCCCTTGTACAAGGACTGCGTTCAGAGACAACAAATCGTAGCTTCATAAACATTCTTTCCCTTCTTGATTGGGTACCTACCCGTGGCTACGCTCCAGTTCAAAACATCTGCAGCGCACTATGAAAATAAAGTACTTCAAGTGAAGATGTTTTTCAAGATTGCATCTGGACATGAAAACACTTGAAGTTCAGGTAGATTAGACTGGGCTACAAGAAACAATTCTGCTTTGAAAGGCTAAACAACGGCATTAAAAAGGAAGATGTTTTGTTCACTGGTGCTAAAGCCCCTCCTCAGATCGATCGACTACGTAAGAGGGGTGTAGGATGGAGCTGTCTCCATTTCACAAGTGTTTTTTTTCCCCCGTCTCAAGCCCTATTTTCCATTTGCATCTCCTCTGTACCAGGAAAAAAAGCCCATCGACACCCAAATAGTAATATTTAGAGCAGCTAACAGGCAGTGATAGTGAAACTCACAGGGGTAAACCTGATCGATAGGCCCGTGCTGCTGGGGGGTTTCGGTAATGTAACTGAATCCAGGCTTGCTCATTAGCAGCCTGCTCTGGCCAGGCTCGGGGGCTTGAGAAGCCCGCCTTCATGCAGATGAGCCGAAACCCGAGGAGCTTGTGAGGGGGACAGTAAGAGCAAGACTAATGAACAATCTCTCCCTCTCTCTGCTTCTCTTTCTTGGCTGGTTCTCTCGCTTTTCTCCCCTGCTCGTTTTTACCTCTCCTCTTTACTTTCAGAGTTTTTTTGCTCCTTATCCCTCTCTTAAAGAGGAAAATCCATCCGATTTTTCAAACATTAATCAGTTAGTGGTTGGAATGTAAGTCGTTCAGAGCAGTCTGCTGTCAAATGGGTCATATGTAGAGAATCCTACCATTTCATGTGGTAGTGATAGGAACCAGAGGTCACTATGTCTACAACACTAATACAGCCAATTTATTTACTATCCTTAATGACCTGCACATGTCTTCTGAGTTTTATGTGTAATGTTGATGATGGTAAAATAGTGGTTGCCTTATAACACCCTGCATGTATCACTCCACCATGAACATACAGTGCTGTGTGAAAGTTTTACCTCAGCAGTGAGTTTATCGCAATATGCATTAGAATAAAGTCGTATTCATAATTCAAATAAACATAAAAACAATAAAAAGTAACAAGAATTTCTTGGGTCCATATTTTTCCTGGACACCTTCACAGCCACAGAGACTTGTTAATATCATCAATTACATCATGAGCTCAATTTACTGAAGCACTGATTCAAACCAGGAGCTGCTTTTTAACCACATATAATACTGTGTGTGGGCGGGGCTTACTTTTAGCCACTCCCCCACATTTTAAAGGTGGAAGTGGTCACTCATGGCCACATGGTGATCCCACTGTTTTGAACTAAATGTGTCCCAAAGTCTGAAAATCAGGACTGTCACTACCGAAACACATCTTTTCTGCAAACAAGTACACTTTTTTCTTTTAATGAAACTTACTATGATTTTATGTGAGTTCAAGTGTTCAAAGCCGTGATTGCTAGTCATGTCCTGGCTAGTGTTTTTCAAGTTCTGCCCAAAATAAGCTAAAAATTGTCACCACCGAAACAGCCACTCTACCACTGGGTAAAGTTTCAGTCGTGTTATGATAGTTTTGGTGATGACAAAATAGAATGTTCACTATTTTTTAATAGAATAAACATAATTAAGATGTTGAGTCACTCAGAACAAAGATTTACATCTGAGGTCCAAGTCAGTTATACTCTTTTATAACTGAGTATAAATGAGTATACTCAGTTATACTACAAGTCAGTAAATACTCTTTACTGCTGTCTGTAACACTATTCTAGTGTAATAGTCATGCAGCCCCGATCACACAGTTGTCTCACACCACATTCAGTTGTTTTCGGGCAATTCCACTGATTTTTCTCAAAGATCCATATTTTATTCACCATAGTACATAGAACACATATCAGATGTTGAAAGTGAGACATAAAATCAAGCACATAGCCATGCATCTCCTGTCCTGCTGGATCTGCCCTGGTCAACTGTAAGTGCTAGGAGCAACAGCAGCATAGCAAACTCAAAATGCAGGGCTGCCAAGCACTGAAGTATGCAGCTTGTTAAAAACGTCTATTCTCTGTTACATTAATCACTACAAAGCAGGCCAAGCAGCTGCACACAAGCCCAAGATCACTATACACAACAGCAAGCATCAGTTAAAGTGATGTAAAGCATGCTGCTACTGAACTCTGGAGCAGTAGAAACATTTTCACCGCTGTGATCCGTTATGCTTCTCTATCTGACAGTCTGATGGACGGTTGGACTCCATTGGATTGCCAGACGGAGAAGCGTGATTGGTCACTCCAGAGAACTCCAGAGTCTTCACTGCTCTAGAGTCCAGAGGCGGCGCTTTACACCACTGCATTCCAGACTTTGCGTTGTGCTTGGTGATGTAAGGCTTGGATGCAGCTGCTCAGCCATTGAAACCCATTCCATGAAGCTCTCTGTGCTGTTCTTGAGCTGATGTGAAGGCCACATGAAGTTTATAGGTCTGTAGCGATTGACTCTGCAGAAAGTTGGTGACCTCTGCACTTTGTGGCTTAGTTGCTGTCGCTCCCAATCTGAATTCAATGATTTGGATGGGTAAATGAATACATTTGGAAATATAGTGTATATATTTACTTCACAGAAACCGAAAGCTACAACTGCCTGCAAGTTGTGTAAATTCTGGTGCAAGTTCTGACTCTCTCGGTCCTTCGCTACTAAAAGGAAACATTTCTAATTGGTTAAATCATTGAAGAAAAAATTGCAGTACTTTGGAATAAAGGAGTGCAATAGGGCTCAAGGCCCTCTGGAGAAATGGACATTTGAGGACATCATGGATTAGAACTCGCCGTTACAAAGTCCAAGGTCAGGTCCCATTCACCGGCCAAAATAAAATGTTGCTCATCTATGATCCAAGATGATCCTTGAAGAAATTGGCAATAACAAACCACTCATGCCATCTATTCATTTCTATTTAAATCTATGTAGCATTTGAGTTTGAACATCAATGCTGCTTACTGGCTCTGTGTAGTCCTTTGAAACTGTATTATTATGATTCATTGCTCCATACTGCTCTTACATTGGCTATACCTACACAACACTACCTTTACAATACAGTATGAAGCTGAAGGTGACAAGCAATTTCTAGGCATCTCTGCCAAAGTTTCCCTAATTTCAGAGAAAAAAATAACAAGGCAAGTCAATCATTATGATAAAGTGGTAGAAATCATGAGACATACACTGATTATGACCACCTGCTTAATGTACTGTGGTACCTGCAGATATTTTTCATAGGGGTGGCCAGATGGAGCTACTGAAACTCTTGGGGTGGCACACTAAAACCCAAAGCCATAAGTGGAAGCATTGGCGAAAGTTCTGCCAGGAACACTAACGGTATGCCAATCATTCATTGGTTCTGACCAATGACGGGCCTACACCTGTCTTTAAAATGATTCAACTTTCATACCTATTCTGCTGCTTTCAGGTGCCCACGTTTTTGACAGTCCCCTCCTTCCTCCTCACCACCACCAGTTGGGTTCGTCTGGTTGTCTGGGGGCAGGTTCCACCCAGCAAGGGTCTCAACTCAACACCGGGAAAGGTTCAAGAAAGCTGTAAATCTTCGCTTTGCCACTGATTGGATTATTACATACATGCATAAGTGGGTTTCCCCCCAGTTCACTTTCCATTGTTTCAGGGCCACAATATGAATTTGAGGAGGAACTGAACCAGATGTATTTGGGTGCATATTTTGGAGATGTGCCCTCAGGCTGCTAGTCCTGGAATGGTACTGTAACTTACTTAGCTTGCGTACAACCTAATCTCAAGGGTCCACAATACTATATAGTTCACATACTAGAGAAGAACTTCCACACGCAATACAGATGTACTGTACTGACCACAGTGCTGAGAGCATTTTTCAAACTTACTGACAATGTTGAAAGAACTGAACTGACACAGTGGCTCTAGTTACATTTAAGTTCAATTAATTTAACCAATTAGATTTTTTCAAACCGTCCATTTCAACCATTTCTGATTCATTCAACTTTCAACAGTGACTTCAGGCCACTCTATCATTATTTCCTCTAGTCAGATTTGGTTAGAGCAGCTTATTCATAGCGGTGGTGATAGCAACCAAATGTGTTTAAACCCTTTAAAGCCTATAGTATCTCACAGAAAGTTAATGCATGAAATGAAAATGAAAATGGTGCCCGATGCTTGAGACATTGCTTTATGAAAGTTGTGAGCTTTCTTGCAGTTTATTTCTTGCAAGGGTTTAGTACGGCATGGTGACTCAGGAGTGGCTTAGAGAATCATTTATGGTTGGGTAGTGTAGTGGTTAACACCTCTGCCTTCTACACTGTAGACTGGGGTTCAATCCCCACCTGGGCAAGCACCCTACACCATACCACTAAGAGTCCTTGGGCAAGACTCCTTGGCCTACCTATGTAAAAATGATCAAATTGTAAGTCGCTCTGGATAAGAGCGTCAGCCAAATGCCATAAATGAACAGAATGCTGTGAGCAAAACAGGGCGACAAGCTACGTAAGTACTAAGCGGAACTTTTCAGTACATCCGGTGTTCATTAGCATAGGAACTGAAGATTGTGCAGGTCTGTTCTTCTCTTTTTGGGATTTTCTTGGTCTTAAATACGAAGCTCCAAAGTCAGAGATGTAACAAACCACAAAGCAGTACGAGGGAAATCACTCTGAATGAAACACAAATAAAGGAATTAGTTTCAAACTATAAAGGGCTAAAATGTAATGGAGTAAAAAGATTCTTTACTCACTAATGTACTTTACTTGAAGAGGGGACACTACACAGTGGCAGACACAGCCCTGTCCCAACTTTTTTGAGATGCGTTGCTGCCATTAAGTTCTAAATGAGTTCATGTTTTTCATGAGATGGTAAAATGTCTCACTTTCAACATCTGATGCGTATTCTATGTTCTATTGTGAATAAAATGAGTCTATGAGATTTGCAAATCATTGCATTTACATTTTACACAGCGTCCCAACTTTTTTGCAATTGGGGTTGTATTTCATCCATATGTAAAAGATGAACACATGATGTTGTCTGAAAGAGACGGTTTAAATTCTAGTTAAAAACTCTGTATTTTATTCAAGATTGAAGATTCTCTATTGCCACACATCAGCAGTAGTGCAAATGATATGATCTAGAAGAGGCTCACAGTTTACAGGCAGTTACTTCCATGTACCCAGTGCCACAATCTACTCTAACTCAGCTAACTGAACTTTCCTGGATGTCCTTGTATTTCAAACAAGCTTTACGTAACAACACTAAAAGCTACCCTAAGCGATTGCGTAATGCACTCAAGAGTGAACAGGGTAGATGGTTTTGCGTTCAGGCCTAAGCATTACTCAGACAAGCCACTGCACATCCGGATTAGTTAATGGCAAAGTCACTGAGTCAACTAATGGTTGATCAATCCACATCATTATTGTATGATTTATTGGAATCGTATGGATGCCGTTTTATTCAGAAGACCGAGTCACAATTCAGGGAAAGGTTCTGCTGTTATTATCAACTTTCCAGAACTCACAATGCGTCATGCTCTGAATGGCTTTGGAGGAAGAGTCTATGCTGTGCCCTCTGAAAAACCTTAGCTCCATGCTGAGGTACAATTACAAATGGCCTTTGAATTTGTTTGCTAAAAAAACACATTTGCACCATTTAGCCCTAAATGTACTTAGTTAGTCAAGACATATCTGATGTGAGAAGACAATAGTTTTGTAAAGGAGATACGAGGCACTCGCTCTCAAATAGACTTGCTTCTTTGGTTTTGGACATTGTATGGACCCAAACAGACAGGGTCAGGCATATATTCAAGCAATAAGCTACGAGAGGCAGTGAGGTATAGCAGTTTTATCACAGTGCATCATAAAATATGATAAAATACACAATTTTTCAGAAGATAATTTTAGTTGTTGTTATAATAATGGACTTAAACAAGCATTCGGCCAAGAAATTTAGCTTCTTTTAGAGTCTGGTATCATCACCAAGCAGCCATGGACTGCTGAATAAGGAGAATGTTCGGTCACCCATCACGGTAAACTGCGGTCATTTCATGAATTTTTAACTAACAGTGAACATATGAAAAAGCGACACTGTTTAAAGCAAAAACTTTCGCTTTTTAAGTACTTTTTGGTTACCAAATTACCATCACAAGTCTTATTTAGCACCAGTCCAGTGGTTCTTCTTCTGTTGGGGCTGAATCTCAAACGGCTCCTTGCTCCCTACATAATGCACTACGTAGGAATTTAACTACTGGATCCTGCAGCCCAATGGAGCAAAATACAGCTAAGAAATAGTCATTTGGGACTCAGACTCATCCAAACTTGAAAAATGATGCATTGTTTGGCTGTAAAGGTTCAAAACTTTCATAGCTAGAACACTATTTAGGGAATATGGAACTGTTTGGGACTGAAGCATGGGCATTTAAAGTGTCTGTTATATTCGTGATAGAGTTCTTTAGCATGTTTGCTATCTTTTAGCCTGTTAGCTAGCTGAGCAGCCGAGTTTTAATTAAGAAGTTGTCAGCTCCTCAGTTTAAGCAAAAACCTAATATATCATAACACATAAGCTAGCACATCGAGTAATATATGCCATCCATATATGAATGATGGTTTCTAGCATATAGTGTTACACATACACTATATGGACAAAAGTATTGGGACACACCTCTTACTCACTAAATTGATGACGCTTCTAATCATTTAATTCAATTTCAATTGCAATACAATGATGTACACAGCTAAAATAATGGATTTGTCAGTGTCCTCGTATACATTACATGGACAAACGTATTGGAACACATCTATTAATCATTGAATTCAGGTCTTTCATTCAGTCCCATTGTCAGAGGTGTATAAAATCAAGCACCTAGCCATGCAGTCTGCCTTTACACACATTTGTGAAAGAATGGGCTGATCTACAGAGCTCAATGACTTTGGGTTTGGCACTGTAATAGCATGCCACTGTTGCACCGTTTATTCCCTCCTAGATATCCCACGATTAACTGTGAGTGATATTATTGAAAAACTGAAGCATTTAGGAGCCACTGCAACTCATTCAGTGTCAGACCGCATAAAGTTACAGAGTGGATCACTGAGTGCTGATGCCCATAGGGCTTTAAAGTCACCACCACTCTGCTGACTCAATAACTGAGTCCCAAACTTTTTCTGGCCCTAACATCAGCACAAGAACTGTGCGCCTGGAGCTTCATGGTATGGGTTCCCATGGCCGAGCAGCTGCATGCAGGCCTTACATCACCAAGCAAAATGCCAAGCATCTGCATCAGCTGACCATCACTGGACTCTGGAGCAGTGGAAACGTGTTCTGTGAAGTGATGAATCATGCTTCTCTATCTGACAATCTGATGGATGAGTCTGGGTTTGGTGAATGACAGGAGAACATTACCTGCCTGACTGCACTGTGTCAACTGTAAAGTTTGGTGGAGGAGGGATAATGCTATGGTCTAGGCCCCTTAATTCCAGTGTAGGGAAATCATAATGCTTCAGCAGACCAAGACATTTTGGACAATTTTATGCTTCTAATGTGGGAACAGTTTGGGGAAGAACCTTTCCTGTTCCAGCATGACTGAGCCCCAGTGCACAAAGCAGCTCCATAAAGGCACAACTGGGTGAGTTTGGTGTGGAAGAACTTGACTAGTCTGTTCAGAGTCCTGACCTCAACCCCATCAAACACCTCTGGGATGAACTAGAACAGAGATTGTGAGCCAGGCCCTCTCATCCAACATCAGTGTCTGACCCCACAAATGCTCTTCTGTATGAATGGACAAAAATTCCTACAAACAAATCTTGTTGAAAGCTTCTCAAAAGAGTGGAAGTTGTTACAGCTGCAAAATGGGACCAACTCTATATTGATGCCGAAGGATTTAGAATAGGGTGCCATAAAAGCTCCTGTAAGTTTAATGTATAGGTGCCCTAATACTGAAATATATGTCCCATATTTGAAAATGGCCATTATATGTCACATATACGTCCATAAGTCACAAATGTAAGTTGGATATAAGGGAAGTCCATAATATATGTCATATATTTTGACATCTTATATTGCCATATGTCAGCTTTCTGTATAGAATGAGAAATTAGCACAACAACCGAGATCAAAACATTAAAAAACCTGGAGCTGTGTTAGAGAAACATCCCATCTCTGAAATCCTATGTTTGGTTACCATGACAACTTCAGTAGGGGTTGAATTTAGGACAGTACCTATTACAGAATAAAGCCCATTTCACACCAGACGCACTGTGCAACGTCCATGTAATGCTCCTATATTAGTCGACGAAGCCTTCACACCAGCTGCACACAAGAAGTCCAAAAATACACGTTTGGGTCTATCTTTGACACATGCTACATGAATACAAGCAGCTTCTAGGTAGAAAGAGTGAAGAAATGCAGTATTTATTCCATAAATTCCATAAGATTTACAATCTAAGACAATAAACAAATCAACACGGGTAGTTTTCACTACTTGACAAGGTGAGAGAACCCCTTAAGTAGGTCAGTGTTGTGAATCCGCATGCATCTCCCCCTCTTCATATAGCTATTCATAACATGGAGAGAAGGTTAGCCACAGTCACTTCTCTCTTTATATCACCTACATCATGTTTAGATCATCTACATGTGTCAGGCTCCAGTCCTTGCAGGCTAAAACACTGCAGACCAGCAATCTGCCTCAGTAAGTACACCTGATTCAGCTCATCGACTAATTAGCAGGGCCTTCATGAACTGACTTCAGAGTGTTAGGAGGAGGTAGACACTAATACTGGCACCTCTTTGGCCTGGAAGGTCCCCAGTTTGCTGATTTTCTAAGTGACACATCCTCCCCAGTGAACACACTTCTGCACATTTATTGTGCAACTACTGTTTATTTGCTGAATGTGACATACAGGGTGGGGGGGTGTGGGGGCCACTCTCTCACAGGAATCGGGCAGTATTAGCTGTTTGGCATGGACAGGAGCTCCTGGAGTAGCTCAGCGAAGAACTAAAGTCCTGCATAAGCAGGCACGAGTGGTCCGTGTGTGCAGGATGTGAGGAGAATGTGAGATGTTTCATCACAGTAGCTGAGAGGAGTCAGGAGCTTGGCCAGCTTTTCAGCACGAGACTGAGCTCCACTCAGAGCGAGCACAACCACAGAGTCGGCCCCGAGGGAATTCTCCACAGATGGGGCATGGCGTGGTACACTTGTTCCCCCCTTAAAAGCCCAGTCCTGTGTTTGTGAGCCTCTAGGATTCAATTTACTGCCCGCTTCTTTCATGTGTGTGAGTAGTGTGATGGTGGTGCTGTCGGATGGGTGGATGGGGGGGGTGGTCATGAAAACATTTATCGGCTACTTTGAGGAAAGAGCCGGCTGTCCTTTTTAGAGTGTTTTTGGTTGGACTTTAATAGATATAGTTAATACAATTATATGCAAAAGGGTGAACATCTGTGGCCAAGTGACATGTTTTGTTCATTTTCTAAGTAAAATGTTTTATTTTGATTTATTTTCTCTATTCTTTTTTGTACTTATTTGGCCTTTTTCACAGGCCACTGTGTTTATTTGTTTGCTTGTTTGTGCATACAAATGTGGAGAAGTGCATTTTCTCTAGTCATATGCTTGTTCCCACATAGAAAATAGATACATGAGCATGTATTGTTTTATGTGTGAGATACATTCCAAACACACTGAGTGTGTTTATATGAACTTAATAATGAGTCATGATTGGATTTCTTCAGTTATCTGATTATTCAAATGGTCATATAGTCAGTATACTCTGTATACTCTTAGGTGAGGTCTAGAAATCTGATAAAGAGACTGGGTTTGAGCTCAGTAGTCCAATTTAGTGCATGTGAGCTCTTACTCTGATTTCTTTCGCATTTCTCAGTCTGTGCATGTGATGCAGCAAAACACCTTTAGAGCGAAGCTGAAACCGACGACATGCTTGACAAAACGAAGGATTTAAATATGCTTCATCTTCTAAATGATGTACGTTCATATTTTCAGGTAAAGTGGCGCAGTGTTTAAAAAAAGTTGCACGTCTTCTGCGAGTTTATTGGCTGGTTGTAAAGCAGAAGTCTGATTACTGGCTGACTCGTGTGGTTTCTCATTATCTGATTACTCAAGTGCATGTAAACGCACTGATCAGGTTACTGACTAAATCTGATTTTCTGCAGTTATCAGATTATTAAGTGCATGTGAACGCTTTCATTGTTTCATCCCAAACTATAATGAAAACACATGGACCTTAAAAAACAAAGCAAAATATTTTTTGGCCAATTTTAAACATTTTCAAATGTATTCAGTAAGTAAATTTAGCATATTGTCTCTTTCAAAACAAAATGTTGTATCTCTAATATGGTATCCATAATCCAAATGTATTTATCAAATATATTTTTCCAATGTTTTTGCTTAATATTATCTATATATATATTATCCAATAGGCGCATGCTGTCGTGGTTGGGCAGCTATGGGGTGGAGGTTAGGGAACTGGCCCTGTGACCGGAAGGTCGCCAGTTTGATGCCCAGAGCCAACAGTCTGTGACTGAGGTGTCCTTGAGCAAGACACCTAACCCCCAACTGCTCCCCAGGTGCTGCTGATAGGGCTGCCCACCCTCCAGGTTAGTGTGCTCACTGCCTCCTAGTGTGTGTGTGTGTGTGTGTTGTGAGACTAATAAGGGCCACTTAATCTTATATATATATATATATATATATATATATATAAAATTTATTTAGTTTTATTTGTTAGTTTGTCTTTTCATTTGTATGTAGGTTTCAGATGTAACTGAATGATACTGACTTCTATGATTTGTCTGTGCAGGACACTTACATGCATCAGTATCAGTAACTACAGCGCTTGCCTTTGTCATGTTCAGGATTCTTTGGCTAATGTTAATATATTAATATATTATTATTAATTAATATACATTAGACAGCATTTTGGCTTTTTTCATACATTTTCAAATGAATGAAATTTATGTAAGTACATTTACACGCATGTATTTTCTATGTGTAATATCTCCCCATACGTTTGAAATAAATATCTTTTAAAATATATTTGGTGAACATGTCAGTATATTCTCAAATTCATTTTGTCTGACATATGAGAAAATACATGCCGCTGTTCAGCAACGTTAGCGCCATAGTTCCACTGGATAAATTAAGACGCAAACTGACTGATCGACTGCATTTCTGATGAGAGAATCATTGAAATATGATTTTTCAACAAACTATTGATCTAACCCGAACGCTCTGTTTTGGAAACCAGAGCAGAGGTCAAGCACACTGATCGAACCTGCTTGATATAAATGCTCTGAAGAACGGTCCCTGTCAGTTCTCCTTTCCATTTTACAGTGGAGGGGCCTGTAAGGGGACTTTTAAGATGCCATTTGGGTCCGCTCCATCTGGAAGAGAGGGACGAGAGAGGAATCAAAGAGCTAATTATTGCAGATTGATGATGCTTTCCCTGTGTAAGGTCCCCGGTATGGTCAGTCCTACACTGGACAGTGACATAGGGGCAAATATTTTTATGGGCAAATCACATCAGGGGTGCACCACAGATGTGACTAGCCCCTACATATTGAGCTTGTTTTTTTTTAGGTCTACTTACATGGTCACTGTGTCTAGTGACCATGTAAGTAGACCTAAAAAAAAACAAGTTTGCTAGCCTTGTTGTTCTTGTAGTTCAAATATCAACAATCTTTTTCCAGAATTCTAAGCTGCGACTTCATACAGTCACTTTATACTCACAATTCTATCGGTCAAGCAGTGTGAAGTTGGCATATACGAGTTTGACTTTTACGCCTCCGTTTTGCTAGCCTACATGTCTCCACATAGAGTATTGTGCGAAAATCTTAGGCACCCAAGACCCAAATTTATTTGTGTAGTTTGTGTTTATTTGCTGAGAAAAGTGTTAATATTTGAATAAACAAAATTATATATAAATAGTGCTTTTCTGGATGTTAGTATGTTTGTTTACCCATTTCCAAGCCTCTCCTCGAGGAAGCCCAGTATTATATGTAGTTAAAAAGCAGCTCCTGGTTTGACCAATCAGTGCTCAGTAAATTGAGCTCATGATGTCATTGATGATATTAACGAGTCTCTGTGGCGGCTGTGAAGGTGTCCAGGAAAAATATGGACCCAAGATATTCTTGTTACTTTTTATAGTTTTTCTGTTTATTTGAATTATGAATACGACTTTATTCTAATGTATATTGTGATAAACTCACTGCTGAGGTCAACTGTTTAAACATTTACTTAGATGCCTAAAACTTTCACACAGTACTGTATTCTGGGTAAGTGGCTGTGTTTGTGTGCACTTAAAAACAGGCCAATACTGTACAGCTACAAAAACATGACTAAAAAACAGCAGGACTGCACTGCTACCTGTTGTATGATGAAGCAAGAAAGTGTAGGGACAGAGAAGAAGAGGAATCGTAGATGCCTCTGGTCTGGTCCGGCCTGTGTGGCGCTGCTGACGTCCTTCAGACTTCATTCCAGAACCAGCTGAGGCTCTCTTTACACCTCCCACCATATTCACCATTTCTAAATCCAGCCTTCATCAGCAGATCACCCTGCTTCAGGTTATAGAGGATGCCTTTAGGAACATCAGAGTCAGGAACCACCAGGACTTGAGAACACATTCCAGAAGATTTTTTGAAGACTGGACAGTGCACTGGGTGTGATGTAGATCACTTTAATGTAACCCAGTGGAGATGTGAGGATCCTGGATTGTTTCTATTTATTCATTCATTCATTCTTTCTAAAAGTCTGCATGCTGCAGCATATGTATGTGTGCGTATCTGTGGCTTTGTGGAACCCATTTGAAATGTCTGGCCAAACACAACGCTGACCCTTCTGACCGACTTCACTGCTCTGGGTCAGAACCCGGCTATGGCCAGCGTCCACAGATCAATAGGGGCCGAGTTCAACATTGATCGCGTCCAGAGATAGACTCTGCGCTCAGATGTACCCTCAGCATGTTTGTGTGGCGGCCAGACGGACCCCGATGAGAGAGCAGACAACGAATGCCCACCAGTGTCGATGTCTCCCACTTCATTTCATATTCACAACCACATAAAGCAACGGAGAATGAGAGAGAGAGAGAGAGAGAGAGAGAGAGAGAGAGAGACAAGAGAAGGGACTGAGTGAGAGATCGAGAGTGAAAGAAAGAGGAGAATGAGAGTGAGTGAGTGAGTGAGTGAGTGAGTGAGTGAGTGAGTGAGTGAGTGAGTGAGAGAGAGAGACTGAAAGAGAAAAGGAGTGAGTGAGTGAGTGAGTGAGTGAGAGAGACTGAAAGAAAGAGAAAAGGAGTGAGTGAGTGAGCGAGAGAGACTGAAAGAAAGAGAAAAGGAGTGAGTGAGTGAGCGAGAGAGACTGAAAGAAAGAAAAGGAGTGAGCGAGAGAGACTGAAAGAAAGATAAAAGGAGTGAGTGATGGAGCGAGAGAGACTGAAAGAGAAAAGGAGTGAGTGAGCGAGAGAGACTGAAAGAAAGAGAAAAGGAGTGAGTGAGTGAGAGAGACTGAAAGAAAGATAAAAGGAGTGAGTGATGGAGCGAGAGAGACTGAAAGAGAAAAGGAGTGAGTGAGCGAGAGAGACTGAAAGAAAGAGAAAAGGAGTGAGTGATGGAGCGAGAGAGCCTGAAAGAGAAAAGGAGTGAGTGAGCGAGAGAGACTGAAAGAGAAAAGGAGTGAGTGAGCGAGAGAGACTGAAAGAGAAAAGGAGTGAGTGAATGAGAGAGACTGAAAGAAAGAGAAAAGGAGTAAGTGAGTGAGAGAGACTGAAAGAAAGAGAAAAGGAGTGAGTGAGTGAGAGAGAGAGACTGAAAGAAAGAGAAAAGGAGTGAGTGAGCGAGAGAGACTGAAAGAGAAAAGGAGTGAGTGAGTGAGAGAGACTGAAAGAAAGAGAAAAGGAGTGAGTGAGTGAGAGAGACTGAAAGAAAGAGAAAAGGAGTGAGTGAGCGAGAGAGACTGAAAGAAAGAGAAAAGGAGTGAGTGAGTGAGAGAGACTGAAAGAAAGAGAAAAGGAGTGAGTGAGGGAGAGAGACTGAAAGAAAGAGAAAAGGAGTGAGTGAGTGAGAGAGACTGAAAGAAAGAGAAAAGGAGTGAGTGAGTGAGCGAGAGAGACTGAAAGAAAGAGAAAAGGAGTGAGTGAGTGAGTGAGTGAGTGAGTGAGAGAGACTGAATGTAACAGAGACAGCAAGTAAGAGACAAAAGTAAGGGATGAAAAGATATTTAAAGGGGAATTGAAAGAGAGTGAGAGTGAGTGAGAGGTAGAGAATAAAGAGATAAAGAGAGATGAATACAAAGTGAAGTGAGAAGCATTTACAGGAAGAGTGAACAGGAGAGAGTGAGCAAGCAATAGAGACAGAAAGAGAAAATAGAGTGTGAGAAGTAATAAGAGAGAAAGGCATTTACAGGAAGAGTGAAAAAAAGGAGAGAGAGAGAGAGAGGGAGGGAGGGAGGGAGGGAGGGAGGGAGGGAGGCAGGGAGAGAGAGGGGGGCATTGAGAGAAAGAGAGGGAGAAAGAGAGACAGAGAGAGAGAGAGAAAGGGAGAGAGAGGGAGGGAGAGAGAGGGAGGGGAGGGAGAAAGAGAGACAGAGAGAGAGAGAGAGAGAGAGAGAGAGAGAGAGAAAGGGAGAGAGAGAGAGGGAGGGAGAGAGAGAGGGAGGGGAGGGAGAAAGAGAGACAGAGAGAGAGAAAGGGAGAGATAGAGGGTGAGAGGGAGGGGAGGGAGAAAGAGAGACAGAGGGAGAGAGAGAGAGAGGGAGGGAGGGAGGGAGGGAGTGAGGCAGGGAGAGAGAGGGGGGCATTGAGAGAAAGAGAGGGAGAAAGAGAGACAGAGAGAGAGAGAGAAAGGGAGAGAGAGAGAGAGGGAGGGAGAGAGAGGGAGGGGAGGGAGAAAGAGAGACAGAGAGAGAGAGAGAGAGAGAGAGGGAGGGGAGGGAGAAAGAGAGACAAAGAGAGAGAAAGGGAGAGATAGAGGGTGAGAGGGAGGGGAGGGAGAAAGAGAGACAGAGGGAGAGAGAGAGAAAGGGAGAGAGAGAGAGAGAGAGAGAGGGAGAGAGATAGGGGAGAGAGAGAGAGAGAGGGAGAGAGAGAGATAGGGGAGAGAGAGAGAGAGGGAGAGAGAGAGATAGGGGAGAGAGAGAGGGAGGGGAGGGAGAAAGAGAGACAGAGGGAGAGAGAGAGAGAAAGGGAGAGAGGGGGGGGGAGAGAGAGGGAGAGAGATGGGGGAGGGAGAGAGAGGTAGGGGAGAGAGAGAGAGAGAGAGAGAGGGGGGGGGAGATAGGGGAGAGAGAGAGGGGAGGGAGAAAGAAAGAGAGAGAGAGATAGGTGAGAGAGAGGGGGGAGAGAGAGAGAGGGAGGGAAGGGGAGGGAGAAAGAGAGACAGAGAGAGAGAAAGGGAGAGATAGAGGGAGAGAGGGAGGGGAGGGAGAAAGAGAGACAGAGGGAGAGAGAGAGAAAGGGAGAGATAGAGGGAGAGAGGGAGGGGAGGGAGAAAGAGAGACAGAGGATGAGAGAGAGAAAGGGCGAGAGAGAGAGAGAGAGAGAGATAGGGGGAGAGAGAGAGAGAGAGAGATAGGGGAGAGAGAGAGGGAGGGGAGGGAGAAAGAGAGACAGAGGGAGAGAGAGAGAGAAAGGGAGAGAGAGGGGGGGAAAAGAGAGAGAGAAGGAGAGAGATGGGGGAGGGAGAGAGGTAGGGGAGAGAGAGAGAGAGAGAGAGAGATAGGGGAGAGAGAGGGGGGAGAGATGGGGGGAGAGAGAGAGAGGGAGAGAGATGGGGGAGGGAGAGAGAGAGAGGGAGAGAAAGAGAGAGAAAGGGAGATAGGGGAGAGAGAGAGGGAGAGGGAGAGAGAGAGAAGGAGAGAGATAGGGGAGAGAGAGAGAGAGAGAGAGAGAGAGAAAGAGGGAGAGAGAGAGGGAGAGAGAGAGAGAGAAAAAGGGAGAGAGAGAGAGAGAGAGAGAGAGATAGGGGAGAGAGAGAGGGAGAGAGAGAGGGGGTGGAGGAGAGAAATAGGGGAGAGAGAGAGAGAGATAGGGGGAGAGAGAAAGAGAGAGAGAGTGATAGAAAGAGAGGGAGGGAGAGAGAGAGAGAGAGAGAGAGAGAGAGAGATGATTTATGGGCCTCTCCAGTGTACTAGCATTACAAGAATGGCCCTCTTGGGTGGCATGAAAGGCTGCTTGATTGTATGGAGTGGTAACGTGATATCAGAGCTCCTTGCCCTGATAGATTTATTTACATTTCAGTGCCTCGACACAGTCTTCAAAGAAAGAAGCAGCAAAAAAAAGTAAGAAGGGCGTCAATATTTGTTGATATGATCAAGTTTCATTACTCAGTTGCCACCTGCACCATCAGCCCCGTGTACTGTAGACTTACCCAGATGTCCGAACACTACATGAGAAAAATACATACAATCAGTCCCAAAAGCACAAGTGCACTCTTCCTGTATAGGCTCTATAATCAAGTCAGGCCAATTAAAAATTTTCCCATGCAGTGTACCATGTTTGGACATCAATCAACCAAAAGATTCTGCCATCTCCCCACAGCCTCAATACTGGAGTCCCCCTGGGTTCTATTCTTGGTCCATTTCTGTTCTTCTACAAACACTGGGATCAATCCGAAACAAAGCTCTGGTCCTTGGCATCTGAGCGTGCTCAAAGGTTAGGGTCTCACAGCCTTCTTCTGCACAGGATCCAGGATTGGGAGTAACACAGTACAAAGTAACTTGTTACAGTAACGTGATTTCTTTTTGTTTAACAAAAGTTGAAATTCTTGTGATCACATTACAGTTACTGACTAAATACTGACTTACTATCTCATATGTCTCAAAGGGAATAATATTAATTAAACACAATAGATTTAAATTGTTAATTATTCTACTCAACTGTCATTTAGAAGCAATTTTGCAAGCTCTACATTTTATTCGTTACATTGTTACATGGGGGAAGCTGTTTTTGGGCTTTTTCTAGAAGCTATTTTAGCGGTTTTCAAATGCATCTGCATTGCTGCGTTTGGCTGTTTCTGAATAAAGGACACAGAGATTCAACGTCCAACTTCTGCCAGAAAACAAAAGCTTCAAAAAGTGAAAAGGCCTGCTGCTGTCGAGGTTGTTTACATTGCCAGGACTGCTCCAAAATTGATTACTGTGCGATTTGAAACACAAACATGGTCCTGATCAGGCAGAGATGATGAGGGTTTTTTTGCATTTTAAAGATAATTTACAATTCAATGATCATCTTTAGTATTTAATACATGAATTTAAGGTACCAGCCCCTTGAACAGTTATATTTTTGTATTTAAAAAGCTGCAGTTATCAGAGTTAGCATTGGGTATCTTGATCGAGCTATGACAGGACTCCTGTCTTTAAGGTCATAAATACGATGTAGATTATATTGGTTTGTTTGATTTTGGCTTGCAGTTTGCGTGATACTAAGTGGTAATGCTAATTTTCCCAAGCTTTTGCTTTAAAGCAACATTATGCAACAATTTTACCTTAAATTAACAGCTTCAATTTTTTTTTTAGTGGTACACTGATTTATAATAGGGATGTCTGTTATTGCCACTACAGGCCCTGAACACCTGTTATAGCACTATGTAACCCTGGAGGAGCAGGCACAACACCTCTCATCAGAACTGCACAATGCTTTACAGCACCGCATCACACACCAACAACTACGGCTCTTCAGCTAGCTATGAGGAGTAGCTCAATATTCCCAGCATGGACATCACGGCAGAGCCTGCGAAGAGACTGAAGAAGACGTTGTGAGGACCTTTGAGGAAACAGGGAAAAGAAAAAGAGAGAATAACCAAGCAAGAGAGCACGCTAGAATAAATCTCAGACTGGCTTTTTCTTATTTTACTCGAGAGTTAAAAAGTTGCATGAGTCTCACGGCTAAAGGGAAAGCAATGGAAATCAGAGAGCAGCGAATACATCAATCACACGCTAAATAAGCCTTGAAAGTTTGCAACCTCCTGTAATAAAATCTTGTAATATCATTCTAGCTGGTGAGTCGACATGGTTCGTCGGTGCTGGTGCCGAATTCTGACTGCCAGAATCTGACTTCACTTCACATGGACATGCGTCCTGCAGGCATATGGATGGATGCTACAGATTACAGTCACTTTCAGTTGTTTCTGTGTGTAAACAATCAAAATCACGAGCGTAATAGCATGCGTGCACACAAACGAAAGCCGGACTCTGTATCCTTCAGCTCGTCAACAAATGCACGTCTACAGCTGTCCATAAGGGGGCGCTCACAGCGCAATGTGTATTTCCGACAGTGGTGTAAAAGTGAAATATAATCTGCAGCTGTAGGGGGAGCGCAAGTGCGGAAAAATACCAATTCTTCCATAGTGCTGCTTTAAAGGGGATCTCCAGTGATTTAGCTGAACTGCTCAATCTTTCAATGGATTAGATGTAAACAAAACCAGTCAGAGTGGTTCGGTGTGAAACGTGCCTTTCGAGAGAAATTTAGAGTCAGATTTGTTCACCATTATAGTGCTAGGAACCAGACATCTGAAGCGTTAAATGGCTCTAAAAGCTACTTTCCTGTAAGTTATTACACAAAATGGTAATGAATAATGTGCAACACCAGCAACCCAAACAACGCAAAATGCGTGTAGGGTGGAGAGGTCTACGCAGGGCTTTGTAAAGAAAAAATAGTACCCAAAGAAAACGCTTTTTAAAAAATTTGGCAGTATTTCATCATTATCAGCGAGACATATAAAAATTTAAACGGCACATGTGACTTCACTGGTCATTTTGGATAGCGGATAAAATGGTGATATTTGTAGTGTGGACATACGGATGTCTGGTTCTTAGCACTGCTATGGTGAACGATTTCTCTAGAAAGCTGCATGTCACACCCAACCACTGAATGATTTTGTTTGTCGGTGGAGCTCCCCTTCAACGTCTAGTCTTGAAAATTAGACACCATCACTTTAGGCGAGGCCGCCATGTCCACCCATTATGTCCTCTTCAGCCGTGGCCTTTGACCACTGCTGCAAAAAGCCTGTTCCATTCCTCATCCATCACTGCAGACGTTTACAAATGAATGGCAATAAAACGTGGCACCGCGTCTCGTGTACTACGTCGTGTACTGTACATGACCGGTTTACTGTCATTACGGGCGGCGTCTGCGGTCCTCACAAACGCGTCACATCTGAGCATGAGTGTGAGGTGGGCAGAGAGACAAAACAAACAAGGTACGGCTTTTAAAATAGACATGCATCAGCTCTGAGAGACAGAGTGAGAGAGCGAGAGCAGAGTAGCCGTCCTCATTTAGGATAGTGGTCCTATTTAGTCTGCCGACCATTAAATATGAATTAAAAACCACACAGGCCTCTTTGCCGCCGAAATGTCATTACGTGTCTTTATGGCAGGCGATTGTTGAATAAGCATTTCGCAAAGTCCCCAGGGTGGGGGAGGGGGTTGTAAGAGGTTGGATTGGGGGGAGGGGGGGGGGGGGGGTGCCATGAGGCAGCTGCCTGTATTACTAACAGAAATGTCTGGAAAATAAGCAAGGATAATAGCTTCTGAAATGGAATTTACATTAAGAGCCCTAACTGAGTGGACCACTTCTGCTTCTGGCCCACTGTGGCGGTGGGAGAGTGTGTGTGTGTGTGTGTGTGTGTGTTTGTGTGTTTGGGTGGGGGTGGGTTATGTCGAGTGTTTTTTGCCCCACAACTGCCCAGCTGGGGAAAATGAAAATTAAATTGAAGCGCTGGAGCAGCAGGTAAGGGAGGTGCAGTACTTACGGTAAACAGCATCTCTTTAATGTTTCTCAAGTGTTTATGAAGACGTTGCGCTGCGCATTTTCCAGATTGGCCTTCTATTGTGGGCTTTTTCCCCAGACGCAACAATAGAGGGTGAGAGGCCTGCAGTGTGTGAGAGATAAGATGGAACTTCTCCGGGGGCTCTTCATTTTATTTTGGTATCAGGCAGAGCTCTTTTTGTTGCGAGTTCTCAAAGACACCTTTGTTGCCTGATTGTGCCTGGTACCAAAAAGGTAGTCGATCCCGAAAGAGCTGAATCATTATGTCACGCTTTTTCTTTTAGCACAACTCAGGAGTTTCACCAAACCCGCAGTTCTTCACTTTATCTGAAGCATCTTTCCTGTAATTCCACTCACGGGTCACTTTATGGGCTCCACTTACGTTCTATCACATCCTATACGCAAAGTATGTTTACGTTTATATTTCAGAAGTGCGTCAGGTTCGTAATATAGTTACATATGTTTTTTGACGTATGTGGAAATATGGACACTATTACATTATTACATTAATTTCATATGCGTGTGAAAGGCAGAGGAACGAATACTTTTCACAATATAGTGTATAAATAATTTACATAAGCATATATTTCAATGTGTTGACATATATATATATATATACAGTGCGAAAGTCTCAGGCACCCAAGACTCATTTTCAAAATCTATTTATTTGTGTAGTTTGTGTTTATTTGCTGAGAAAAGTGTTAATATTTGAATAAACGAAATTTATAGAATATTAATTAATAATGATATATATGGTTAAACAAACATATTAACAGCCAGAAAATCACTATTATATATATATATATACACACATAAATAATAAAAAGCAGCTCCTGGTTTGAATTAGTGCTCAGTAAATTGAGCTCATGATGTAATTGATGATATTAACGAGTCTCTGTGGCGGCTGTGAAGGTGTCAAGGAAAAATATGGACCCAAGAAATTCTTGTTCCTTTTTATAGTTTTTCTGTTTATTTGAATTATGAATACGACTTTATTCTAATGTATATTGTGATAAACTCACTGCGGAGGTCAACTGTTTAAAAATTTACTTAGATGCCTAAAACATTCGCACAGTACTGTGTGTATATATATATATATATATATATATATATATATATATATATATATATATATATATATATTAGCAGTATTATTTAAATATTTTAAAATGCCACGTTTAAATACATTTAGCACATATACTTTCAAAACCTCTCATATATGGCACATTTAGTTTTAATATGAGCAAAAATATGTGCTTATACTCTTCTTCCACGATAGGTGGAGATAGGTGTACAGACTGTAGCTCTTCTTTGTCTTCTAGCCATATCATTGGGTCAGTTTCTGACCACAGGACCGCAGCTCACCAGATTTTATTTGAGTGGTGGCCACTTTCAGCCGTTTCCATTCAAACGTTTCACGAATGTTATGCACATTTAAAAGGTTTTGGGAGAAAGAAAATGTGAATAAAGTTATGTTTCCATCCACTACAGCCACTCTGACCAGAGGCTGCATTAAAACGAGAGCAGGACATAGAGACGCCTGACGAGCAATGGTCCACCTAATGAGGGCTGAAATCTCCATGCCACCCCGACAACAACCACCTTGCACCTGGGTGCGCAAACGTGCCGAGCATATTCTGGGGGGAAATTTTTCAACGAGCTTTAGATTGGACCTTTCAGAACGTCGAAAGCAACCTTACAGCTTAATACGCCATCGTTTATTCAAACAAAGACGTTTCCTCCACCTTTAATCACAGTTCAGCTTTAGCGATGTTGTAACTTTTCAACCACGTTTTAGTGTAAAAGCTCTTTTGCTGATATTTTTTTGGGTGTTTTCTTAATATTCCAGGTTTTTCCATTCAGTTTCATTTTTGCAGATTTTCAAAGTTTGCACAAAAATTGGTGGAGGGGAAACCCACTGCTGGAACCGGCAGGGCAGCGTGTCTCTAGTTAGTCCAGCTGAAGTTTCTATAGCAATGTGATCTGTAACTTACTCAACCATTTCAACTAGTTTTGCCTCTTTTCTTTAAACGCTGGGTTTACTGCATGTTCTGTATATCCGCCTGAAGGTTTCTCTTTAATGAATGAAGCTCCAAAGAACCTAATGCCATTTTGAGTGAACACACCAGTGACTCACGCACTTGAGGCTGGAAATGAAGTTTAATTCATTTACCACATTAAGGTCGGTGGTCTTTAGTGCTGAATCAGAGTGCGAGGGAAATTCCTGGTGGGCTGGTAGCACCCAAAAATATTTAGCTATGAGAGGCTTTGGGGTCAGAAACTGACCATTGATAAAGGGTCAGAGGACGGCTAACACACTGTGCATGAACAAATGGTCTACATGCTGCTTTCAAGTGTAAGAAGGATGATAGTTTTCTCAGTCTAAGAACTCGTTCTGTGTGCATTCGTGTGGTTTATGTGAGAGATAAACAGAACATTGAGGTTGTGAAATGGCCTTCTCGTCCAACATCAGTGTCTGACCTCACAAATGTGCTTCTGGAAGAACAGAAAAAATTCCCATAAACACACTCCTAACCCTTGTGGAAAGCCTTCCCAGAAGAGCTGAAGCTGTTATAGCTGCAAAGGGTGAGCCAACATCATATTAACCCCTATGGATTAAGAATGGGATGTCGCTCAAGTTCATATGCGTGTGAAGCCAGACGAGCGAACACTTTTGGCAGTGTAGTCTATATAGATATATACAGGTTTGAAATCAGAGTCGAAAACACATTTTGGACTTTCAACTGACTTAAACTATCTGACAAAAACACTCACTCCACTATCAAAGCATAAAATATCATAAATAATATCCTGACCCTTTAATACACTTTATTAAAATGAGACTTGCTGTCAGTTTTTCGAAGAACCTGCAGGGATGATTTTCCACAATTCAGACCTAAAAATTGCTGTTGCATTTTCTGCTTCTTATGATCCAAATAATTCAGTGATGCTGAGCTTTGGACTCTGGGGTGGTCAGTCCATTGCTCCCTTTCGTCGGCGAGGCTTTGCGACAGTTTCACATCCTTTCAGACCCACAGCGCTGAGTGGTCTCCTCACAGTGGAAGGATGGACGGAAACACCTGTGGATGTTTTCAGATCTGAAGCAGCTTGATGTTCTCCTCTCTCTCAGAGATGAAAGCTTTAAGCGCTGTCTATCTGATGGGGACAGTTTTGGTGGTCTACCAGGTCCTGCGGGTGGTCCAGTTCTGGAAACTTCACTCATGGATGGCCATCTTACGTCCAACTTTTCCAGAAACATCTCTTGAAAAGCGTGAAGACGCTGGACCTTTTGAATGGAAGTTAAAGGAAAGGTGGTCTCTGGTTTCTGCACAGTCGCATGCATGTGCATGAAAAAGGAGGTGGAGGGAGTCGCTGTAGGATTTGGAAACGCTTTATTTATTAAGAGGCTGGAAAGAACAATTTAACGTTCTCAAGCTTCAAAAAAAGATCTGTAGAGAGGATTTGGGTGGGACAGTAATATATATAAACACACAAATGAGGTCGTAAATGTAAGAATGTTGGCTCGTTCGGTGGTCAAGGCTGTTTCACTGCTTGGCATCCCAGAATGGCAATTAGAGGACAGAGCTGTATATTAATACGAGGAACTTCTGAGAGTCGTAAGAACTCTATATAAGCAGAGCTTTGGTCATTCCGCAGAGATTTATGGAGCTTTAGTTAGAAATGAAAAGTAACAAGCCGCAACTTGAAATGAGAATATTTCAACAATGACATGAATGTCTTGCGCTGAACTCTCCGTAACTGTGTGTCAGTCGAGAAGTGTTTAAGCAACCGTTTGTTTTTATAAGTGACACATTTTTACACTGTGTTTATAAAGATTTCAGTGCACGCCGTTCCAACTGGCAGTGAAATCTAGTCCATCAGTTTGTCAGGTTCAGTAATATCGCATGCCGTGCCAGTCAGTGGGGCTGCACTGCATGCTGTATTTATGTAACCGTCACATCAGCTAATTATTCTGACAATGTGTCATTAACCTATACAGACCTGGCTCCTGCATTGGCTGTTACTTTCCATCGCAGCCCCTTTTTTATTAATGTACTTCTGTTCCTATTTTAAAAAAAAGGGACCGTCTGTATCTGAACACAGAGGCCCGGGCCGCTCCCGTGGCCTTGTTTTCGAGACGTGCACAAGAGATAAGCACATTGGTGTTTTTAATTAAAGGAGAGTGACAGAAACATACAAGGAGAGCAGAAAACAGCGGGAGAATAAGTCATTCCCCTTTTCCAAAATGCATTCAATTAATAGTGCCTTTTTTTTTTCTTTTTTTTTTTGGTCTGGCGAAAAAAAAAAAAAAAATAAAATATTGTTTCCCGCTGAGCTCCGCCATTCTCAGAAAGTGCACCTGCCTCCTCTCGCAGCACAAAAGAACAATCTTTCTACCGCCCAGTCGCTCTTGTTCAGCCGGAGGGCGCTTTTTTTTCCCTCCCAGTACCTTCTCTAATTCACCTCCAATTTCTCGCTGAACCCATCACTCATACGCATAAAAGGCTCCCGGTGCCACTCAGGGCCCCGCGCACACCTGTATTAGGGGCAATTTAGTGCAATTTACATTTTGCTGCAGGTCCCATTGTCAAGACCTGTCTAAATCTCACCGGGGTGCGTCAAACTTGCGCTACGCCTTTCTTCTCCTTTTAACGATCGTTAATGGGCTGACCCTGGCTTAATGAAAGAATAGCTTTCTAATTGCCAAACGGCTGCCCAAGCAAATTAGAGATATTCACCGCGGAAGTTAAGTTAAATGACTTTGGTTAAAATTTTAAAAAGTAGAAAAAAGAAAAAAAAAATACAATCTACAATTCAATCTGATCCAGATGCTGGGCTGCTTCGTGCACAAAAGGCTGGGTTGCGTCAAGTTGGCATATAGCTAGCGCACATATCGCTCATCAAATTAGCCAGCCTACTGTAATACAGTTGCTCCATTATAAAGTGTCTTTGTATCCAATCAAAACGACGACTGTAGATGTTCGGGTTTGGCAAGAGAGCTGGTAATCTGAATGGCCTCCATGGCCACGTTATCGGTTTACGGACCACCGTTCAAACCCCCCGCCTGTGGATTTACAGTATCTTTGCATTAAATCGACCTCCATCCAGTTTAGTTTGTTTCGCTTGATACTGCGGCTTCTTTTAGCCCACTTAAGGCCCTTTGGTTTCTAAGGAGGCCATTGTATTTCCTCCATTGCCTAGCAACTATCACCAAGGCCAGCGCTCCATTGTTGCCGAGGCGAAGCACCTGCATTGCCTCCAACTTCATCCACATCCCCGCCGCCTTGGGCTCGAGTTCAAACAGGCTGACTGGCAGATTTTTAAAAAAAAACATTTTTAAAAAAGGGCCTGTAGCAGAACGTTGAACATATACATGGAAAAAGGGCTTATGGAAATGAAAGCATAGGTAGTTGGGCTGCTGGAGGAGTTTGAAAGGTCTGAGGAGGTGGACGACAGCGCCGGGGGGGGGAGGTGGAGGTGGAGGCTGAGGGTGGGACTTTTACGCTGAAAAGGTTTTCAACTCAAATTTTTCAGTGACGTCATTTTTTTCTTTTCTTTTTGTTTTTTTACAATATCCTTGGGTAGCACCTGTGTATGTGTAAGGGGTGGGAGGGTGGGTACAGGGGGTGTGGGGGGGTTGTCTGTCTTCCAGCTTTGAGTAAAAACCATAACGCATTGCCCACAAAACATATCCATCAGTATGCACCACTGGCCAGAGAGACGGAGGTGTCCTTTTTGCCACCGAAGGCCACTCCAAAGGTTTTTTTTTTTTTGGAGAACTGGTCTCCTTAAGAAGCGCAGGGACCGGACCCCTGGTCCACAACTCAGAACCGCAACCTGTTGCCTTGGTTCACAGTTTTCCTCCAAGGCTCGGCGTTCAGGCTGTGACTTTTTCTTTTCTTTTTTTTCCCCCAACCTTTCTTCCTCCTGTTAACTGTGGCGATTTTTTTTTTTCCTCTTTTTCATCAAAAAAAACCCTTTTCCATTCATTCTGAGTCACACGGGATTGCCGGTCATGGTGAGTACCACCTTTCATTTCCTATAGTCATAGGACTGTGTTCACTACAGGACATCTGTTGCTTGCATATGTGTTTGCACTCTTAAAAATAAAGGGTCCTTCAGAGCGACGCTATAGAAGAACCACTTCTGGGTCCCTGACGAACCTTTCAAAGAAAAATCGAACCTGCACATAAAGTAATTCACCAGTTACGGTGTTTTTTTATGGAAGCCTAAGCCCGAAACCATTTAGGAACCTTTGTTTTTAAGAATGTGCCTGTAAGCAATTTGCATATGAATATTAGACAGTTCGATGTTTTTTCTTATTTTGGATGAATTCTCATTTGATCGTCGGAAAATTTTCCGCTGTTTTTAATCATTTTTTACATAAATTGAAAAAAATCAAGTGAAATTTATACTGTGTGAAAATTTGACGATGAATGGACCAAAAGAAATGGTGCAAAACGATGTAGAATAAAACCTTTGTGCATTAGCATAGACTAAGAGTTATTAGTGCTTCTTCCTTCTCCTGTAAAGCTACTTACTTGGAAAGCTCTCGATACACTGTTTACGAATTCACGACGTGGAGATTTTGGAGATCCAGCCACTGTTTGTCCACTGCAGTGCTGATGGAACAGTGTCAGTGGTAGTGGACGTCAGTCTGTTAGCCCTTGTGAAGGACGCACAAGCTAAAATACGTAAGACGAGTCCTCCTCTTTTGCGTCGGACGCATTGACAGCTAGTATGAACATGAAAACCAGTGTGTTATTTTATTCCAAAGTCCGTCCACATGACCCCAAAATTCTACATGAGCTCAAAATGGGATCAATTTGGATACCCATTCAGCATGAATGGCCAAAACAAATCCAGATTATCCTGGATTCTTTGAACTATGAGGTTGGGATGAGCCAGCTTTGCTTCGTGAATCTGCCCAAGGAGAAGGACGCTGAGGACTAACAGTACAGTCCTCGTGTCCAGCCTTCAAGCATGAGATTAGAGCGCTGTAGATAAGGTGTTATTTGATGTGTTCCCTGAAATGAAACGGGACAGGGACACTGAAAATGCCAAGCCAAGAGCTTCTCGTGTCATGTCCTGAACAAGACCAAGACCAAGGCTGAGCCTGTTTATTAAAATGGTAAGACCTTAATGTCCATTTCCATTCCCTGAAAGTCCGTTTCACCACCCTATTTCACACAACTGCGGAATAATACACACTAAGCGTTCAAAATGCAGTTTGGGACGGAGCTAAACTGACCATTTCTTCAAATATTCAAATATAGAATAATTTACCATTCAAAAAGTTTGATATCAGAATCACTTCATCAGTAAGCGATGTCTACAGCTTTCTAGCAGAGCTTTAAGTCTAAAATAAACCCCAAGTTTAGTCTGTTGCAATGTTGTTTTCTATGAGACCTAATATTCGGGATCACTTTCCAGGCATGGACGTAACAAGCCGCGTATGTGTGATTTGAGATGGTCGCTGCTTGGTCCACTGCAGTGTGGAAGACTAGTGATTTTGTTGTTGTTCTTTAAGCAGACAACAAATCACAGTCTCCCCTACAGCCCTGAGACAACTATCTCCACCGGACACTCTGAGGCTGATGAAGAGGAGGACCATAACTTCATAGACGCTGCCCTCTGTTGGAGGAGACTAGTACTGTCTCCACAAATGAGCCATTTGGGGTCTGATTCGAAATTGGTGTGAAATAAATTTGGCCTCCAGGCACAGGATCACTGGTGGCGTGACGGCTACTCTCTTAAAAAGACGGTTCTTCAAGGGTTCAGAACACCTATTAAGCCATTAGAGTCCTTTACGCTATGACAACCCATCAGGCAACCACAGAATGCCATTACTGACCATTGGATCCCACCACCAGGAACCAACAGCCTGACATCATTACAGAAGAACCCTTTTTGGTGCTACATGGAATCGTGAAGGTTCTATATAAAATCCACATTCCCCACCAATCTGATGAACCTATGCATGAACGGTCCCATACAGAGCTCGTGGCTTCTAATCAGAACCACTGCCTGTACTCAGGAACCCTTGAAGAACTGTCTTTTTTAGGGGTGCAGGCTCGTCTGAAAGGGTGGCTGAATCTCAAATGGCTTCCAGCTCTTCAGTGCACTGTGTAGGTCGCTGGCTTCTACACCCAGTTCGTGCACTATATGGCCAGTAAGGAGCCATTTGGGATTTAGCCTCGCTGTTTCCAGAGAAGGACGACGGCACAGGCTAAGCTGTTTTCCTTTATCTTTTTAACCTACCTCTTCTTAGGCTGTGCTTGTTTTTGTCAAAATAGACTCGCATTCGTACGGTAATAACCTACTGTAATGTTTAATTACCTTTTAGTTACAAGCCAAGTGAGGACAGGGCTGCCTGAACGTTCAATTGGCCTGCAACTTTTTCCCCAATCCGTATTATTCTGACAAATCCCGCCTCCATGCGCTGGGATTGGCTAGTTTGCTCCAGTTTCCTGCGCTAGGATTGGCAGGGCTTGTAGAAATACGGAGGGAAATAAATAAACAAGGCCGGTGCAATTTTATCTATATTATTATAATAATTTACCGATATTGTCTTAAAACTCATCTATAATACTCATTTTATCACCTTCTGTAGTGTTCCTGTGTCCTGTAGTACTGTCTAATAGGCCTATAGTACATGTGCAGCACCTACGTAGAAAACTAGTATTTACTCGAATGGTGTATCATGTCAGTCAAACAATTGTTTGCGTTCTTTTATCAAATTTAATTGTGCGAATTGTGTTCGCCTACAGAAATCTGCTCTATGGCCACATATGCACATGTATCATAAAGGGTCAGGCATATAGTTGAAAAAATATACGTACATATTTGCATCGTATATATATGTAAGTATCCAATATTGGACATATAGCCACAACTTATGGATCAGTCACACATGGGTGAGGGAACACACATACGCATAACAGCCTATGGGTCATACTAACTGTATGTCTGACGCATGGATCATATCTGTCTGACACAAACATGACAAAAAAAATGAAACGCATAGGCAGGCACTTATAAATATGTATACGGTTTGTATATTATACAAATATTATATATTACTTTTTAGACTATTATAAGGTTTGTAATATTATAGTACACATTATTTATAAATACTAGCTTCATGATATATATATATATATATATATAAAACATGAAGCTAGTACATCGCTGTCATTTTTGAGTTTTTGACGTAATTTGAAAGTGCCTCTTGCCCTTTACATTGTGTGTGAATTTCATGATGAACGGACCAAAAGAAACATCTCAAAACGACTTGGGAAAAATTCTGGTTCCATTGACTTACATTGAAAGTCGAGTAGGTTTTTTCCTTCTCCTGTAAAGTTGGCATCTTGGAGATACGAGGTTTTCTTCCGACAACAGCGATTTATGAGTAGTATATGCCATGAATATACAAATGTTTTCTATCATATATTTTATTTATATGTGTTACATATATTGTATGTCACGTGTGTGGCCATGTGTGACAAAAATAAGTTGGAAATAAGGGACATCCATGCGTGTTAATGTAGGTCTGTATATTTGAAATCCATATATTTCCATGTATGGGTTAGTTTGTGATGTAGAAACCCTTTCGCTCTGTTTTAGCTTAGAAACTGCTTCTATAAAAAGATTGCTTAACGTGTATATCAGATTATTATAGCCTACAGGCAGACGTCATAGGCATATTCAGACCGTCACGGTATGAATGTGTGTCAGCTGCTGTGATCAGCAGGCGATTCCGCTTGGCTTGTCTGTTTCGGGTTATTTTTATTCCTACATTAACAAGCTGCCGATGTTTTCTTTCTTTTGCTTCACCTTAGATTCCACTGGTACTGTCTCTCTGGAAACATCTCCAGCGCTGCACCAGACTACATCACTGGACATGTGCACAATTTTTACCACCTTATTTCCAAAAAAAACACCATCCAACAACATCCTGTTGCGCTTGAATTATCTGTGCTCTTAAAAAAAGACGGTTCTTCAGGGGTTCCTAAGTAAAAGCAGTGGCTCTGTTTAGAATTACGAGCTCTATCTTGAGGCATTTCATGCTTAAGTGGTTCTCTGCATGGTGAAATGGCTCTTCAGATTGATGGAGAATGTATTGCGTGTGGTTCTACATAGCACCTTTTTGGAAAATGGTTCCACTATTGTTACAAACTCGACATGGTTCTGCATAGAACCGCTTTCAACGCATTCTCCGTCGATCTGAAGTACCTTTTCACCAGGCAAAGAACCTCTTAAGCATGCAATTGGTTCTTTGAATGTTCATGGTTCTAAAAAAAGATGGTTCTTCAGGGGTTCTTTAGTAAAGGAAGTTGTTCTGTTTAGAATCACGAGCTCTATGTCGAAGCATTTCATGCTGGTGAAAAGGTTCTTCAGATCGATGGAGAATGTGTTGAAAACGGTTCTATACAGAACCATGTCGAGTTTGTAACAACAGAGGAACCATTTTTGGCACCATTTTCCAAAAAGGTGCTATGTAGAACCATAGGCAACACATTCTCCATCATTTTACCATGCAGAGGACATTCTTTGAATGTTCATGATTCTCAACAGAACCATTGTCTTTACTTGAGAACCCTAGAAGAGCCACCTTCACCGAAGACGCACCCTTAGGGGTACCGCCCAGTGACACTTCAGGGTATAATCATTTTGCTGCTTTGGCTCTGCCTGGCAATTCAAACGAACCATGTTATGTTTTCTCAATGAGATTAAACTGCAAACTGTGCTTAGCTAAGAAGGAGTCAACACAGATCAATCGCCTTAAACCCCTTTATTGTTTCAGACAAGCGTGTGATGTCATCTCAAAGGGGAGGGGGAGTGGAGATTGGTGATTTCCCCAAGGCCTATTTCACAGATTCCTGTAATTGAGTTTCTTACTGGCTGGGCAGGATGGCCTTGGTCTGGTCAACCATGAACCTGAGCACGTCCTCAACCTGGGTCTGCACCAGGTCGGTGTAGGGGGCGATTTGGGCCTGCAGGGAAGCTGCCAGGGGCTTGATTTGCTCGTCAATGCTGGTAAGAGGCTTCAGCTGTGCATGGAGCTTCTCAACTATGGGCTGGAGCTGGGCTCTGCTCTCCTCAATGTAAGTCCTGAAGAAACCAACATAATGGTGACCACCAGAGTTTGCTCAAACCTAAATGATGTTGAGCTTTAAACAACCGAATTTGGGGAAATTGTACCAACATACTGTAAACCAAAGAGTCTTAGGTGGGTATGTGTAGTTCATTTAGGCTTTGCCCTACATAATTATGTAATGCTAGTGATGTTGGGGTTAAAATGAACCAAAACAACTTAAACTACAATAAATCAAATTAATTTGTTTTAAAAAAGACTGATGGAAATCAACCCCTGTGACCTATAGGTCATTTTTAAATGGTCCTTGGCAAATATTCAATTCCCCATAACTTTTATGGCCAGTGAAAGGTCTCAAAGACTGAGTTGATCTGAAACTTACTTGGCCATGGTGGCCAACTCAGGGCCCTCGGCAGTTTTCAGGGAATCAACGAGACCCTGGAAGTACTGGCTGATCTTCTGTAACTCCTCAGGCACTTCTCTCTTGACCAGACTGGCAGACTCTGAGCCTGTAACACATAATGATGGTCAGTTCACTGTTAAGACTTGATTCCATAATTACATCTTCTATTATAAGTCAAATTAGAGTTGCATCTTAAGAGTCTTACCAATGGCCAGCACAGTGACGAGGGCAGCGATGAGGGCGAACTTCATGGTTGCAGACTGAGCAAGGCTTGTCTAGAACGTAAACACACAATGGATTGGATCTCTGTCTATTCTTTGTCAAATAAACATGTTTATGGAGAAAAAGTGACGTTCTTTCTCTGTTCTTTACTTTTACCATCTAAAACACTCACTGATCACATGGATCATCCTTCTCCAGCAGGGCTCTTAAGGATAAAGTTTCCCAACTGTTCTTTGTACAATTCAACTTCAATTGGTATAGAAGTTTCACATACAAATAAAACCAACTCAAAAAAGACCATAACAACCCACTGGTAGTTCACACAAAACCAATATGTTCGCAAATCCTCTACAGCACATTCCAATGCACAGTTACTGTTTATTTGCTGAATTCAACATAAAAATGGAAAAAAAATGAAAAAAATAAAACGTGGCCTGTGCAAAAATGATGGCACAGCTTATAATGTATGTTCTATTTTTTCTTCAACATGTCAAACTCTAAATAAATAGAAATCATGCGTAAAATTCACAGAATAGAAGTTCCTCCCTTTAGACCTCTACTTGAGTAAAAGTACTAAAGTATTTCCCTTCAAATGTACTTCAGTATAAAGTAAAAGTACTAAAAGAGTCATTCTGGCTCTGATGTCCTGTTATCATTTTTATAACCAGACTGGCTTCATGAACTCATTTCAGGTGAAAGTCCTCCAGCGTCTCTCTTGGTAAACCAGTCTTTTAATAGAACGTCATTAATTAGTGACGCTGACGTCTATTAAAATGATCAGAAGCACAAAACACTGAAGGTAAACAGTTTCCATCAGGGAGAACCGAGTGGCTCTGAAATCACTTTTTACACACAAGCCAAGTTTCAGTTTCAGATTTATTTACAACTTAGTTCCAAGTTTAAGTTGAATAAAAACTGGCTTTAAACTCAGGATCACAGATGAGCTCCTTTACTATGTTGATCTGTAGGCGTCTGTTCATAAACATAAACCAGCCCAAACTCATTTACTATAAAATGAAATGGTGTTTGTAGAAATTCAGAAAAAAGCCGCGTCAGTCTCGACTGCATATGTGGACATATTTCTATATTGAGCTCTATTTACACAAAGTTAGGTTAGTTCATCATTTATGTTGAACAGACTCTCCCAAAGTTTTACGCTGCTGCGCTGACGTTGAACCGCGTGCTGCACTGGGTCGGTATGACCAACAGGTCAAAACCAGCTCTAAACAAAGTGACCGCTGGGCCCTGATTGGTGCTCTGGCTTTGCGCTTCTTTCGTTTTGACATGTTACGTTTTTATACACACAGAAACCAAAAGGAACGACAGATTTCTCAAAATGTAGGAGGAAAAAGTCGGATATTAGACTCTGAAATGTAGTGGAGTGAAAGGAAAAAGTCGCCCAGAACGGAGAAACTTCAGTACAGATACACCAAAAAACCAATTACATTTACTTACTTAGTTACTGTCCACCACTGCAAACAAACGCACATCAAATTTCACTGTTACATCACTCACACTAGAACCAAAGTGCTACCAAACCATCTACTGAATAGTTATTTAGGCAAGCAAATGTGGTTCTCCAACTAACTTGTCTTAGCACCCTTATTTGTACAATTCTATGTGGTGGTATTAATGAGAAAAGGTCTTACCTTCACTCCTGAGCTTCTAGGACTTGATGGTACATCCTCTCAGGAGCCGAGGCCTTTTATAGTGCCCGAGGCTGTGTGAATGGCCCCGGTCAAAGGGTGATCTGAACTGATCTAATCACCTCCATGTAGCGCTGTGTTGGCAAACCTTGAGGCCTTACCTGATCAACTCAAAGTTCAAGAGACTCTCTCTCTGGATGTTTATTCAATTTGATGACTTCGTCCTTGTGAATCACAACACATAGTACAATGTTAACACATTACCACAACCATCTTCGTCCTTTTCATGGTAAAGACATTGTCTTTGATGTATCCCATATGCTCAAGGAAAAACAATATGATGTAACATGTAAGTACCCGCATATCATTCCATTAAAACAGTCATTAACCTTAATATAGCAATAGGTTCATTTAGTTGCAGCTAATGTACTCATTTATAACATGTTACTATTAGAAACATCTTAAAAGATCAGCTGGAGCAGGTGAAACTAACATAACAGGTTGTGGAGACGTAAAGGGGAACTCTACCTACGTGTCCCAGTTTTCTGTTAATGAGATATGAAAGTCATTCAGAGTGGTTTGAGCTAAAAAGGTGGATTGTAGACAAGCATACTGACTCTTTTCAGTGGCGGTGATCGTTTTGCCTGGTGGTGTGTATTCCTCTACGACCAGACTGAAAAATTCTTGTTAGATTCCAGTCTCATTGGAAACATCTCGTAAAGCATGTTTGTTCATACCGATTTCACATGACAACTTTCTATGAGGGAGCTTTTTGAGGTGGACATCTGGTTCCTATCACCACCCATGAACAATCCTGACTCTGTATGTTTCTCTATAACAAAAACTAGGCCTGTTGCCGTTTCATCAGTTCAATTACGCAGAATTTCAGTTAAAATGACCTTTAATGTACTTTACCTGCAATATTTAACTACAGAACTGCTTTGTAAGTTGGCCTAGATATTTTTCTTGTGCTGTATTATTGGGCTTAATGTGTTATCTAGGCCTCAAATCTGGATGCTTTTACAAACTTACTTTGCATTCATTTGCTAATTTACAGAGGAGTTTTAAATCTAAATTAAATTCTGAATCTAAATTCTAAAAAGAAATTCTAAGTTATGTTATAAATCTAAATTCTAAATCTAAGTTTAATTTCTAAATCTAAATTCTAAATCTAAATTCTGAATCTAAATTCTAAATTATGCTCAAAATCTAAATTCTAAATCTAAGTTTAATTTCTAAATCTAAATTCTAAATCTAAATTCTAAATTTAAATTCTGTATATATATTTTAAATTATGTTCTAAATCTAAATTCTAAATCTAAATTTAATTTCTAAATCTAAATTCGAAATCTGAATTATAAATCTAAATTATTTATGCATTTATTTTGTTTTGGTTCTGTTAACTTTGTCATCATATTGTTTGTCGGGATCCTTTGCGGTTCCTAATAATGTCCAAGCTACTGGGCTCATACATTCCTTTACATGCACTCTTAAGAAAAATTCTTCAGGGGTTCTTTAGTGAAGAAAATATTTCTACATAGGACCACGCACACTCAAAGAACCCTTTGCATCATTAAAAAGTGTTCTACAGATTGATGGAGAATGTGCATCTATGTAGAACCTTTTTGAAAAGGGTTCCATGTAGCACCAAAAAGGGTTCTTCTATTGTTACAAGCTCATTTAGTTCTTTCTGGTGCTATATGGAGCCCTTTTCAAAAAGGTTCTACCTAAAACCATACACACCACATTCTGAAGAACCGGTTACATCATAGTTACATATAGGACCATTTTCTTCATGAAGGAACCCTTGAAGAACCATCTCTTTTAAGTGTGTAGCTAGACTTTTATTGGATGGAACTATGTTGGAGTTTTATTTTCTTGGGTTTTTACTTTGTTTATCAGGCATTAAAGACTTTTATTCATTGTTTTGCCTCTCTGTATTTTGTACTATCTTGTATGTAATTCATTCATTTTTGTCCTTCTGTGCTTTGTAACCTTGTTAATAAAAGGTACTGTATAAATAAAACCCTATCATTATTGTAATTAATATGAACTTTAATGAACCTCTGCAGTTCAGACTCATGGCTCTGTGGCTACACAGCAGTTAGATGTCAGTGTAGCGTTCATTAGGTCAAAGTCTAGCCTTGCCAACTCACTGTCGTTATATCACTCGCTGATTGGGTTTATCTGAAGACCCTGCTGGTGATGTATGCTGACCAGTCCATTTTCAGTTCAATAAATCTCCTGTGATTATCTCACTTCAGTTTTCAGCCCTTTGAGTGACAGGCCTCTGTTGCATGGCATCATATTCTTGGCAGCGTCTCCTGTTTCTGACCCTTTTAAAGTGCAGTTAAAATGCTTTTCTCCATAAATGGGTTTAAGGATTGATTTTGCGCAACAAATTGACTTAGAAGACATTTCATAATAGCAGTTGTTTAGACAATAAAACCATTACAGAATTTCCTGTAAACTTTCTACAAAGAGCATCGTCACTATTAAACATTTCAATTTCTGACATGACCGAGTGTCTAGGTTTTATTCAAATTTTTATGCAAATATATGCATATGTTTTGGGTGCCTAATTTTTTTTTGGAATACACAAAAGCAGTAATGAACTGGCAAAGATTGAGTTACTATGGACAACAACAACAAAAAACTGTCACACACTTTTAACCTTTTCAACTCCTCGGGACCACCGGTGGTTCCAAACCGCACTCGGTCATGTTCTTCGTAACGTTCATATTCCATGAGCTCCATTCAGAAGCTGGGCGTCGTGTGAGGCTGTAGCTCTTCTCTCCAGTCTAATAGACGGTGATGTCATTTTAAACCCTTATAATAAAAGAAGCTGAACTTTGTTTTTCTACTGAAAGTCGACCCGTTTTTCCCCAAATCTGGGCTCTAAACTATAAACAGACGGCGTCTCTTCAGTGATCTGCAACATCACTTTTATACAATAACACAAAGAGCGTCTGAGATTTTTGGCTTTTAGCAGTGAATTGTAAGCATGTAGTGATATGTTTATGATCATAAAACACATTCTGTTCATTTGAGAGGAGCTTTTTACAAAAAAATAACTAAATAAATCAAATAAAAATGGACTTTTATTTCATGCAGTTACTGAATAATTTCCCTCACAGTTTGGTCACATAAAATCAGATGGACAAACCAAAATATACCCTGGTCAATCATAAAAGTCAATGGGCAGTTGCAGAAACGCCTTCCAATTGGTCTCCGTCATAAGTATGTTTAGAGTCAGCAGGCCTCGTGAGCTTTTACACAGTACAGGTAAACATTTGTGTGAGGTAAATGATGATATGCTACAGACTGAGCAGATGGTGATTAGACTGAAAAGGATCAAGCATTTCTTTACATTTTCTATGCAAATCCAGGTACCTTATCTGACTAAAGCAAAGATCTGCAGTCATTTGTTTTTCTGTGGCTCATTCGATCCCATGTTCCCCAAACTGTTGTAGAACGTCTCTGTGTTTATGCTACAGTCTTCCAAGCAATATCTGTATGGCCCTATTGCGATACTAAGCTACAAAGACACGGGAGGCCCAGGCAGCCTTGTTTTTGTTCTTTTCCTTTCTGTCTTGTTCTGTCGTGTGTGAGCCCCCAGAGAGGCGAGCAGAATGGACCAAATTCACATTTAAAAACAGCACTTGTGCCCCTTCCAGTGGCATCATCAAAGCTGATCTCAGTTCAATGGCTCAGTCAATCAGCCCAATGGGAGGCAGCGCATTTTACAAAATGACCACCCTTCTCCGGTGTGATTTGAACACTTCAGTTCTCAGCATGAGCCAAAGTACTCAAACTAACATTGGGGAGATAATTGGGTGAAAAAAAAAAAAACCTTGCTTAGCAACGCAGAGCGAGAGTGAGTTCAGTAGAAACAGAGTGGAAGTGAATACTGATCCAAGTGTATGCAAATGTATTATTATTATTAACCCATAAGGACCCACGGTGCTGTATGTGTCACAAACACGTCAAAAGGTCTGGAAAGTTCCTTATGGAGCTTCACTTTATCCTCATGATGTCCCTAAATGACACATGCTGAACTGTCCCACTTTAAGTGGCTATAATAACTGTGTAGTTACACAAGAATAACATAGGCAACAGCACTGGAACTACGAATGATTTAGTCAGTGTTACAGACGGATTACAAAAGTACAGCCTATGTGTATCAACTTCACTTTGATACACAAGTGTATCGTCTGCACTAGGGCTGGGCGATAACACAATAACGATAATTATCGCGATATCATTTTTCCTCGATAGAGTGATAAGAAAGGTTTGATAAATGTTCGATGTAATACGCCGTTCTCACACTTCAACGTTCTAGCGAAAGACCTGGTGGCATTTTTTACTGCAAGGAAAGCGACACCACTCTGCTGTCGCCAGGAGAGGGTGCTCTTCCAAGTTTTTCAACATGATTGGGGGTGCGGTGGGGGGGGGTGACTTCAGCAACGTCTGAAATGTGGAGTTATACATTCCTTGTTTGAGTGGAGCGACCGCCAATCTGTTCTCCTTTAACCAAGTGTCAGTGACAAGACCACTGGTGTAGCTGTACTGTCCTACAGTGAACATCCTAAGAAGCTTTAGCAATGTCAAATCACGTATGCTGCTCTCAACTAAAGCGCAGTTACAGCAATCATATTTAAGTATTAGCACATTCCTTTACTTTAAAGAGTGTAACAAAGGTTACAAAAAGGTATTTAACCCATTTAACGTCCTTAAAACGGCCACTATTTTACAATGATGCACATCTAAGTTATGCCTACTGCAAAGACTTTTACATAGATTTTACTGATATCTGCATTTTTAATACAGAAATGTAATGCATAAAAATAAATAAATCTGCATATGGCCATATGCAAGTCATATATGCTATATTTCCAAACGTTTTCACTCATCCATCCACATCATTGAATTCAGGTGTTCCAATCACTTCCATGGCCACAGGTGTATAAAGCCGAGCCCCTAGTCCTGCAGACTGCTTCTACAAACATTAGTGAAAGAATGGGTCGCTCTCAGGAGCTCACTGAATTCCAGCGTGGTACCGTGATCGGACGCCACCTGAGCAACAAGTCCAGTCGTGAAATTTCCTCACTACTAAATATTCCACAGTCAGCTGTCAGTGGGATTATAACAAAGTGGAAGCGATTGGGAACGACAGCAACTCAGCCACGAAGTGGTCGACCACGTAAAATGACAGAGCGGTCAGCGGATGCTGAGGGGCATAGTGCGCAGAGGTCACCAACTTTCTGCAGAGTCAATCACTACAGACCTCCAAACTTCATGTGGCCTTCAGATCAGCTCAAGAACAGCGTAGAGAGCTTAATGGAATGGAGCCTTACATCACCATTACGTCATTGGTGTGGAAGAACTTGACCGATCTGCACAGCGTCCTGACCTCAACCCGATAGAACACCTTTGGGATGAATTAGAGCGGAGACTGTGAGCCAGACCTTCTCATCCAGCATCAGTGTCTGACCTCACAAATGCGCTTCTGGAAGAACGGTCAAAAATTCCCATAAACACACTCCTAACCCTTGTGGAAAGCCTTCCCAGAAGAGCTGAAGCTGTTATAGCTGCAAAGGCTGGGCCGACATCATATTAAACCCTATGGATTAAGAATGGGATATCACTCAAGTTCATATGTGTGTGAAGCCAGACGAGCGAATACTTTTGGCAATATAGTGTGCGTTGGATATAAGGAAAAGTCATATAAGCAGTATATATCATGTATTTGTGTTTGTATATTCATGGATTACCAGATTTCACGGTAGAGATCAGACAGATTTTTGGTTTTGGGGTTTCATATTATTTATTAAGCCCCTCGTGGGCCGCAAAGGGGTCCAGCCATGGGGCAGTCATGGGCTGGAGGTTAGGGAACCAGCCCAGTGACCGGACGGTCGTCGCTTCGATCCCCTCGGCTGACGGTCCATGACTGAAATGCCCTTGAGCAAGGCACCTAACCCCCAACTGCTCCCCGGGCGCCGTGGATAGGGCTGACCACCGCTGCGGGCGAGTGTGCTCACTGCCCCCTAGTGTGTGTGTTCACTAGTGTGCATGTATGTGGGTGTTTCACTGCACAGATGGGTTAAATGCAGAGGTGTATGAACACAGTGACAAATGGTTGTGAATTGTATTCAGTCGGGACCCCTGAGAGGCGGTAGGGGGCGATGTAGGAGCGGTTCTTCTCTCTTCTCTCCTTCATTTCGTCACAGCTCTACGTAGCGGGAAGACCGCAGTGCGCATGCGCCAGTCCATCCAAACGAACAGGCATCATGGCAGACGTACTGGATCTTCATGAAGCGGGAGGCGAAGACTTTCCTATGGACGAGGACGGAGATGGTAAGAGTTCTCCGCGGTTTTGTGAGGCGTATGTACCTGAATTAAGCCCAGGCGGTAACCGGTGCTGTGTGTTTCCGTTATTCCGTCCTGAACGAGCGGCTGGGGGGCCTTTGGGCCTGGTCCGCCTGCCTGCGGCTACTTCAAATATCCCCGCTAACACAAAGCCAACACGCCGCCTCGGCGGTGCTTTAACCTCAGCGGTCACAGCGGCGAGCTGGATTTGACCCCTCTCCCTCCAAAGTTTACCCACGCTAAATCCGAAACGGGTCAAAAAATCGTTTGTGCTGTTTTAGTTGAGATATTCGTTAGGCGACGATTATGATATCGCGATACTTGGACATTTTCACGATGCACGATAAGGTGTCGCGAGATTTCGTCGAGCGAACACAACGCAGTAGTGACGCTACGAAAGTGTGAGGATGAAAATGTTTATTCACCCCTTCAGATACTGCAGTTCACTAAATCCGGTTAAACGGGAGAACGTATTAGTGATGTACGCACTTAATCGTGGGTTTTTATAGGTATCTAGATACATAGATAGAACTTTATTGATTGCAATGTTTCAGTAGAAACACATATAATTATACAATATGCAGGAAAATGGAAATAAATCTAGACAGAAGTCTATTTACAGCGACTGTCTCAAATGCCATGTATTTAGACAGCATGCACTGAGTGGTGTGAGGTCAGCACATATTATAGACCAGTGTAGGATGCAGAGGGTGTGAGGTGTTGTCCAGGATGGCTAACAGCTTGTTCTACAGCCTCCAAGGAGTCCGGCTTGACTCCTACAGCAGAGCCAGCCTTCCTAATAAGTTTATGGCCAGATCTGATTTGTTTTACAGCCAAATTGGTCAATGGCCGATTTTTATTATCAATGATAAAAATGATGTAATGTCGTCTTTTTTGCCCGTCTCTCTGTGCTTCAGTAATGAGTGTGTAGAGTCGCTTTAATGGAGTTAGTAGTCTTATAGTTACAGACTGTAGTCCATCTGTTTCTCTGCATACTTGCCCTGTTCTTCAGTGGTCAGGACCACAAGAGCTGGCGTGACACTGACATGGTGGTGTTAGTTTGTATCACTGATGCAAGTGGATGGGATTCAGCAGTACCTCAGTGTCGCTGCTGGACTGAGAACAGTCCACCAACTAAAAAAGTATCTTATCCTATGACCAGTGATGGACTAGATGATGACCAACACAAACTGTGTAGCAGCAGATGAGCTGTCGTCTCTGACTTTACATCTACGAGGTGGACGAACAAGGTAAAAGTGTCTAACAGGGTGGACAGCGAGTGGACACAGTGTTTAAGCACTCCAGCAGCACTGCTGGGTCTGATCCCCTCATACTAGTGCAACACCCTAACATGCCACCGCCAGTATCAGTGTCTGTGAGGGTCCATGGGGGTCCTGAGCGCTGAAGAACAGGGTAAAAGGGGGTAACAGAGTATCAGAGAAACAGATGGACTACAGTCTGTAACTGTAGAACTACAAAGTGCAGCTGTACAGTAAGTGGAACTGATAAAAGTGGCTGATGCCCGTATCTGGTGGTTTTCTCCTACGTATCTGCTGGTGCTGAGACATAAACATTTCTGACGGGGAAATTGAGCACACGTGTTTGGATCAGCGTTGTAGAGGAATTTTTTGATGCATCAGATTGAAGCCAATAAACTTTTGAAAGCAACTGCCTGCCAGTATGGATGTCCTTGTCCATTCCAGTGTTTTTGTGCCTGTATCAGAGATCCGCTTAGTTTGGGTTCCCTTGGGTTTATCCCGGATTAGTGCTATAAAACACGTCGTCTCTCTATCAATGAGTAAAATGAATTAAACTGAACTATAGCCCAGCGTAACTTAAACGTTCTGCTCTACTGGACTACAATAAATCTGTAATCAAATATCGGTTTAAATTTGTCGTCTGTCTGAAGATCTTTTTAAAGCAGTTGTCTTCCAATACTTGTATGATTCTGATATTATTGTGCGTATCTAATCCCATGAAGCTACGTATTACACGCTGCAGCACCCTAAATGTTTCTTACAGTGACCAAACCTCTCAAATTAAAATTATAGCGAGCCGATTTGCTGTAGATGTTAGGTCAATGAGTGTAGCATGCTGTACCCAGCGTTTCCCATGCTCATGTCTTTTAAGTGTTAAGGTGCAGTAGCGAACTCTGCTGTGGTCTCTGAATTTCACCGAGACGGTTTTCTTACTTATGGCACGTTTTATTTTGCAGAGAGTATTCACAAGCTGAAAGAAAAGGCCAAGAAGAGGAAGGGTCGTGGTTTTGGATCTGGTAAGATTTTCGTTTGATTGGCAGATATAATCGTTAATGTGGTTTCCGCTGCAGTCTGTAAGAAAGCGTTTGTGTTTTCTCTCCAGAGGAAGGTGCGAGGTCCAGAGTGCGAGAAGACTACGATACAGTGGAGCAGGATGGTGATGAGCCTGGCCCACAAAGATGTGAGTTTTTGGTCTACTTTGGCCACGTTCACCTTACAAGCTTCGTAGCTTAAATCCGATTTTTTGCTCAAATCCGATCTGACTCGACGGTTCGCACTCGTTTATATAAGTGATTCAGATCTGTCATTAATGTGACGAACCGGCGTCCTGAAATGACCCTCATGAGCTCGTCCTACTCACGTGACTGAATCACTGCATCATCAGCACAAACTAACGAGCAGAACGAGCCTTGCTGAGAAGATCATTAACTCTGATCAGCTCTCAGCTTCATTATTAGAGCCAGACGGAGGAGAAAAAGGTGAGATGAGCTGCTTTTCCACCGTTTACAGGCTTTAACGTCTGTTCGGCGCTGTTGCCATGGTAACGCTGAATGATGCTGCACATACAGTGGTGGCGGGGGGGCACATAAATTCTGATCTGAGCGTCACATTAAGGTCACATGGCCATGAATCGGATGCGTATCCGATCTAGGACCACATATGAAAGTGGCTCAGCTCAGATTTTGAAAGATCAGATTTGTGTCCACACAGCCCTGAAAACACCAGATCTGAGTCACATTAGGGCAAAAAATCTGATTTGTGCCACTTCAGCCTGGAAATGTGAACGTAGCCTTTGTGATTGGCCCTTCAGGTGTTTTGAGTAGATCCGATCTCTGCTGTAGACTATAGAGATGCACCGGTCATGTATTTTTATGGTGATTTTCTGGTTTCTTCGTAGCCAAATTGGCTGATAATTGAGCCTTTTTTGTAATCTGATGCTCACACTGTGAACATACAAAACACACTTGTGCATTTCCAGCACTTTCTATTAACCGATCTTTTATTAACCAGACTGGCATTTAAATCTCTTCAATTTTAAATCGGTTGCCTTTTCAAATAACACGGCTCAAATATAGCGCTAAATTAAGAGGCAACTGGCTTTAAAGCACAATGAGTCATGTACAATTATACTGTGACATTTTGGTAAAAGGGTAGCAGCAGCGTTTTACTTGCAGCGCAGATCTGCCCAAGTAAAAGCAATAGATCGGCGATTGCGTTTTGCGTCTTGAGCAGAAATCTTTGGTTCCTTTTGTGCATCTCTGCAGACAAATACTAAAGCTCTGAGTTGGCTTCTACTAGGATACCAAGATAGCTCATTGTTAAAAACTAGGAATGGCTGAATTGCTAATGTAATGCGTTTCAGTAATCGTTCAGTAATCGTTCAGTAATCGTTTCTAACGGGAATATTTGGAGATCTTCGTCAAGCTAGTTCTATATCAGCTCTCGTTCCCAAAACCCCCCTGAAGTATCGTCGTTGGTTAATGACCTATATCAGCTTCTGCTCTTGTGGCTGTGCATCACAGTTTTGTCCATTTATAGATAACAGCGCGTCCTGCTGTGTCAGATGAGCCTGAGGTTTAACTCCGTCGTTAACGATTGATTTGACGTGCGTGATTCAGACGTGCAGTTTGCATGATGCTTGTTGGTGGGCTGTAAGTGGTCAAAGAGGTGGTTAACATTGTCACAACCTCCCTTGACCGTCAGCAGACGTGCTGATGTGGCATAAAATATTAGATCATTTTATCTCTGTTTCTCTTGATAACTGAAGAATGTCAGTCTTCGATTCAAGCTGGCCACTTTTCCTTTGCAGCCGTTGAAGGATGGATCCTCTTCGTCACGGGCGTTCATGAGGAAGCAACAGAAGAAGACATCCATGACAAATTTTCTGAATTTGGTGAGATCAAGAATCTCCATCTCAACCTGGACAGGAGAACGGGTTACCTGAAGGTACGTCTTTTCCAGTCCAGGCGTGTTTGTTTTTGTCTAATTTATAGTTGGGTCGTGAAGATGAACACATAATGACACAGATTCATCACATCGTTTCGTTTTTATGGGGTTTGTGAGGGTGGTAGTGTAGTAGAGTCACGATTGTTAAAAAGCTGTGGGAATTTTATTGAACTCAGTTAATTAAAAGCAAAAACAGCCACTTGAAAACTCGTTAACTCTTTAGTGCTGCAATTCTGTCTGTCAGTCAAATAGTAGTAAAAAATAGCAAACGGCACCATTATGGTCTGAACAGGGTGAGAGGAGGTGGGGCCACAGTGTTAGTTCACCTTAAAAGAAGAGAGTAAACAGAAAAGCGTGTCAGGTACAGATGGAATCGATACTGGGGGAAAACGAGTTATATATACAGTTTCCAGAACCAGTAGGTATCAATAAATCTATATTTTTGACAGCGCTATTACTTATATTGCTTGAGGTCACAATGCATGCTTGACTGCCTTGTGGTGGTCCACACGGCCAGATCTGAATACATTATGATCACAAAGGCGTTCGTTTAAATGTATATTCAGACGACCTCCAGATACGGGATGAGATTAGACAGGCGCCATGTAATGCGCACAGAATTGGACCGTCGATCTAATCACTGAGAGGTCATCCATCAGTCCTTGCCTAAAATCGGCGTGGTAAGAGAACCATTTTGGATCGAACTGGCCTGATGATCATTTTTTGTTAGTTACTAATTATTTGTAAGTGTCCACTAAGTGGCAGTATTTCACAAGAGTTAGAACACACGAGCTGTTTTGCCCTCCAGTTGTTGGAGGGTGCTGTTACTTGTCTCCTGATTCATTTACAGGCACATCCGAGTCTACAGTGTCTTTTGCCTCCGTGTGTTACGGCAGTGGTGTTTTAGCAAATGATCTGCGCAGCTTTTGAGAATCTTTGAGCTTTTTTTGACATTTTATCGTTTATTGGAATTTTGCTTCAGATTATGCAAAGAAAAGAAAATCAGTAAATAAAATATTTTAAATAGAAATGCAACAAAGGAAAGAGGGAAATGAGAGGAAAATAAAATATAAGTTAAGGTTTTCTACAGTTACCTATTAAGAGTCTCTCACTTTAATGTCTTGGTTTTTTTTACGTGTGTGTGTGTGTGTGTGTGTGTGTGTGTGTACACATACAGGTATTCTAAAACACAATTTAAGAACATGATACCAAATACCAATTGGTTTAAAAAGGTTTATGAAATACGCTGCTGTCATTACGGGCCAGTCAGATCGTTTTTGCTGTGCATGCAGTTATTATGCTCTGGATGATGGTTTTGTTGTTTACAGACTCTGCAATTGGTGTAAATCAGTCCTTTTTTAATGATCCATGCAGCTGTTCTGTGTTTTAGTGTTACTGACCATACCAACGATGTGCTTATAGAAAACATAAACCAGAATCTCCATATCCATATCTCCAAAGTGGTGACTTTACAGGAGAAGGAGAAAAAAAAAACTACTTTTAATGCAAGTCAGTGGAACCAGGAGCCCCACCCCCACCCCACCCAGACCATTTCTTTTGGTCCTTTCTTCATGAAATTTACGCACAGTATAAAGGCCAACAAGCATTTTCAAACTGTCAAAAACTGAAAAATGCAGAAAGCGGAGATTCTGACAGCAACCATATTCTTCTGTAAATAATATGTGATTAGACTGAAGATGTACTGCAGTGTCATGTATTATAATAGTAATGTAATAAGTGCGACTCAGCAAATTTCTCTAGAACAGTAACGTTACATCAAACCACTCGGAATGACTTCCACCTCAGTGATGAGACTTAGTAAGGTTTCTAAGATTTAGTAGAATTAAGGATAACTTACCAAAACATTCGTTTTATTTTCCTACAGAATTAATAGTGTAATGTAATGTAATGTAATACATTTCCCACCCCAGATCTTACTGTGTGCTGTTTTTCGCAGGGTTATGCACTGGTGGAATATGAAACATACAAAGAGGCACAGGCTGCCATGGAGGGGCTGAATGGCCAAGATCTAATGGGTCAACCGATCAGTGTTGATTGGTGCTTTGTCAGGGGGCCACCGAAGAGCAAGAGGAGGTGAGTATATCAAAATACACCTCCCTCAATAACCTCCTTTCCCATCATTACATATAAAAACTCAGTAAATAACATGACTGTTGTAGACGAACAGACACACGGTTCTCTCATCACCACCACTGTAAAGAAATGAGTCAGCAATTTTCTCTACACTGAACCATCATCAGACCCCACTCTGAGTGACTTCAGATCTCAGCCATTGAGTTATGTTGGTGGAAATGCCTTTTAAAGGAGTAGCTCGACCAAATATCCTAACCTGGATTACAGTGAATGCCAATTACCACCAGTTAGCATTCCTCACTAAACTAATCCTTAAATGGCTTAAATTTGGTGTTGGCGGTAAATTGCCTTGTATTCTCTAATCTCTTCACACTTTAAAGCTCTCATGGCTACGACTTTAAAACGTAGTCTAACATTAAAGCTGCAGTGTGTAATCATTTTTCCCCTCTTCTCCTGCAGGGGTGGAAGGAGACGTAGCAGAAGTCCAGACAGGCGACGGCGCTGATTTCCTCGTCTCCAGCATCCGCCACTTTGCCTTTTACAGTGTGTTGTAATACAGAGGCAGTTTGGCTGCATGCATTTCTCTAATGGGTAGTTTATTTTTTTTTTGTTGGTTTTTTTTTGTTTTGTTTTTTTTAGATTTTAGTGCTTTTTTTTTATTATTTTGATTTTTTTCCTGTCTTGAGTGTCATCCAGCTGCTGTGTGTAGTTTTCTCTACAACGGAGGACCAACAGCACTGCAGCAGCTCTTGTAATATGACATCTGTATAGTATTGGTTTCTTGGTTTTACTTAATTTTTGTACAAAATTGAGGAAACTGGTCCTCAATAATCAGCCTAGGTTAGCATGTCGCAGGTAAAACACATTCATTTTAAAGATGCTTGTTTGTACACTTCTAATAAATTTGTTTGGGGTTATGTTTATCTCTGTCCTTATCTCTTGTATTTATTCTGTTCGGTATGAAAGGTGTAGCAGCAGCATCCAGTCTAATGCTAGTTTTGTAAATCTTTATAGAAGCATTTAAGTGACCCTTATTAGTCCCACAACGGGGAAATTCCACCTCTGCATTTAACCCACCCGTGAAGTGAAACACCACATACACACTAGTGAGCACACACACACTAGGGGGCAGTGAGCACACTTGCCCGGAACGGTGGGCAGCCCAATCCGCGGCACCCTGGGAGCAGTTGGCGGTTAGGTGTCTTGCTAAAGGACACCTCAGTCATGTGCTGTCGGCTCTGGAGATCAAACCGGCGACCTTCCGGTCACGAGGCTGGATCCCTAACCTCCAGCCCACGACTGCCCCAGTTTACTCTATAATATGTCCTTTTGAGTATTTGTACGTTTAACAGCCGGGCGATGTTGCAATTAGTATCTTCAGTCACCAAATCAGTTGAGGCTAATGTTTAAAGTTATTTTTGGTAAGTCATGCTAAATTCTGAAGGTGAATTTAATCAATTTTCCAATTTGATTAAAATGCAGTGCGGTTTGATGTGAAATGTTACTGTTCCAAAGAGATTTGCAGTCAGAAATGTTTACAGGTGCTGGTGATAGGAACCAGACATCTGTAGAGTTTGACTCTTGAAGCTCTTTAACAGAAAGCTGCAAAATTAGTTAAATGCTTTCTGATGTTTTACAGTAGTTGTGAGAAAGTTTTGGCCTAAAATTGTGTGTGTAGATTAGATTATATGTGCACTATATTTCCAAAAGTATTCGGTCGTCTGGCTTCACACGCATATGAACTTGAGTGAGATCTCATTGTTAACTCATAGGGGTTAACATGATGTCGGTCCACCCTTTGCAGCTATAACAGCTTCAGCTCTTCTGGGACGGCTTTCCACAAGGGTTAGGAGTGTTTATGGGAATTTTTGACCGTTCATCCAGAAGCGCATTTCTGAGGTCAGACACTGATGTTGGATGAGAAGGTCTGGCTCACAGTCTCTGCTCTAATTCATCCCAAAGGTGTTCTATGGGGTTGAGGTCAGGACTCTGTGCAGGCCAGTCAAGTTCTTCCACACCAAACTGGCTCATCCGTGTCTTTATGGACCTGCTTTGTGCACTGGTGCGCAGTCATGTTGGAACAGGAAGGCTCCGTCCCCAAACTGTTCCCACAAGGTTGGGAGCATGAAATTGTCCAAAATCTCTTGGTGCTGAAGCTTGAAGAGTTCCTTTCACTGGAATTGAGGGGCCGAGCCCAACTCCTGAAAAAAAACAGCCCCACACCATAATCCCCCCTCCACCAAACTTTACACTTGGCACAATGCAGTTAGCTTTGTAGAAGCAGTCTGCAGGCCTAGGTGCTTGGTTTTACACACCAACATATACATATATATGTACATATATATATATATATACATACTATATCCATTTTTTAAATCCATTAATGGTGGAGGGTGTTGTGAGGCAAAAATAGTCCACAAAGAAAACATACTTTTTTCAGATTTGATTATTTTACCCCAACATTATTATCTGGTTCGGATACCCCCTGGACGCCTCCCAGTGGGGGTGTACCAGGCGCGGCCTACCGGGATAAGAACCTGGGGTCGTCCTAGGACCCACTGGAGGGATTACATCTCCAAGTTGGCCTTGGAGTGGCTTGGGGTCCCTGGGAATGAGCTGGAGGAAGTTGCAGCTGGGACAGGGTCATATGGGATTCTCTGCTCTCCCAACTGCTACCATGACCCTATCTGGATTAAGTGGTTAACGATGATGATGATGATGATGATGATGACCACAACATTACATATAAATCTCAAAAGACACTTTACTTTGATTTTGGATATTAAATAAAATGGCTATATTTCCATTGTAGACACAGTGACCCCTGGTTCCCATCACCACCACTGTAAAGAAATCTGATTTCACATCAGACCACTCAGAATGACTTTAACATAATTCAGTCTTAATAAATGTTATTAAAAAACCTTGAGCTTTACCTGGTGGAGCAGCTGAGAACGGTGTCAGTGTTTCAGAGAAATAATGCAAACAAATCATATCTTGCCTATCCCAGCTTTCATATGGATGTATTGGAAATGCACTCGGCACGCCGGGGGTGGGTGATGTAGCAAAAATATCGTGATACTTAAAAGTTCACGATACGATACACGTCCCGATATTTTGCCTCATAGACTTTACTACAGCTGTTCAGGTCTCCAGGCAGTTAGTTACGCTCTATTTGTAGTATAACAGAAAGGTCACGTGTGAATGAAACAGCTTTTGCACGCATTAAAATTGTGTTATCGCACTTAAGAATATGAGCTCACAGGTGAAATTGTGCTTTAGATGTAAAAACGTCTGATTATTTGTAAACAAAAGTGTTTTATATGAAATATGTGGGGCGTTTCTGTAAGGGTAAGCTCAGAAAAACACAAGATGTGTCAGGTAAACTGTGTGAGGGAGTGTTGGCCAGTCTGCTTTGACAACCAATTTGTTTCTGTTCAGGTCAGCAAATCAGCCAACTCAGCAGAAAGGAAGGCCAGTCAAATGGAACGGCTGTAAAAGCTTGGCTCTTCAGATAAAACTCGCCATTTCAGTGGAAAAAGAGCTCGTAATTACGGATAATCGTCTTTAATTAGCCGTGAGCACCTGACTGGTGACGCCAGAGGGCCGGGCTCAGTAACACAGACATCAGAATCTTCCACATTCTTCCAGCGTCATCGCGATGATGTCATGACGAAGTTGGAAAAAAAACAGAAAGCGCTGGTCACTCACAAAACTGAGCCTCGCTCATTGGCTCGCTGAATCTCTGCCCGCCCACATAAGATGGCTTCAACCAATCAGAGGGCCGCACAGCGAGCCCTGTCTTTCGCCGTTGGATTCAGCGCGTTAACGTTTAGCGATCCTCCGCGCTCATTGGTCCGATTTGGTGCCAGTCAAGTAGAGCGCTGGCTTCTGATTGGCGGGTGGCGCAGGCGAGCTTTTTTTCCCCTCCACAGATGGGCGGATTTTGTTGCGCCTCGGTTGACATTGTTGTTGTTGTGGGAGTAAGAGTGTAGTTTATTGTCAAGTCTCTATAGGCGTTAAAAACAAGTTCAACTTTTGGATTAAAGCCCAGCGGAGTGGCGAGGGGCTGTCGGCCGGGGAAAGCGAAGGCTAGAATGGGCCGCTGAGGGAGAAACTGGAGCTTCGAGGCCGCTGAAGCTCAAGGTAAGCGGACAACGGCCACTACTCCGCGAGCTAACGCTAGCTAGCGTTAGCCACGACGGGCACCGAGGATGGAAGGAGCCGAGAAACGGGCTGTAATGGGGCTGAGCGGCGAGCTGCTTCTTCCACTCAAGTCCTCGTTGCTTAATAAGTCGCCGAGGCTGAGGGGTTGACGCTGGAAATAGAACTACTGCGAAGATAAAGTAAAGCCAGAAAGTCATTCACTCGCTAACGCTGGTCGGTCAACTTATAACGCTGCTAGCTAACGGCCACTAACTTCTCCTGCTTCGGGTTCCGAGAGGTTCGGTCCATATAACCAATACATAACCATATATTTAGCCTTCCCTGGCGTGTCCATCTCTCTTTCTGTGATCCTGTGTCCCCCCGAATTGACATTTCGCTGTGCTTTTTGCAAAACCTCTGAGGAATTTGAGTCCAAAAGTGCAGAGAAGGAGCATTTTCTAGTTACATTCAATGAGAGACGCCGTTTATATTCCTGGCTTTTAATGTGGGGAATGAGATGATCCAACACTGCCAGCATGCACACTCTTTCAGAAGATAGCTAGATCTTGAAGGGTTCTTTAGGTAGGGCACTGGTTTGCAACTGCGACTTCCATCTCCATTTGCATGGTGAAATGTTCTTCAGATTGATGGAGATGTTGTATATGATGCTGTATAGAAGCCACCTGGAAATGGTTCTGGGTAGGAACAGAAACGCTTTTCTGTTGTTACAAGCTTGATATCGAAACAACAGAAGAACCCCTTTTTGCTGTATAGAGCCATTTTCAGAAAGGTTCTGTAAAGAACCAGCATGTTCTCCATCATTCCGAAGAGCCTGTTTGCCATGTAAAGAAGCATTTAAGTATATAGAAGTGCTTCTGTACAGAACTCGTGTGTTAAACTGCTTCTCGCCCTGTGGAAGAACGGAGGAACCAAGCCCATGTCCTCCGGTGAAAGGTGCTCATCGTCCCTCTCTGATGGGACCATTGCTAAGAGGACAAGAGCTCCAGTATAGGGGCTCAGGGTTAAAGAATGAAGAGGTTTATTGGAGGAAATAACTGAAGACATTTGAATCTTGAGACCTGTTTTAAGTGGTTTAATCAGTAGCTCACGTTTAAGTCACTGGTAGCTATTTTATTCCGTGTATTAGTTAAAGCTACCCTGCGTTTTGGGGATTTGGCGACCCCTCTGGTGGAAATGTGTTATTGCACACAGCGTACAGAATAACAGTTTGTAGCATGGGCTGCGCTCCGGACCCCTTCCCCGAGTGGATGAATCTGATGATCGCAGGCATGTTGAAAGAGTATTGAAAGACAGCTCGGGCAGAAGTTGGCGAAGGATGCATCTCATGAGGGCGTGAGTGTTTTATGCCCTGCTGTCATCAAAGTAGTCTTAATCATACAATTAAGCCATTTCTTTTTGAGCCAGTGCGTGTGACGTTAGACGTATGACATGACCTGCAAACTCCCATGAAGTCCGACCGCACAGCTCTGAGTTCTGATTTATTAGTTCAGGTTTACAGCGCGAGACGCAGCAGCGCATGCGTACTAGGCGTGAACGTGTAAGCTTTGGAGGTCTGCTTTTTTGAATGAGATGCAATACAGGATAGCCAGTAAAAACGGAGCTCTTTTGCATATGCTAGTCTTAAAGGCACATTTATCAAAATAGCCTGTTTGATAAACATTAAATGCTTGTAAAATGTAGAGCATGCAGCTTGTAAAGAGTCACTGGATTTCTTGCCTGTATGTGGATTAAACCACACCGTGTCAGGGGTGTTTCACCATTCAATATCCTGTTTAGTCCAGGCTTTGGCTTAATCAGGGTTCAGGAAACCGGCCAAAGGAGTAGTTTATTTTACCAACTAGCTAATTACTTCACGTAAGTCACATAAGCTTAGTGCTTGTTGTAGGAGAGAGTTTGGGCGAAAGTGGATTAAAGCTTCCTTATTTAGGCAACCTGCAGGTTGTAGTCAACCCCTGTAGATACTTTCGAGTGGCACCAAAGCGTTCAGTCGGTCTGGCTGATGCGTCCAGCTATGAACGATTTGATTTTAATGATGACGTTACTGGTCCACTTACTGTGTAATTCTGATATGTGGCCTACTTCATGTGCATTTTATCTCTGTAGGCTTTAGTGGAGGATGTAACGTGATTCCACAAGAGATGAAGTGGACTCCCATTCTTGGGACCTTGTAAATCAGGCACTGTTTAAGGTAGAGGTCTTCAGTTCCAGTCCCGGAGGGCCAGTGTCCAGTCATTTCCATACTCAAACATACCGAATTCAACTCATCTGTTAGTTGCCAGGATGAATAGGTGTTATTCAAATAGGCCAATCACCAAACTCTGATCCAGGACTGGAGTTCAATACCCCTGGCCTAAGGCACTTGAAGTACACCAGAGCTGTCTGTTTTTACCTTGTTGGTTTACGACCTGGTCATATTAAGCGTGGTTCATCATGTCATTTGGCAGTCAAAATGTAATGACTTTCGTCCACCTCTAAATGTTTTCCAAGTGAAACGATGTACGAGGTGTTTTACCTCCCCTTCCCACCTCCCTGTCATCGAGTAGGAGTGCTCAGCCAGCGTACAGACCCTCCCTCATTCAAAGTTGCTCTCGAAGTGATGCGCCTTACAGAATAAAAATAACGATGACTTCAGTAAGCAGGGCAGTATGTATATATACATACATACACACACAAATTGTGATGTAATTTACCACAGCAATGATAGAAATCATCATATTGTCCACCACTACTTTAAAGCATCTGCCCCCACCTCCCCATGGTGTTCAGGCGGTGGTTTGTCAGAGCTGCTGTGAGCTGATGAAGGAAGAGTCTGTGATACTCTCATTACCAAACTTGCTGCAAAGCGAAGGCTCGGGCCACTCGCCTGCCACAGCCAGCATCCTCACAATGTGCGCATAGGGTTACACCAGGCCCTGAATTATTCAGCTCTTTATTTACAAGCTCTTTTGTCAGCTTGTTGTCCAGAGCAGGCAGCCAACCCCAAACATGAAAGTAGGGCAGGCAAACAAGGTCTGTAGTTTTTTAGGCCTTTAGGCCTCATTTTTCTTCTTTTGAAAGGGGGGAAAAAGCACATTATTGGTAATGATGGTGAGACTCCTTCAGCGTTGTCCTGGCTCATAAACACACACCGCTTTGTGTCACGAGGATTTAGAAAAAAGAAAAAAAAGGCTCTGCTTTTGGGCGATTTTGAGCCGAACTGCGTTGGAAAGACTGTCAAACACTGGAGGAGAAATAGAGCAAATGGTGTAGAGTCTCTTCAGTATCACTCTCGCTTTGAAGCGAGTTCAATTAAGCACTCTTGAGCTACTTAATAGTCTTGCTAAGATTTGCTTTTTAGTTGGTGCTCATTCTCCTTTGATAATGGTGTGCTTACACAATCCTTACACATAGTCCAGAGGCTGAAGCTGCGTTCTGTTCTGGGTTCTGGTGACGGACAGCAAGGCGGTAATATGAGCCACGAGAAAATTTCAATAAATATTACATGGGGTGGGTGTAAGAGTGGATCACCAGGCAAGAATAAAACGTCACAATACTACTAGGCGTATCCCGTGTATGATGAAGCCATCTAGCTATTTATTTTTAAGGGTATATAATGATTCACAATTCCTTCTTTGATTTGATATTATGTAAGTGTTTTAATTTACATTTTATTAGAGCATTCAATGTTGTAAAAGTGCAATATTTGAAGCACTTGCACTTTATAGCTTCCAAATATTATGCACTAACATACCTAGTCACATATACATCGATATGGTACGATATGATACAATAGGATATGCATCTCTAATATCCATCACAATTAGAGATGGCAAAACTCATTTGACAGATAATCTGCTATGATTAATCATTAATTGACGAAGCTAACATCGTGGACACAAGGATGTGCGCAGGCTGACGTGACGGATATGACGGTAATGTAACGTAGGCTGCTGACTTACTTTTAGTTAGCAAACCTATCTGGCCTGATTGGGGTGAGTTTAAAGTTCATATGTGGAGTTTAAACGACAATCAACGTAACATCAGTAGCTTGCAGGTTTTAAGCTTTCTGTTATGGGACAAACGTGACCGTTAGCTAAGAAAACCGTTCATGTGGAATTCAACAACGAGATGTTTGGCGTCCGCGCGTCCAAAAATCACAGTTTGGTTTATTCCGCTGCTGCGGTCGACGGCAGAAGCAAAAGTTGGAAGACTCCTTGACTTTTGACGGAGCGTTCTGCTCATTTTCTGCTGCAGTTCTACTGAAAACGATGAAATATTGGGTTTGCCGTCTGTTTTCAGAAAACATCTGAACGCCGCATCAGAGAAGGTAATGAATGTGTACTGGTCAGCATTGGTGCATCACTAGTTCACGTCCAGTGCTGGCAGATTGTCAGTGAACTGACAGTCTCTGTTTCAGAGTTTTCAGCTTGAGTTGTGTTTTCCCACATAAACATGCGCTTTCTTCTTGCCGGCTTTGCGACCCTTGCGCTGGTGTGATTTCCGCAGTAGCAGTCTCACCAGCAGTCTCTTGCCTCTGTTGTGGTTATCATCTCACATAGTTTCGCTTTTGCTGACTGCCTCTTCGCTGATGAGGGAGAGCAAAGGTGCTTGTGGCGAGGGTCCAGCACACAGACAGCGAGAGGGAGCCCGTTCCAGTACCTGTTTAAACAAGCCCTTGTCCACTTGCCATCGTGATTTAACTGCGGGGGAATCGGCACCATTTAATGGCTGTTTCATTACTTTATGAGCTCAAGTGAAGGGTGTTAGATGAGCCCTTGGAGGGGATTGGAGGGGGGGGGTGGCTTCACCAGCAGAACTTGCCCAGAAATCATTAGGATCTGATTCGTTTTTCCTTTCGAAAGCCTGTTTAGAAGCAGCTTCTAGATAGAAATTGCTTAACATATAAACGGAAACATAAAATTTGATTTACAGACTGCTTTGTCTCAGTTTACGACCTCTGATACAGCCTCACTTTAACACTCTTAACACCACAGCTTCATGCCGGGTTTGTGGCCAGACAGAGCAGTTACTGATCGGTGGTACGTAGGCCCACGTTATGTTTTAAACGTCTCAATAAATCGTTTCGCTGAGGCTAGCCGAGTGCGTTCGGTCTAAATAATGCGACTCAAGTGATGCGGAGATCAGTTGTTGAGAGAACCTTAATGGAGCATTAATGTATTTGCTGGTTCACGGTTAATTATTAACGTTTCTCGTCACGATGTTTGTTTTTCTGAGGTTTACTGTTGAGTTAGACTGGATGAACTGCGCCAGCACAGTAATAGCACCATGTCTGAAAAAGCCCACGAACAGCTCGTTGAGCATTTGCAAACAAACAACTATTTAAGGGAAAAAGTCAGGAAGGTGAATTATGAACTAGCTAATCATGATGACGACATACACATGTACTTATATAGGGCTTCATATAGGGCTTCGTTTTCTTTTAGTAGCATTCACGGTCCCACTTTATATTAAGTGTCTCTAATAACTGTGTAGTTACATGTGAACAACATATGCAATAATAATGTAATTACTAATGATGGTCACAGTTACAGCTGGATTACAGAAGTTCATCCTATGTAATTAAACACGTGTATCAAGTTCAGTTGTTATATAGGTACAATGCAATTACAGAGTGGTAATTATAGAATAGTAGTTAATGGTTATTCCACAGTAATTATGCAAAACAGATGTTATGTAAAGAAGACTTCTGATCAAAAAGGATAATAATTATGAGGCAACACAAGTTAATACACATGTGTAATCACACAGGCTGTTCTGCTGCAGTCCATCTGTAGCACTGCTAAACTCACAGGGTTGTTACATGTTATTTATGTGTAATTACACAGTTGTTAGAGACACTCGATATTAAGTTGGACCGCATTCGCATTCAGACGTTCAGTCAACATCAGTTGCTGTCTGTCGATAATGAGCCACTGACCAGCGTCGGCCAGCATAGCTCGTGTTGACTACCAAGCAGCGTCTCAGCTCCTGTCCTCCTGGAAAAACTGGCTTGATAAATGTTCTCCAGGGTGTCTGATTATGGAAGCTACTGTAAGCCGGGCCTTTTTTGTTCCCCCAGGTTTCGTCAGTCAGGCTGCTTCCGCTGAAATGAAAGTGCCAGCGCGCCGATCAATAAAACGCACACGGGCCCGACCGGCTCTTCCTTGTGAATGGCTCTGGCTCTCTTGTGTCTGGTAGCCGAGCTGATTCAGCACGACTGGATGAACTCGGGTAGCTTTTGCTCGTGCGGCAGAGTGGGTATGAAAATTTAACGTGGCGTTCCTTCTCCAGCAGCCCCTGCGAACAGCTGTTGGGTAAGCGGCGGCGCGGGCCAGGGACCCCGTATCGCTTACAGAGCCAGGGCCTAGTCGGAGCCAGCGTATTCCCATTGGAACCATCTGCTCTGCAAAGCAGAGTGCGCAATTAATAGTAGATGATACCCCCCCCCCCCACCCCCCCTCCCCAAGGCAAGTGGGTTAAACCAGTCAGCGAAGATGCCGATAAGATGTGCTTGTTCGACAAACATGCAGGATGCAAATAAGGTGCGGTCGCTGATTTTATAGCACTATTTGGCAGGATTGCATGTCCACTCTTCAGTTGAGTTCTTATCTGGTTGGTGACGAAGCTACTTAAGCTGCTTTCATCTGTGCTTTTAAAGAGAGCTCGCAGCTCTGTGGCCTTTTCACGTCGTGCTTGTTTATTTACATTCCTTGCTTGACAGCATCTCCACCCATCCATTTCGCTTTCAACGTGGGCGTATACATGTGTGTTAGTTTAAACCGTATATTTGCAGCGTTTGTGGTCCTGCCCACGAAGAAGTGCTCCGTAAACATTCTCATGTGGCTTAGCTGTCAAAATGAAAGCAGACTGCTTTGCTGCATGCATGGTGAAGTAGAACTGGGGCTGATCAGCTTCTCAGGGTTTGTGCTAATAGCCTGCCAACCTCTGAATCATAGTTGAGAATTACTGAATTGCTCTTAGGCCAGTGATGGACGTCTTCACTCAGAGAGGACTTTAAGTTTCCAAAGAACGTGATGTATGCGTGTAAAATGTTCTCAAGGCTGCATGAGATGGACACAGTAACATATTATGATTCAGATGATATCATTGCAGAAGCCTTGTGATATGTTGTAAACACAGTTATAAACATTTGATGTAATGTTGGAAGTTCAGCCTGTGTTATTCTGACCTATCTTGTGTCATGTGAATGCACCGATACATCAAAACACCCACAATACAGTCATCAAGCACAGTCAGGATGTAATAAACTTGTGTATGACTGCTTAGAATGATCTATATCCTGATGATGATTAACAGATGATACACTGTGTTTCCAAAAGTATTCGCTCTATAACAGCTTCAACTCTTCTGGGAAGGCTTTCCACAAGGGTTAGGAGTGTTTGTGGGAATGTTTGACCGTTCGTCCAGAAGCACATTTGTGAGGTCAGACACTGATGTTGGATGAGAAGGCCTGGCTCACAGTCTCCACTCTAATTCATCTCAAAGGGGTTCTATGGGGTTGAGGTCAGGACTCTGTGCAGGCCAGTCAAGTTCTTGCACACCAAACTGGCTCATCCACGTCTTTATGGACCTGCTTTGTCCACTGGTGTGCAGTCATGTTGGAACAGGAAGGGGCCGTCCCCAAACTGTTCCCACAGAGTTGGGAGCATGAAATTGTCCAAAATCTCTTGGTGCTGGTACTGAAAACAACCCCACACCATGATCCCCCCTCCACCAAACTTTACACTTGGCACAATGCAGTCAGACAAGTACCGTCTCCTGGCAACCGCCAAACCCAGACTCGTCCATTGGATTCCCAGATGGAGAAGCGTGATTGGTCACTCCAGAGAACTCGTCTCCACTGCTCTAGAGTCCAGTGGCGGCGCTTTACTCCACTGCATTCCACGCTTTGCATTGCGCTAGGGGCTCGGCTTCATACACCTGTGGCCATGGAGGTGACTGGATCACCTGAATTTGATGATTTGGATGGATGAGTGAAAACTTTTGGAAATATAGTGAATGTAGTTGAAGTCCAGAGTTTCTTCCCAATTTAATCTCCACCTATCACACAATGCTACCAAGCTGGGAGGGTGAAGACCAGCACTTGGTAGCCAAAACTTCAAAACAGGCATCAGTAAAGATGGAAATACTATTCTTAGTCAGTCACATGACTAGATAATTACTTGATTATCCACAGTTTGATTAATCTGAAGTCTTTGATAATGGAACTGTGTTGGTTTGCCTGCGTTGGTCTGCCCGAACATCTCTGGCTAGAACACTGAAGCTGCTGACAAACTGAGTGGGGGTTTGTGATCGATGTCCAGTCTCGGTGCGTCTGTGCATCCAGACAGCGGCTAATAAAACTATGTCCACCACACAGCTTGCTGCTGGATGGTGGCCAGTCAGATGACGACAGCGAGTGCCCGTGGCTGGATTCGCCGGCGTGGAGAGTTCCAGAAACGGGCAGCTCAGGCGCCTCGGTTTCTCTGCTTGATTCTCACTTCAGTAGCTTCGGCCTTGTGACTTCAGATGATGGCCCTGAATTTGGTTTATGTGTATTTACAGCTGTAGGCGGGGGAATCTTTGGGTTAACGGTGTTTACCACAGTTTTTAGGAATTTGACCGTAGCACGGTTTGCTAAATTTAAACTACAGATTTAACACACATTCCTCTTATGAGAAGCTTACAAACTGTCCAAGATACTGTGTTTTGTGTTTTAGGAGGCGCTTGAGATGATGTCCGAGATGTTGCAAACTGTGCTGCTTTTAGAGTTGGGCTTCTTTCCCAGGCATTTTTAGACATCGAACGTGTACATGAGCTTCTAACCATTAATAATTCCACGGCACAGACTCATATACTTGGAACTTGGCAAAGTTACAGTCTTACTCTTACGAGGAATATAATTAATTGGAAGCTTTTGATACTGCCTAATTAAAATTGATAAAGGTGCGATCCAAGAGCAGTCGAGGCATTGCTGTAAGGGCCAATAAAGTTGAATTGCTAGACCATGTAATTGAGGCATTGAATGAGTCATTACACCCCTTCAGCAGACAGTGGAGCGCAGGCCTTTGAGGCTAACTATACCACTGGGCCCGGCGCCCAATGTGAAAGCGTGTCGATCACAAGGCCCGTTCCTTATCGCCTCAGCTTCAGTCCACACACGCAGTGCAGCGGTAATCCAATTCCCCGGGAGCTGAAGAGCTCCTCTTGCCTGAGATGACATCATAGGGATTGACGTAAAGCTGCCTGCTGTACTGGCTGCCCTGAGGACTGGCAGGCTAACAGCACGTGGGGATTCGCATGAGAGCGATAGCCCCCTAGGCTGTAGATGCCACTCATTCGCTCGCCATAGTACATGAGGCTGCCTGCACTGAGCTGCTGCATTCCTTCACTTTCATGCAGAGCAGTGTTGGTGTGGCTGCGAGGTTCAGCTCAAATTCGCATGTACAGAATTTTCACTGGACGTGACGGACGTCTGAAGTTCGCTTCTTTAGTTTAGTCTTTAGTGATGCACAGTTAACCTGGTTAACAGGTAATAGATGCTCTTAACTGACCAATTAACACTGACTAGAGCTGCAACAATTAACCGATTAATCGATTAGTCGTCGATTATTAAATTAATCGGCAACTATTTTGGTCATGATATTTTTAATCGGCTTGAGTGATTAAGACAAAAAGTACAATTTCTTTCATTCCTCCACCTTAAATTTGAATATTTTGTGGTTTCTTTACACCTCATTGACACCAAACTGAGTATATTTGGGGTGGGAAGGACGTTTGGCCTTTTGAAAACACTGATCAACATTTTTCACCATTTTCTGACCAAACAAATCGATTAACTGAGAAAATAATCAACCGGTTATTCGACAATGAACGTAATCATGAGCTGCAGCTCTAATTGCGACAATGCATGTGTAAATCTTTAGACCACATTGGGCTGTTAAGCAATGTTTTTATTGCAATTTCAGTTTAAATGCAGTTAATTTCTTATAAATTAAGCTCTCAGGCTTGTGTCTTTCCAAGAAGGCGGTCAGTTCACGAGCTCTGAGCTGTTAAATTTGAAAATGACGGCTTAAAAATTAAACCGCGATGTAGATTAAAGAAAATAAATAGTTTAGACCTAAAAAGACTTTTTTTTTTCTGACTCTGACACCTGACATCTGGGAGTGCACCAGCATTTCAGCCGCCTAAATTGGCCACTAATGAACGAAAAACGACAGCTAAGTTTTCATAGGGCTGCAACAAGGAGTCAAAATCTCAGACACTACAAAAACGAATTCTTTAAAAAAGCTTGTTAATGTAAGTTTGGTAATATAGCCCCACATGGTTTAGACATGCTGTTTGCACGACGCCGATGGGTGGCTCTACACTTTCGCTCTAGTGCTGAACTATCAAAACAAATGTCAGCCCTTCTTGGCTGACGGATGACCGTTTAAGGTAAGATGCAAATGGTCAAAATGAAACTTCTGGCTGAAGAATTTCTGTCCGTGCCGTTTCTTTCAGATGGTGAGATGTTTTGATGAAAGAATGTAGCGTTAAAGTCTGTTGTAAAGCTTCCGTGTATGTATAAATATCCTCAGCTGGTCTAGTAGGCTCGTTTTGACCGTGTCTACGCTGTAATTAGGCTGGACCTGTTTTGCTTGAAGAGAAGGTGGCCAGAGGGGGAAAAATCTGTCGATGTCACGTCTCGTGGAGCCGCTCCTTGTCACCGTCTTAAATGTGAATTGCATAACCAGCGCAGAGTTTAATGGGTGAGCGTCTGAAGTGGCAGGTATTCTGACGCATCTTGCACTTTAAAACCTCTTGGACTCTGAGAAGGTGCTGAGTTATGTGCTGGCGCCTGTCAAAAGTGCTTAAATATGAACACATCAGGGAGAGTTCCCACGTCGGTCAGTTTACATTAACCGTGTCCAGTCTGAGGCCCGGGGTAATGATTATGGACATGATGTGGAAGAATGAGTGATGAATAAGCTGTAGTCTGGGGGGGAAAAGGATGTAGCTGCTAAAGGTTTTGGCCCCAGTCCGATTCAAGCGCTTTATTGTTGAGTGTCAGCTGGTTCTGATATAACACACCTCTAATGACTGCTGACGCTGTCTGCGTAATACGGCATTCTGGACTGAAGTCTTTTGTTTGTGGTTTACTTTTTAAAAATGACCATTTTATAGTGTTCATATTAACTCACCATCCAATTTTCCAAACCTCCCAGATTATTAGCTGTCATCTGCCTTTCTCTCGGCATCACCGTTGCCCGTTTTAAATGGCCGGTGGTGAAACGGAGCTTTTCCCAAGACACTTTTGACTTGTGAGTAAAAACATAGCGGCAGTGTGTTTTGCACATGCCTATTGTGGCATATCATTTGCGATAAGCAGTAGGAAAAAAACGGAAGAAATCTACTAGCCGTATTCTTACATTTCACCTGCCCATGTATGGTCAAAAAGCATCTGCCTTATACGCAGCTGAAACACCAGCAGAGCAGATATTGGGTTTTCGTGTTCCTCTTTAAAACGGTTCCAAATTTAAACCACACCTCTGATCGTCTGCCTCATTGACGCAGGCCGTGAAAAACGTCTGTAAAAATAAAGCCCAATAAAAATCAAACGGATGATCAGCTTAAAGGAATAAGTTGTTTAAAAACAGAGTTGCTCGTCTTTTTACTTACCCCAGATGTACCCGATCGACCTCGGGGCATTCGGTGTCCAATGTTTTCCCCCCTACGGCTTAGAATTAAAGGCTGATGTTGTTAATAAACCCTAGAAGTCATGGCTGCAAAATGTCTCTCAACCCACTCGAATCGCAACCAGGTCTTCATTAAAGACCGCAGAAAGCCTCAGCAGATAACGTGGCACAATCGAAAACATGTGGCTTGGAAGTTACACAAAGAAAAGGAGTCGGTCTTGTAGATAAACGGACAAATGAGTATGGCCTGTTATTCCTGCTAATGTTACTATCCCAGCCCTTTCAGCTTATAGCTTTCAGCTTGAACGTAGACAGTTTATGAGGAGATTTATACGAATAGACTGTAAAAATGAACTTGAACCTGGTGTTTCTGGGCTCTCCCTGTCCCCATCCTTAGCAGGGCTCTGCTGCATGAGCCGAAGCTGCACAGCGCAGTGTTGTGTTGGCCTTCGGTCATACTAGCCACATTTACACGCAGCCTAATAATCCGTTAATAATCCGACTAATAGCTCAATCGGAATAGAATACGTCCATGT